>NW_006798707.1:3188317-3213217 GCF_000442215.2 Lipotes vexillifer | reverse complement strand
CTCGCGCCCGTCTCTGGAGCTCCTTTAGGCAGCGCTCTTAAAACCCCTCTCCTCGCGCACCAGGAAACACAGAGGCAAGAAAAGGTCTCTTGCCTCTTGGGTAGGTCCAGACTTTCCCCCGGACTCCCTCCCGGCTATCCGTGGCGCACTAACCCCTTCGGGCTGTGTTCAAGCCGCCAACCCCAGTCCTCTCCCTGAGCTCCGACCGAAACCGCAACCGAGCCTCAGCTCGCAGCCCCGCCCGCCCCCGGCGGGTGAGCACACGAGCCTCTCGGGCTGGTGAGCGCCGGTCGGCGCCGATCCTCTGTGCGGGAATCTCTCCGCTTTGCCCTCCGCGCCCCTGTTGCTGTGCTGTCCTCCGCGGCTCCGAAGCTCCCCGCTCCGCCTCCCGCAATCTCTGCCCGCGAAGGGGCTCCTAGTGTGTGGAGACCTTTCCTCCTTCACGGCTCCCTCCCACTGGTGCAGGTACCGTCCTTATCCTTTTGTCTCTGTTTATTCTTTTTTCTCTTGCCCTACCCAGGTACGTGGGGAGTTTCTTGCCTTTTGGGAGGTCTGAGGTCTCCTGCCCGCGTTCAGTAGGTGTTCTGTAGGAGTTGCTCCACGTGTAGATGTATTTCTGGTGTATCTGTGGGGAGGAAGGTGATCTCTGCGTCTTACTCCTCCGCCATCTTTGAAAGAGTCCTTATATCAGTAGTTGTTAAACATTGCCTGGTCACTTGGGAGACAGAGATTTTTTCTCTACAAGTCTGATAAAGAGGACATTTTTGTTGATTATGTGAAATCATAGATGGTCCAGCTGGGTAGGATCTTACTGACTACAGATTCCCTCCTGATAGAGATAAGGAAGCCCAGAGCAGGGAAACGATCAACGGCTCATGGCTAGTAAGTGGGAGAGCTGGGGCTAGAACTGAGGTTTCTGAACTCACTGTCTAGTGCTTATTCACCTCCACTTCACTGAGAAATGAGGACAGAGGCCCAAGGGCATGTCTGGATGAATCACTTACAAATCAATCGCTGGTCGATGGATCAGATCGGCAAAAAATGACAACATCTAATTTACCATTAGGTAATCCACTGCTTAGAGTCGAATTCTCAAGGGGCAAAAAAGGAATCATAATAACACAGTCATTTGTACTGTAATTAATGCCATGACATGAGTAAGGACAAAATTGATACTGACCAAGTTTAATCATCAAATAAATGACCTAGTTATCATAAAATCTAAAGTTATTTGTTCCAGTACAAACCCAGGAAATAACTGTGTCAGAGAGAGGCCTACATACCTGTAACCCAGGCTTCAGGGATTGAGGGTGTCTCCCCAAAGTTCCTTTTATGCTAAATGTCCGCCCTCAAGTTCCATCCTTCAAGGGCCCATAAAATGCTGCCTCTGCACTCAACGAATGGGAATGGGAATGAGAATGGAATGAGATGGAATGGGGCAGAACACTTGCTCCTATACTGACCTGGGAGCTCCTAAAGACAGAATGCACATCTGATTCATATCTGCTTCCCAAAACATCTAGTACTTAGTAGGCTCTCAATCCCTATTTGGTTGGTGGAACTTTTAGGGGGGTGCTCTTTTGTAAATCACAGGTTGATTCAGCTTCTATAGCAAGAATCACTGCAGCAACTTCGAGGAGCCTCACATCTGCTGGCAGCCATCACCAGAGACACAGACCTACCCAAACAACCCTAAAGTCCCTGTTGCTGTTCTTGCTTGCAGTTGGTGCAGTACACCTGTCTGTCAGTCAGCTGAGTCAAGGGGCAAGTAGACAATTTGCACATAATCCTGCGCCAGAAGAAAGGTTTAACCAGATTGATTTGTCAGTCCTCATGTACCTAGAATAGACCATTATGAATGGAGAAAACAAATCACTTCAGTGGTTTTTATTTGTGATTTAGTTTTGGCTAAAATTCAGAGTTAGTTGCTTACAGGAGTCAAGAGGATTGACTCTCACCTCCTAGTTAATCCATTAGCCTGAATGTTCCGCTTTTCACCCTGTTGTTTTCTGTCTTGTAGACATAGCCTTGCATACGAAGTAATGACTCTTGGGAGACACAACCTGAGAGCATGTTATCTTCTCATATTTATCATTTGGCTTGATTTTCCAAACTCCTGGGTCCCTCTGTGTCTTCAGCTATTTTAGTGCTGTCCTTTCTGGCTTGTTCCTTATAATAGTTCTCTTGTCTCTGGCATCTCCAAATTTATTTTTTGTGGAAGTGATTATGTTTCCAAGAACTCTTACTTTTACCCCCTAGTTATAGAAAAAAGCCATCCCTTTGCAATGGAGCTCCTTGACCTCACCTTGCATTGCAGCCCAGCTGCACTTCATCTGGAACGCTGACAGAGTGTACCAGCACTGCCCTGACTGGGCTCTCCATCAAGATGCCCCCAAACACAGGAGATTTGTGTGGAATCTAGCATCAGAATACATGGGAGATCATATACAATATGTGGCCTATGCCTTGCACATTCATTTCTTTGTTCATTCATTAAACACTATTCATTAGTTGTTCTCTTTACGTCAGGCAATGAGCACCTGTCACAGTCTGGGTATGCCCATAGGGTCCATTGTATCTCCACAGTTAAGTTACTAGCTTTACCTCTTTGCTTTTTTTTATTTTTTAGGAGTTGCTGTTGTGCAGGGATTGGCAAACTATGACCCTCAGGGCAGCTACCTGTTTTTATAAATAAAACCTTATTAGAATACAGCCATGTTTATCTGTTACATATGTTCTGTTGCTGCTTTTGTGCTACAATAGCAAAGTTGAGTAGTTGTAATAAAGACTGTGTGACCCTCAAACCTAATATATTTACCATATGGCCTTTTACAGAAAAAGTTCCCCTACAGTTGGTTTACAGCATACTTTGCACATTTTAAAATTGGTTTATGTTTTTTTGTTAATGAGTTCTAAGAGTTTTTTGTATATTCTGGATACACGTCCCTTATCAGATGTATAAATTTGCAAATATTTTCTCTCATTCTGTGAGTTATCTTTACACTTTCCTGATGATACCCTTTAAAATGCAAAAGTTTTTAATTCGGGTGAATTCCAATTTCTCCATTTTTTTCTTTTGTTGCTTATATTTTTTGTGTTATATCTAAGATTCCATTGCCAAATATAAGGTCATGAAGATTTACTCCTATGTTTCCTTCTAAGAATTTTATAGTTTTAGCACTTAATTTAAACCTTTGACTCTCTTGAGTTAACTTTTCTATGGTATGAGGTAGGGCTCTAACTTTATTCTTTTGCATTCAGTATCCAGTTGTCTCAGCAACATTTTTTGAAAAGACTATTTTCCCCCATTAAATTGTCTGGGTATCCTCTCAAGAATCAATTAGCCATAAATGTGAGAGTTTATTTCAATTCTATTCCATTGATCTGTGTATTTATACTTATGCCAGTATCACATTGTCTCGAATACTGTCACATTATAGTAAGTTTGAAATCAGGAAGTATAAATCATCCTATTTTGTTCTTATTAAAAACTGTTTTGGCTATCTGGGTCACTTACAATTTTATATGAATTTCAGGATCAGCTTCTCAATTTCTACCAAAAAGCCACCTGAGATTCTGATAGGGATTACACTTAATCTGTAGATCAATTTGGGGACTATTGCCATCATATCAACAGTGATGATGAACATGGATTTTTAAAATTTATTTAGATATTTTTTTATTTCTTTCAACAATATTTTGTAGTTTTTAAGAGTATAAGTATTGCACTTATTTTATTAAATTTATTTCTAAATATATTTTTGATACTATTATAATGGGATTGTTTTCTTAATTTCCTTTTTTGGATGGTACATTGCAAGTGTATTGAAATACAATTGATTTTTGTATCCTGCAAACTTGCTGAACTTGTTTACTAACTCTAATATTTGTTAGTGAATTCCTTAGGATTTTCTGTATACAAGATCATGTCATTTGCAAATAGAGATAGTTTTACTTCTTCCTTTCCAATCCTTCCTTTCCTTATTTTTCGTGCCTAATGCCTTGGCTAGAACCCCCAGTACAGTGTTGAATGGAAGTGGCATGACCTGATATCTTTCTCTTCTTCCTGATCTTAGAGGAAACCATTCAGTCTTCCGTAATTAAGTATGATGTTAGCTGTGGATTTTTTGATAGATGCTCTTTATTAGTTGCCTTATATTCCTAGTTGTTGATTATTTTATCATGAAAGGGTGTTGGATTTTGTCAAATGTTTTTTCTGTATCTATTGAGATGATCCTGTGGTTTTGTTTTGTATTCTACTGATATGGTATATAACATTAATTGATTTTAAAATATTAAACCAATCTTACATACATCCCACTTTGTCATGGTGTAAAATCCCTTTCATATGTTGCTGGATTCACTTTGCCAGTATTTTGTTGAGGATATTTGTCTGTATCCATGAGAGATACTGCTCTGTAGTTTTCTTTTCTCATCACGTCTTTGTTTTTGGTATCAAGGTAATACTGGCCTCATAGAATAAATTGAGGGGTTCCCTCCTCTTCTATTTTTTGGAAGAGTTTGTGAAGAAGTTGTATTATTTCTTTAAATGTTTGGTAGAATTAAGCAGTGAAGTCATCTGGACCTGAGATTTTCTTTGTGGACAGGTTTTTTTCTTTATTACTAATTTAATAAACTCTCACATATAACCTAGTTGGTGTCTACCTAGGACTTTGTCTACTTCATCTAAGTCATCTGATTTACTGGCACATTTAAAAAATAGTATTCCATTACAGTCCTTTTTATTTTGTAAGGTTGCTATTATAGTAATGTGCCTTCTTTCATTCCTGATTTTAGTGATTTTCGTCTTCTCTTTTATTTTTGGTCAACCTAGCTAAAGATTTACCAATTTTATTGATGTTTGCAAACAACCAACTTTGATTTTCCCTATTTTTTCCTGTTCTCTATTTCATTAATTTCTGCTCTAATCTTTATTATTTCCTTCCTCTGATTCATTTAGGCTTAGTCTGCCCTTCTTTTCTAGGGTCTTAAGGTGGGTGGTTAGGTTATTGATTTGAGACCTTTCTTCTTTTTTAATGCAGGCATTTACAGCTATAAATGTCCATCTGAGCACTGCATTAGCTGCATCCCACAAGTTTTGGCATATTATTTCTTCATTTTAGTTCACCTAATTCTTCTTTGACCCTGCTATTTAGAAGTGTGTTGTTTAATTTCCATGAATTTACCAAATATGTTTCTGCTGTTGTTTTCTAATTTTATTTTATCATGTTCAGAGAAAATAATTTGTGTGATTTTGATCCTTTTAAATTTAATGAGGCTTGTTTTATGGCCTAGTATGTGGTCTATCCCAGAGAATGTTCCATGTACACTTGAGAAGCATTTATATTATGCTATTGTTGGATTAGATGTTCTGTATCCTTCTATTAGGTCTCGCTGGTTTATAATGCTGTTCTATTCTTCTATTTCCTTGTTGATCTTCTGCCTAATTACTATCCATTGTTGAAAGAGGATACTGATGTCCCTATCATTGTGAATTGTCTATTTCTCCCTCCAATTCTATCAGTTTTTGTTTCATGTATTTTAGGACTCTATTGTTACATATGTTTATGTTTATAATTTTTATATCTCCCTAATATATTGATCCTCATAATTATGAAATATCCTTTCTATATATAATAACATTTTTTGTTTTAATATCACTTTTGTCTGATATTAGCATACCCACTCCAGCTTTCTTACGGTTGCTGTTTACATGACATATATTTTTCCAGCTTTTCACTTTCAGCCTGTTTGTATTTTTAAAATAGCGTGTATCTCCTAAAGACAGCATGTAGATGGATTTAGGTTACCCCCTAACCTTTCAGTACTTTGTATATATCATCATCCCACTGCCTCTAGCCTCTGTTGTTTCTGATGAGAAGACAGCTGTTGATCTTATTGGGGTTCCTTTGTAAGTAACAAGTCACTTTTCTCTTGCTGCTTTAAAATTTTTCTCTTTGTCTTTGACATTGAGCATTTTTACTGCAAGAAGTCTGTGTGTGGATATTATGGGTTGAATTGTGTCCCCAAAAAAGATATGTTGAAGCCCTAACCCCCAGTGCCTGTGATGTAACTTTATTTGGCTTCAGTGAGGTCTATTTCCCTTGCAGGGTGAAGCATCTGAAGTCACTCTTCAGTCTTGGTTATGCTAGGATGACATCCTGCAATGTCAGTGGTATTAACAGGGCTCTCTTGAACTGTCTCTTCCCCTGACTCTGTTAAATTGTCTGCTTCTAGCATCACATCCAGCTGTTGGCTGCCACAAATTATTATCTGATAGCTCTATTGTTTTTGGCAAAGTTCTGGGGACATATATTCCTCCAGTCTGATCCAATTAAATGTGGGTCCCTTTGCATTCTTTGAAGTTTCTTTTGAACTCAGCTGGGCTCTTCTTAGCTGTCTCTTGCCATGGTTCTCTCTGGTAAAATAGCTGTCCTACTGTTTACCTTCTGCTCTCATGAACCTACCAGTCTCTCAGTTATTTACCACCAAAACCACCATCGTTTTCAAGAGCATCTTTAGGCCTGAACTCTTCCACACTGTTTCAAATAAAGTCAGTTCCTTTCAAGAGAACTTTGGAGATATCTGTTCTTATAGCCTGCCTCTCCCTGGGGCTGGGGACAGGATATAGTGGCCTGCTTCTCTTGGAGTGACACCCTGCTTTATGGGCAGGGTGCTGGGCAGGGTTAGTAGCTTCTCTTCTTCTCAACGTGCGTATTCCAGCTTGGCACCTCCATCCTACACATGAGCTGTGGTCAGGGTGATCAAGGCCCCAACATTCTCAGTGTCCCATGTTTCAAGTAGAGCCTCTGCTCTATGAGTGGGGTTGGGTGTGGTAAGAGAGCCTTGACCTCTTGGCCACACTTGCCTGGAGTTTAGCCTCTACTGCACATGGCTGGGGAAGATGAGAACTGTTATTGGCCTGCCCCTCCTGGAGAGGTTCCAGAACCCTAGATCAGGAGCTGGGGACAGAGGGAGCCCTGTGTTCTTCGCTGAAACTGCCTGGAGTGGAGTTTCCATCATGTTGAGCAGGGAGAGGAAAGGAGGGTTCAAATGTCACAGATTCTCACTGTTCTTACTGAGTATTAGTAGATTTTCTTGAATAAATGTTTTTTCATTTGCTATATGTCCTCAGACAATTTCCAGAGGCATTAAATGATTAGGTTTTTTAAAACAATTTTCACCAGTTATGCGTCTTTCACTGGGGAACAGGTCTTCAGAGCTCCTCGTGTCACCATTCCAAAAGTGGAGCCCCTCTGCAATTCTTTATCTTTCTCTCTCTCTCAGACCAGATGGGGAGCTCCTTTGGAGCTGTATCCAGGGGCTGTATCCAAATAATAATTGCTGCCTACATTTACTCTGAACTATGTTTGGTGCTCTGTGAATATTATTTCTAATCCCCTCAATAGCAAGTTGGTTATTATCATCCCTCCATAGGTGAGGAAACTGAAGCTAAAGACAGCAAGTGACTTGCCTGAAATCTCACTACTAGTAAGTATTGGAGCCAAGAGCCCAAACCAAGTCACTCTCTCTAAAGTCTGTGGTCTTCCCACCTCACCATACTGCCATTGTGCTCTAGTGTCTGGCATAGTGCTTGGAATACAGGTACTGGCTGAATGAATGAAAAAAAATTACAAATGAATGGATAAATAATTGAACTCTTAGGCATAACAAGCCCAAGAATATCTATCAGCACACAGCTCTTCTCTCTCCTTTCACATTTTGCTTTCAGGCTGATTAGTGCATCTTCACAGCAACTTCTCTGACTTTGCTAATTAGTTCCTTTGCCTTAATGGCAATCATAATATGTAAGAACAACTTTAATCCTAAATTTATTAAATTAAATCAATGGGTACTATATAGTCACAATGTTCAGGAAGTATAGTACTAAGCTCTCTGGAATTTGCAAAAGGTCTTCCTCTGAGTTTATTTCAGCAACAGATCATAGTAGTATTATTTTGTGCTATCTGATTTTTGCATAATTCGTCAGTTTGGCACCTTTTAGGTTAGTGATCTTTAATGCTGTATTGTTCAGAAACTCAGATCAGGTATGTCATTAACAGTATGATTGTACCTGTGTCTACTTCTGACAAATACAGTGATCTGTTGGACACCCTAAAAGTTGAATCAGTAGCTTCATTCCTAAAGTGAACTTTATTTTTTCTAAGTTTCACTTTTTCTTTCTCTTCTCCTTTCTTTTTTTGAATTAAATTTTCATTACCCAAGTAACACATGAATTTATTCTTCTTGTGGAAATTTCTATGGATACATATTTGTGTATGTGTTTGTAAGACACAAGAAGATACATATCCAAACTTAATATAGTGACCTGAATATACATATCCAAACTTAATATAGTGATTACCTCTAGGGAAGGGAGTGGGAAGGGGAAGAAGGGAGCCTGCTGGTGAAAGAGGACACTAGGCTTATCTGTAATGTTTTAATATTTTACAAGGAGAATGTTTCCTCTTCCTCTCTGTTCCCTTTGTTCTCTGTCATTCTTAGTGCAAACATGTGAGAATGTATAAATCCCTACATGTACACGAGGTAAGTTCAGCCAGAACCGCCGAGTGAGCCTCCCCAATGGCCAGAGGAATCATACCCCCTCTTAACTGTTCTCTATTGAGCCGGAGAAATGGGTATCATTATTCTCGCCTTTGCCTTTTTCATCTACAATATGTACATTTTCTGTTAGCTTGTTCCGCTGCAGTTGATGGCAGTTTTATTGATTAGATTATTTGCCTGTAAACACCAGCTTGATCATGAAGAAGCAGGGAAAATTGAAGACGTACTTCTAAAGGCATATTCTGTTACCAGTAGCAAGCCGCTGACTTACTTGCATCTTCAAGCTGAGGCATCCTGGAGAAGACAGATTGAGATGTAGCATAACCTAGGCATTGACTCTGACCATGTTCCCAATTGATGCTAATTGATCCCATGTAGTTAGTCACAAAAGGATGCAGATTGTTGGTTAGGTCGATGCAACGTGGTGGGGGAGCCAGGACTTTAGGGTTTTGATCCTGATACAAATCCTAGTTTCACCACTAGCTGAAGGGCTCATAGGCAAGTCACAGTTTTTTAAGTGAGTTTTAGTTTCTTTGCTCCCCTTCCTCCTCTTCATTCTCCTCCTCCTTTCAGAATTAAGTGAAATGACATGCGAGAGAATGTAGTTTCATGAACGCTGGGGCACACAGAGATAGTCTGTGATCGACAGCCAGATTTGTTTCCCTGGGCTAAGACAAAAAAACAAACAAACAAAGAAACCTCTTCTCTTTCTCCTTCTCACACTAATGTGCCCTCCATTTCTCCTCCTAAAAATATAAGGAGTAGTCCTCACCCATGCCCATCTCCCCTGGCATTGTTGGTGACATACTTACAGGTAAGATCCCTTGGACTAAACAGAGATTTGATGCAGAAAAAAATAAAGAACCAAATGCTGTTCTGATTGAGGTTTGGAGTTGTCAATAGACCCAGGCACCACTTCCGAAGCTGTTCCTGAAAAACCTTTTAAGATGAAAGACTTCCAATATCTACAGAAAGAGTAAGACTTGGGATCCTTGAGGAACAATAACCCCAGGCCATGCTGAGTGCTTCCATCCTTTATATGGGGACTCTCATGAAGAAACAGCAGCTGGCAGTAGATGTCACTGGCATTTCTTATTTCCATTTGATAAGCTTGGTGTAAAGGATATCCAACAAGTCTCAAAAAGAAAACAAACTAAATAAAACTTCTTGAGCAGCATGTTGCTTTCATCAGAAAGTAAGTGTTAGGGCAGCTGGAAGAGAGAAAGGTGAGTGTCGCATTCGACTGGCACCTCAGGAAACACTCAGACCTACTAAGGCCGAGCTGCTGCTCTAGGTGGTAAGAAGCCTGGGACCAGAGAGGCCTCCCATAGGAGCAGGGATGAGGTTTTTCTGAGTGAGTAGATCCCACCAATGTGCGGCCTGCAGTTAGTCATTCCTAAGGCCGTCCCTGTGCAAAGGGGGACTGTGTTTTCTGTTAGTGAGAAAGTAACCCTCCTGGATCTCACCCGATTTTGCTGGGTACCTTTAGGTTCTTCTGAAAAGGACTGGACTATCATTAAAGTCAGCCTTGTACTTCTGTGATCCTGGCGTAGAGGGAATGAGCCACACCTACCTTACCTCCAGGCTCTTAAGAGACCACCTGGTTTCAGTCTCAGACTCACATCCCTTGGCCTCTCCTCATAGACAAAGCCCAAGGAGCCTCAGTGTGGAATGAAGTTGTCCAGGAAAATTCCAGAATGGGGTTCCTCTAACAGCTGATCCTAATCATTCTTAGAAGTTAAGAAAAAAAGAAATTGACTATAAAATGAGTTGCTTTTCTAGGATTTCTAGCAAACAAAGGCTCTTCTTCAAGACTTGACAGTGAGGTGTCCCATAGAGTTTACGATTTGCAGAATGGGACTTTGCAGGGAAGTTCAAAGATAAGGGCTCTTCTTTACCCCCACTGTGGCTGTGATCTTTGCAGAGGTGACTCAAGGTGCCTGACCAAAGCCTGGCACTTAGGGTTCTCCTGCCTGACTCAGGTGCTCTGGCTTTCTGAGACAAACGCAGCAGCCAAGCTGAGCGTGAAACAGTGAACTCGGCGTCAGGAACCACATCTGTAACCCATTGCTCATCCCTGGTGGGGTCAGAGAGCCCAGTCTCCCACTCACATACTGTCGGAGTAGGAAGAGGCCTTAGAAATAATGTCCAACACCTTTGCGTTTAAAGGAAACAGGCCCCGAGACATCAAATAGCCTTCCAAATGCCTCCTCTCCCAGAATGCCACTCAAAAATCTCATTTATCTTAATATTCTCAGCCGCCTGCAAACATACGACATGTGCTCAACGAATGTTGAATGAACGAATGTACATTGTGGTGGTGACTCAGTGGCAGAGCTGAACTTAGCACACAAAACTCTCTTTCCTACCCCATCACTCATTAAGTCAGCACTTAGCACTACTTAATCAGCACGTTCAAGCACAGTCATTTGGAGCCAAAGGCAGACTCACAGAAGGTGGCCTCCTGCTTGCCCTCAATCTGGACAGCTTTTCCTCTCATTGCTCAGTTGACTTCTGGATTGAGGGGCTGCAGCTTGCAGTACCAGCAGAGGATATTCATTGACTCAGGGAATGGATCGGAGCCAGTTTCCCCTTTGGATACCAGGCTGAATGGAACCAACAGCACTGTTCCACCAGAGCCATCCTGGGCTGAACATGGACAAACAGTGTGGAGACAAAAGGGGTCCTGAGCCATCAGCAGCCCCCTTGGCCATTGTTTTCCCTGACAAGTTCCGTGATGGAGGAGGGCATGCATCCGGATTGCTTCTGCTGCCGTTCTGGGCATGTAATTGCAAAGCAAAGCGGGCAAGTTTGTCGGTGTAAAAGTAAGTTCTCGCCAGCATTCCATTTCCGCATACTTTATAAATAACAGGCTACAGGGCTAGCATTTCTCCCTTCTGTAGTTATTATGTTTCTTTTTGCAAAGCAAGACATTCCCGTGAAGGGCGCTGAGACCATAAGGCGGGTTATAAAGGGTGACAAAGCAGAAAGGGAGTCACCCTCAGTCTCCTCTGCTGGCGACTCACTCCACCTGGTTATTCATCCGAACAGAGGAGTCGTGGACCTCACTCTTGGTTTTTTTTTGTTTTTTTTTCTGCGGTACGCGGGCCTCTCACTGCTGTGGCCTCTCCCGTTGCGGAGCGCAGGCTCCGGACGCGCAGGCTCAGCGGCCGTGACTCACGGGCCCAGCCGCTCCGCGGCATGTGGGATCTTCCCGGACCGGGGCACGAACCCCTGTCCCCTGCATCGGCAGGCGGACTCTCAACCACTGCGCCACCCGGGAAGCCCGTGGACCTCACTCTTAAATGGCTTCATTCGTCACGATTGACTACAGAGATTTGCCTGTGCCTTTTGCAGAATGTTAAGCAGGAAAGGATTTTTCCCTCCTTTGAACCAGGTATGTTAGGAAGCTCTGGTTTCACAGGACTAGAGTGGGTGGCTGGAAGGGAAAAAAGCAGTCCTTGTTCGGAATGTGTTCCTCAAATGAGAATAACCACCGAATGAATATGGTAATGAACCTGGGAGCAGCTCCATCAGGGGGAAATTGATGCCTCTGGGCACTCAAATATTTTTCTGATCAATTCTAAGCACCATCTAAAACCTTCAAATACCAGTAAAAGTTTGTTTTATTAACATATCTTCATTCCTGTCTACTGACTACCTTTGGTCCCTATATTACAGAGGTTGGGGAAGAGCTGAACTTAAACATGGTTCTTTAGAAATCCAATGTCAGTTGTATTAGTATGATGCCTTGGAGACTTTTCCAGTGCAGCCCCATCTTTCTAGGCAAACTGTCACCACCCTAGTTCAAGCCTTATCCCCCCAGTGCTACCCTTGCATTAGTTTCCCAACATGGATCTGTCTCCACTCTTCCAAGTCCCCTTATCCCTAAATATCTTCACTATTGCTAATGCCAAGACATTTTTCCTAGGGACCACTTTGTTTGATGATGCTAAACCTTCATAAGCTCCCCAACTGCCTCTCAGACAAAACCCAAAGTCCTTTGTAGAGCAGGTAAAGCCTTTTGCTTTTTATCTTACTAATCCTCTAGCCAAACAAGTTCACTCCTCAGTTTTAACCAACCTTCACACCTTTTCACCCTGCAACCTTTACTTATGATTGTTCCTCCACCTGGAAGGCCCTCACCTCCCATCTCTGCCTATCAAATTCCAGCTCATGCCCTAGTGACTCCTGTTACTGAACTCCTTGTATTATAAACATATAAGTAAATATCTTGTCTTCCCCACTGGAATATAAGCTTATGGAGAGCAGGGGCCATGTACTTTTGTATTTCTACCCTGCCCCCTCACCTATTCTAGCCCACTGCTTTGCATGTTGCATACTCTTAATAAATATTTTTTTAAATGATGAATGAATATAAAATGAATGAGTGATCAACAAATTAGTTAATACTAGACAAACTTCCCCTTAACCTCTAATCTCTATTTTCCTATGCCACCCAAAGCAAAGAAACTCACCTCTTAGTAATATGATTTGAAAAGCAAGGTAATAAAATACCTGTTACTAATTATGCTTTTGTTTTCTCTGAACTCCTTGGTTGAAAAAATACTATAAGGGAGTAGAGTATAAAAGCTTGGAACTAAAGGCTGGGTTTTCTGGTCCTGGCAATCCCCAAGGAGCACTGAGGTGTAGAGGTTGGAAAACATCAGGAATTAGACCAACCAGAGCACATAGAGGCTGACTGTTTTCTGGTCTAGGTGAATATTTTTTAATTGCAGAGTTGATTCAGGCCTCAAAGGTCATGAACTGGGAAATCTAGCTCTCTGTGGTTTTACTCAAATTAAGGACTAATCGAATCCAGCCAGTAAAAGCAAACCACTTCTTGTGGGTTGTGAGTATAGGGTAAGAGAAGAAAACCAGGAAGCAAGAACTTATAGGGGTTCTGTGCCCCAGGATTGTGAAGCTTAGAGGTCTCTTCTGTTGATTTTCACAAATAGAATTACAACTGAACTTGTGGCAAATAAATACATAAAATAAACATGTCCTGAAGCATACTAATTAAAAGCCCAGCCACTAGGGTTAGTGCCCTCTCAATGTTAAGCATGGTATTCGGCTGAATTCCAGTACATGGGACCATGATACTTAGCAGCTGCAAGGCTAGAACACAGCAGTTCCATTCCTTATGCATGTAAAGCACAAGGGATGGGACAGCATCGGGGAAGAGTCTCTTCCTGGTGTCATATCTGGGCTTTTTATTTGGGTTGGAAATTGTCTAGTTGGTGATCACAGGATGTAGGCTAGAGGCTGCTTAATCAGAAGAAAGAGCCTTGCCTTGGAATGAATATACTCTGTCACTAGCTGTGTGGTCTTGGGCAAATCAGGTCCTTCCCCATCAGTCTCTTCATCTGGTGAACTAAGGGATTAGAACAGAGGGTCTCTCCTTTCAACTCTAGGGCTCTCTCTTGTGGATGAAATTCTATGAGTCTGTGAATATTTGTTCTTCGTAGCATCTATAGGACTATCACTTTGAAGTATACGTTTGCCTCTTGAACAGATTCAGGAATTTTGAGGAAAGGAAGGAGAATGGGTTTCAGAGGTTGATTCACAAAGCAGAGGAAGGATGCTAACATTGATTGACCTGAGAGAATCTATAAAACGGGAGTAATTCTTGTCTTATGAACAAATATTTATTGACTGCATACTGCAAGACAGGTGTTGAGTCAGGTATTGGAGGTGCAACGTGGAGCTCATAGTCTAATGCCATTTTACACAAGGAAAAGCTGACTTTTAGAGGGGTTAAGTAATTGGCACAAGGTCAGGTAGCTATTGGTGGATGAAATCTGAATTTGAACCCTCATCCCTCTGACTGCTGTAGTATATCACGTTGCATCCTGGGAAGCGAGACAAAAGGACCAAAAGGAGCAAAATGTCTAGAGCCTGAGACTGGATCTGAAGTCTTGATATTCTTCCTCGTGGCTCCACGAAAGTGAGTTCTTCATGCTTCCTGACACTATCCCCAAAGTCTGAAAGCCTCTGAAAATCCCTTGTCTCCCGGAATAATTATTGTTGAAGCATCTTCTGTTAACTCATGCTAATCCCTTGGAGAACTGCTTCTGGAAAACTCAAAACTAAACTTCTGAAGCCTGGCCCTTGGGTGCCATATTTGATATTTCTAGAAGCTAAAAGGGGACTTAGTCCTATTTCACATCACAAATCAGGTACCGGAAGAAATAGCTAAAAAGATGGCTCTCCTGCAAATTGGAGTTCCATTCCCTAATCCCATTCCCCAAAGCCCCTGGCTTCTTGTCGGATTGGCATATAGGCATTCAGGCACCTGGCAGAGATTGTGAAGAGTGGGTTCTGTACCCATCCCACCCTCCCACTTCTGACCTGCAGCCTTTGGGTCTCAAAACAGTGAATCTGACTGGGGAGGCTGCTCATTACAGACCAATGGATTGAAGAAGTAATTCACCACCCTAAGGTCACTCCTTGCTCACAGTCTCTTGTAGAGATGCAGGGTAGAGATCTGAAGGATCTAAGGGATCAGGGCGGGGCTGGGGAAAGGGTAATGACCTGAGTTTAGACTCCATCTTATGCTAAAAGGATGAAAAGAGTTTTTGAGAAAAGCATGCCAGGTTAGGTGACCAAAAAGAGCTTTAGCAGAAGGAACTAGACTAGGGATAAAGGATGTGCTTTGGGGGCAGAGTGGAAAGATTATGGGTTTGAATGCCAGCTCAGCGTACAAACTATGTGCTTTGGGTTACTAGGCATCAGTGTCTGTGCCAGTTGAATGGAGATAACACATCCCGTGGAAGGTTGTGAAGATAGTTGCTAACAAAAGTCGAGTTTGCAATAAAAGTTTCCTGCTATTATTTTGCTGTATTTGTATTGTATTATCCTTCATGAATCAGGCAAGATTTCAGACCCAGCATGTCAGCACCATAGCATTCTGGATAGTCACTTGTTAGTGAGGGAAGGGGAAGCTTAACTGTGAACAGAAACATGTGATTTTGTTGTACAAGTATGTATATATGTGTGAGGTGCATATATGTGCACGTGTGAGTGTGCCCATATCCTGTGCAGACATGCAGGTGTATGCGTGTCCCTGGGCCTGGAGCCACACCTCCAAGTGGCATTCTTTGAAGTGACTGGGGGTTTTGATAACCTCCCTTTTCATGCAGCCTGCCTTGAATGTGGCAGTTTGAGAATCCCAATTATAGACTCTTGTCTCAAAACAGCCTAGAAAAAATAAAGACAAGCCTCACAAACATTGTCTCATTAGTTCAGTGAAACCTTACTAATTTACCCTAATTGTGGGGAAGGATTTTTTTCATGCCAGAAATGTCTGAAAGGGGCTTGCTTTAATAAATAGACAGGACTTATTTGTAATTAATGGTGCCACTCACACACAAACAATCAATGGGCTTAGTCCTTAAAAACGCTTTGTTCTCGTAAGTGGGTTGCACATTCCCACTGCCATCTTGAAACTGCTAATGTAAGGGGTGACCTGGGAGCAAGGGTCTTTTATTTTCCTTCTTATTTCCAAGTAAACAACAACCTAACAGATGGCCAAGGGGATTGAACTAGGACTATTTACAGGGAGAGAGGGAGACAACAACAGCAAAGCTGGAGAGTTTTGGCAAGAGTTAGGACTCAAAAGACCTAAATGCTAATCCCAGCTCAGTCCCCAGGCGGTCAAGTTACTTTATCTCTCTGGGTCTCAGTTTCTCACCTCTCAAGTGAATGAGTTTACCGCAATGGTTTCTCAGTGCTGTTAAATCATAGCATTTCAGGGCTGAAAGAGGTCCTAGAGATCATCTGATTCAACCCCTTGATTTCCTTGTGTTCTTCTCATACTATGATTTTCTGAAGGTGCCTGAGCTGCAAATTATGAAGATTGAATATATGTTTAATAATACATGTGACTGAGATAAAGGCTCAGGGAAGAGGGTGGGACTGGAAGAACTTGACTTGAATCAAGTTCCAAGCAGACAACAGATGAGCAGCCAACAGGGCACCTGGAGAATGGGCAGCCAGAGAAGCCAGAAAGGAGCAATGGGGTAGAGAAGTGGGCAGGAGAATCTAGGGTTCAACAAGCAAAATAGGTCACCAACAGAGCAGGCAGGCAGGTGGGAAGCCCCTTAGGAATCAAGAACCCAGAGAAGAGCCTTAGCAATGAAAAGCAAAACTCCGCAAAAATATTAGGCCACGGCCCCAAAGTACCAAAGAAGAGGATGAGGCCTGATGGAGAGCCATTGGCCCTGCCAATCGTGGTAATTACAAGGCTGGAGGTCCAAAGGTCTCTTCTCTGATTAAAGCAATTCAAGGAAGCCCTGGGCTTGTGAATTGTTTCCTACCCTCTGGAGACATGTAGAATAATGGATGGGAGGACTGGCTGATTGAAGGGAGCACCATGTGGTGGGGGACAGCCGGGAAGAAATGGTTCAGAGCAGCAGGAAATGCAGTGCTGGTGGCCCAGGTGACCCATCAGATCAGAGCTGGAGCTGAAGATCTGAAAGTCATCTGCACAGAAAGCAGCACTGAACCTGTGAGAATGGGCAAGCTCTCTGCAGAGAGCAGAGAGAGAAAGAAAAAGGTCAAAGACGACCTCAGAGAACACTTTTATTCTGGCTGGATAAACAAATTGAAAGGTGACCTATCCTCTCACCTTACTTGAGACTAATAGTGAAGTATGTATTGAGGACAAGTGGAGAAAAGACAAGTGCCATTTTAGAGGACACGAGAATAGATGTGGGCTTTCTTCCTTGAGTTGCATATTATCAGGTCCACCCGTCTGTGCCTCTCCTTCACTTGCATTACTGTTCACCAATGTGATGGCATCTCCATGGTCTCCAGAATGCAAACAACAACTAAATGAGTCCCTGGTTTTCTTTCCCTTTAGAGAATATGGGTTGAGATGTGGAAGGCACAGAAATAAATCAGCTTCTCGATGTGGGTGGTTGTGTGTTTCCTTCTCCCTGGGCAATTCTATCCAGAGAAAATAGCAGCAAGTCCTGCGGTTTTTTTGATTCCGTTTCTAACTGAGCATCTTCATGCTCAAAACTGGTGACCTTGAGGCAGTTGGCTGGGGCAGCAATCTCAGAAAGGTCTGCCTGCCTCCTAAATGCTTGTCTTCTCAGCCTGAAATTCCTAGAACTAAAAATTATCTCATCCACTCATCCTCCTTTTTTTTTTTTTTTAAACATGAAGAACCAGCCCAGGAGAGGTGAAATGGCTCACTCAAGGTCATTAGTACATATAATGGTTAGATAATATTTCTCAAATCAGAGTATTGTATGAGCCCTTTTTAAAGTAAAAAAAGGGGTCCCTGTAACACATGCTTATTCCTCCAGGGAACCCCAGACTCCAGGTTAAGAGTGCAGAGATTAGTTCAAGGTGACTGGTGGTAGGGACTTGTCTCCCAAAGAGCCAGGCTAAGACATTTTGTGTGCTCCTCTCTCACTGGCATCCTGAGCTCCAGTTGGCTCATTGCCCTGTCTGGCTCACGCCCATCTGGAGCTCCTGGCACATTCTATGAACAAGGTCTTTTCCTGAATACTTTTGCCTCTAGGGATCTTCCCAGACCCCACCTTGGAGCCTGCTCACTCTTCCTCCTTTGACTATGGTGATACATCTTTCTGTGCCTCCAGTCCTAAGGGTCTCTGTCACTGTTTGGTTTCCAGGGCACACCATGAGGTACTGGCCTTTATTTGGCTCACCTTCTCTCTAAAATCTACACTCATCCAAGGTGAGGCAGAGGAAGATGGAGGAGATGCCAGGCGATGTGATGGCTGGGCCGCCATGACATGGCACGTGGGGGAGAGAAAAGTCAGTGGCCCCACAGGAAGAGGGCATAAGCCCAGGAAGCTCTGAATGGAATGTGGGTAGAAAAGGCTGCTGGTCAAAGAGGGTGTTGTGAGGACTTGATCTATAGCATGTGGGAACTGGAGGTCCCTCGGGAAGGCCTAGACCTATGCCCCTATTTTGCAAATAAAGAAGAAACCAAGTCCCAGAGACCCAGAGGAGCTTGCCTGGTCCCACATGGATCAGGAGGCAGTACAGGTAGCGGTTAAGAGCAGTAGCTTTGAAGTTGGGCAGACCTGAGTCCTCGGTTCACACTCTACATCTGTTACTAGCTGGGTGACCTTGAGCAAATCACCTAACTTTCTTCAATTTCTGTTTCCTCATCATGATAGACCTACCTCATATGGTGAAGGTTGAATGAAAAAAATGGATAGAAGTGCTTAACACAACATCCAGAACCTAATTAGAACTAAGTAAATGTTGACTATGAACAGCAACAAAGGTGGAATTAGAAGCCAGGTTTCCTGAAGCCCTTATCTGGGATGTTGCACATCTCACCCATAGGGGATAAATTCATAGGTTTACTTACGGTTGAGCCTGGGTGGAAAATATGGTCTGCTAAGAAGATAAAGAACTGCCTCAGATCAGAAAGTTATGAATTCTAGGCAGCTGGAAGTGTTGCCTAGAGAGCTGAGGGACAGTTCTGCCTGCCCAGGATTGAGCAAGGAGCACAGGTGATGCATGTAGACTCCATGCACGGCTGACACATGGACAAGATCAGAGTCTGCCACGGATGGGGGAGCAGGAAGTTCTGCCTCCCCATCAATATTCAGGCGTGTTCTTTCCTGAAAATTCTGTTTTAATTTCATAATACAGAAGGTCCATGAATTGGGCAGCCATCTCGGCTCGACGCAGACTCTGCAGATGAGTAGAGAAACCATCAGTGATGGTTGGACCTGACTTCAGAAGTGTTAGTCATCTGTCAGACTGAGGCCCCTGAGCCTAAGAGGGACCTCATATTTACTGAAGGCAATCTTGAGAATGGGCTGGGAACAGTTCAGCTCATAGCCTCATAGATTTTCATTCCACCTCAAATTCTAAGGAGTCTCAGTGCAAAGGGGTTCTGGGCAGAAGGAATGGAGAGTGAAGAGGTGTGGGAGAGGGGCTTCAGGAGGTCAGAGCCCCAGAGAAGCCTAGGGAAGACACAGGCATATTTGGTGGAATGATGTGTTCGTTCCTTTGACCTTTTCTATAGAAGGTGCCGTGGCCTTCCCTGAATTGCATCCCCAGGGAACAGTAGAGGGTGACTTGTCCCAAGGTCATGCTCATCAGTGATAGGGATGGAGAAATGTCACTCTGGGCCTTGCTGGCTCTGCAATTAGTCAAATGCTTTGCTTATAATACAATCACAGCTCTCAGCTCTGATTATTGGCATCATCAACATCATCTATTAATGGATTTTGAGCTGCTCTGGGTACAGGGCATTGTACAAGATGCTAAACAGTGCCAAATTCAGAAAGTGAAAGACAGAAAAGAGCAGAAAGTGGACCAAATCAGGCATCATTCTGTGTAGCAAGATTTAAATCAGCCTGAATCCATTCGTGTGTGCTAATCTTAAGGGGCCAGGGCCTTCTAAATTTCAGAAAGGCATTGATTATTCCAGAGTCATCTGTATCATTCCTCTCTCCATTATTTTCAACTGCTTACTTTTAACTAGAAGTATTTAAACTTCTATTAGTTTTCTTTTATCCCTTTTGTTAAGTAAACTTTCCTTTATCACCTCACAGTCTCTCCTGGTGAGGCTGTCTGCAGGAGGAGAACTAAGCAGAAATCCAACAGTTCGAACAAAATAGGGAAAGGAGGACTTGCCTCCAGATAAGCCAGAGCGTGCGGTGTTTGCACGGTGGCACCTTGCTACCTGGCATTTCTACCTGATGTTTCTTTAGGAACTTAGCACAGAGTGAGGAGACACACTTTGCTGAAAATGCCCATCACCCTGGCATGAAATGTGCTCAACCCACTACAGAGCTCCAAACATCTGTTCTGCCTCCTTTCATGCATGTGCTTTTAAGCTGATGGTGGGAGACAACCTGCCAGAAATGTCTGAGTTTCCACCAAAGACCTATTATAGGTTAGGAGGCAGACGGCATTGTTGTACTGAAAACCTGTTCATCAGAATTTCCGAAAGGAACAGATATGAAAGGTTCAAATGAACTCTTCAGGCTTTCTTCATCTAACCAGGCCTGAAGCTCTGCCCCTCGTTAATCTTTAATGAACAACAAAGAAAAATGTGTCGCTGGCGAATTATTGTGTAGGGTGGCAGATGCTGAGAGAGGAAGAGTCCCCAGAGTCACATCATTTAAAGGGACACTGTCAAAAAAAAAGTCTTATTTTGAAACGGATTCCCTGACCTGTAACATTATCTATTTCTTGTTAAACTTGAATTGCGCTTCTCTCTCGACATTTTTACCATTGTCTCCGTCTTGGGGATTTGAACTTTAAAACTCTGGAGCAATCAGGTGACAGAAACTGAAGGACTAACGTGCTTTTCCTTGTGTCATGATGCCTACTTGGACTGTCTTTCCCCTGCCTCGATTTCCTTCAGATTTCCTCCTAATTAATCTTGTCCCATGCTGAGCTAGGCTCTCCCTGACTTTGAATTTTCTTAAGCAGTCTCAACATGTGAATATAAGTCCCTTTAGGGCAGGATCTATGTCTCATCTATATCCAGGACCTACCACGTGCCTGGTACACAATATGCTCAGTAAGTGTTTATTGAATTCAGTGAAATTGCTTGTATGCACCTTGGGCTTATCTATTTCTTATTCCATGCTACCTCTTTAGCCTTCACAATTAAAACATTCCTCGAGGGTAGGATTCCTGTGTTATTGTCCCTTTGCCCTACTGCTAAAACACTTGCTACAGATTAATGTAACAGGACCTCCACATGTTGTGTGGCCACATTAATTGTTGTTCAAAGTCAGATTTTTATACCAACCCAGCATAAACTATAAAGTGTCCTGTTGGAGTGCATAGTTATGTGCTCTCTATATAAGATGAAACTAGGCTAATCTGACTAGATTTCCTTTCATAGACAATTTTATTT
This sequence comes from Lipotes vexillifer, assembly GCF_000442215.2. NCBI lineage: Eukaryota > Metazoa > Chordata > Mammalia > Artiodactyla > Lipotidae > Lipotes > Lipotes vexillifer. The sequence goes on along the minus strand of NW_006798707.1, from coordinate 3,191,781 downwards.
TTAGGTTTAAATGCAAGGATCTCAATGCTATATTTTTAGGATTCTGTTTACATCAGGAGTCAGTCAGAAAATGTTTTGAATTTAAAAATATTAACCCCAGTTAAATTCTAAACAAGTTGCTGAAGTGGTAGTTTTGGAACTTTTAGAAAAGAATGCGGTGATTCCAAGAGTCAACACAGGCTCGCCTAAAGCCAGTCCTGGAAAACACTTTCTTCAGAAGGGGTGTGAGATTAGGAGGATAAGGGAAAGTGACAGACAGAGCATCTTGATTTAAGCACCCATTTGACAGTGTTTCCCTTAATATTCTGGTAGATGAGTCTGCAGCAAACTGAACGCTTGTATCCGAAGAGGCATAGTGAGTGAGCTCTGTCCATCTGAAAGGTCTCTCTAAGAGAAATGAGAATGGGCTTTGCCTTGACCTTTGATGACTCTTCCATGTTTTCAAGGCATGACTGAAATGGTGGCAGAGAGGGGATCAACATTTGTTCAGACCTGTGACATTCTAGAAGCCACATGTTCATTATCTCGTTTCATAGCAGGGCTGATCTACTGATGACACCACGCTTGGTAGGAAGGCTAATATTACAGATTCTAAATTCTGGAAACCAAACCAGTTAAAATTTGCTGCAGGAAATGTGATGGTCCTGCACTCAGGTTCTAAACAATCTGCTGCTTTGAGCCACAACCTATAGGATCTGGAAAATCTGGCTTGGAAACAGTTTGTGGGAAGAGGATTAGAGAGAGGTGGGAAGGTGGAGAGATTCCGTTTGATTACAAGTTAACATAAAGCCCTGGTGTCCTGCAGCTGCTTGAGAAGACAACGCCCTAAGGGACTGCAGGTGCAGAACCAAATCCTAGGGAGGGTTGACCAGCATTCCCTGCATCAGCCAATCCAGTGCAGGGCACTGCCATCGTCCTAGTATCCAGGAGCTGAAAGCAGCTTCAGGAGTCATCTAGCTGTATTTTTGTCAACGAATTGTAAAGGAACAAACTTAAAAGACGTCCAGAGGAGAACGACCACATCAAGGCGAGTACCAGATATCAAAACAATAGAAATCTGTTATAACATATATTTTCAAAGCACTCTCCTATTCATTCTACCATGTGGTCCTTCCAACAGTCCTGTGAGGAAGTCAGTGAAATAGAGGAGCCGTGAGCAGAGAGGTGAGGTGACTTGGCCAAACCCCCAGCCAGTGAAAAAGCCAGATCTCAAGCCTGGATCTCTGGACTGTCAGCCCAGCGCTCTTCCTAGGAGCCATGCTGCCTGTCCAAGTCAGCTCCCGGGCCAGCCCTCACCCAGCAGCTGCTCCCTGCAGGGCCTGGCGCAGAGCAGCTGCATAACAGACAACAGACAACTGCACCCGTGGCTTTCAGCAGAGCTGGAGCTGGAGTGCACTGGGGAATGGCTTTGCCAGGTTTTCACTCAGCACCCTTCTGCCAAGCCCGCCCTCGCTGCCTGCACTGCTCTTTTGTGAAGTGAGGGATGCAAAACACAACCAAATGCAAACCTGTGGTTCCCTGCCAGCCTGGCCCTCAGAGCTGCCCCTACTCCTAGAAACAACAGCCTGATTATCATTCATTATTTCTACTTCTTAGTATTAAAGCTCTTTTACTATGGCATTGAAGACCACTGGGGAGTTTTAAATTTCATGTCAAATCAGAATTTATGGGCCAGTTCTGAAATGTTACTTCTGGGCTCAGTAATTGCAATTCCCTTTTAATCGCTCTCTTAGACACCACTGTTAAAAGACTTCAGTTATTTCCACATAGTGGCCCCCGGGATTGGGCCAGTCTGAATACTCAATTTGTATCACCCTCTTTTGGAATCTTGCATATGAGGCTTTAGCCATGATGGGCCCAGTTTGAAGATACCAGGTCTAACAAACAGTCCCACCAAGGAACCTGGGAGGGTTCTTAGGAATCTCCCCTCACAGGGAGTTGGAAGTTCAGGGATCGTACCTCCATCTACCTCTCCCCCTCCACTCCCCAATAGGAAGCAAGAAATTAATGCGTTAAGATGTGCATGTTCCACCATGCTTGTTGTGAAAGCTGTACAATTCTGGAAACATGCAAATGATATTGGGAATTTTTCCATGGGAAATAGCTTAAAGGAATATGATATGAGGATTCAGGTGGGAGGGTCAGGGAGGGGAGAGATCCTTTAACTGAGCCCTAGGGAGCCCTGTGATGTTTGGGGGAAAGTGAAAGCAGGTGTTATCTGAGGGGTTGTACAGTATTGGAAAGGGACCCCCATCACCAAGGACAGAAAGAGGATACAGGAGCAGCAACAGCCTGTGAAGGGCAACCATGCCACAGAGAAGAGAGAAGAGCTGGAGTGACAGCAGGCTCTTACCCTCTTCCCAAACATCCAGCTGGACCAGGGTGTAGTGAAGGGGCTAAGACAGAATGCTGGGGGCAGGAGGAGCTAAAGGAGGTACCTCTGAGGTGTCACTAGTGCTTTATATCTGGTGACAGCAATTTGTATGGGAGAAATGCACCGCTCTGTATCCAGAGTCACCAGTTGCTGAAAGAAGGTTTAATTGTGGGGCCAAAAACATTTGCTTCTGTTTGACAGTGGGCTGGGTGGGGGACAGAGCTCAGACTGGGAAAAGGGGAATTCACCAAAGAGGCTTGGGAGGAAAAGAGAAAACCCAGGACTCGAGGCCTCATACACTGATGCTCCAAGTCCTGACCTTGAGTGAAGGCAGCCATGAGGGAATGAGATTCCCCGACCTTGGCGAGGAGGTACCCCAGGCCCTCTGTCAGCAGCCCTTTACAGGCTATAGAGGGATTTTCTGCACTGGCTGGCACAACCTGTGAGAAGACAATTAGTGGACTGGACCAAAGCACGAAGAGCCTTCATCACTCAAGAGTGTTGATCTAACAAGGCAATGGACTAAGGGGCATCTCCAGACAGAGTGTAGTCACCCCATGGGCAAAATGATTCATTGGGGGTACTATTAACATAGCATCTTATATGTATTACTCATCTAAAAAATAAGATATTAAATTCTACTAATATTTGAATCAGATTGACAGGAGTATGTGTGCATGCTCTAAAGACTTATAATAAAGGAAAATAAGTAACAAGATCTTTTAAATTAGATGATGTACTTGATACTAAAGGATACAGTGACATATAATTTAATTCAGTACGGGACTTTAGCCCCTGGTCCACCCAAGGCACCTGCCCACAAAACACAAACAGAGCCAAGTCATAGGTGAGGACTAAAGGGCCCCAGTTACCTTTACTCAGTTCAGTAAGAGGCAACGAGGATTAGGTGTCAGATACTGGCCCTAAGTTTCTAGCATCTGTGATCTTTTTCTATTTAAAAAACTGGGTTCCATTTCTTTCTGCTTTTCATGCCTCAATTTTCTCATCTGTAAAATGGGAAGAGTTATATATTATCCCTGTCCCATAAGAACTGATATTTATTTTCATCCATGTAAAAATGCCAGGGAAA
>NW_006798707.1:3167999-3188160 GCF_000442215.2 Lipotes vexillifer | reverse complement strand
GGGAAAGAGGAGGCTCCCAACTCAGATTTTTCCCAGGCCCCTCCCTACACATGTTTTTCATGCCCCCGCCAAGGGATGGCTCTAGAAACAGAACATCATTAGCGAGGCTCCACACATACCAATGTCGGGCAGACATCATGGCAGCCAGTCCCCACACGCCGAGGCCCTTCCTGTTTCTGGAGTCTTCAGGGGATGGAGAAGAGAGCACCAGCCTGGGAATCATGAGACCAAGCCCTGGCACTTCCTATCTAGTCCTCTGAGCAAGCCCTGTAACCCTTTATTCCACTCTACCTGGCTGTGGGACAGAGGATAAGAGCACCTGTGTTCTTGTCCCCCAGGGGGGCTCTAAGAATCAGGTGAGAGGGTGTGTGTGGAAACATGGAGCCACTCAGATGGGAGCCAGTGTGCTGAGGCAGTGGTCCCATGGCTGTCCCAAGAAGCACTCACCCTGTGAACCTGAGGATTCTGGACTGGGGGTCCATCTTCACCCTGAGCCCATCTCTGGTCTAGATCTCCTGATACATGCAGTAAGTTCTGTGCTCTGCGCGCAGTGGGCCCTCAAGAAACTATCTCAGCCGTCTCTGGGATACCTCTCAGCTCTGAAGATGTGGGATCTCTGAGTGTCTGAGGCCAGCCTCCCCATCTCCTACAGCAGCCCAGGCTACATCCTGTTTCTGTGGGAAGCCAAGGCATAGAGAGACATCCACGGACCTCAAGTTTGACAGGCCAGAGTTTGAATCTCAGCTTATGAAATGTTGCTTATTAAATCGAGAGCAAGATAATTCGCCTGCTGGAATCTCAGTTTCCTCATCTGTACAATGGGGTACCAACTCCTACCTCTCACAGCCCCTAAGAGGATTAAATGAGATGGCTGTGTAGAGTTCCTTTTTGTCCAAGAGTGGTCGGCATTATAACAGTTATAATAATCTAATAACAATATAGCAAGTATTACCATCATTGCTGGATGACACCACTGGCAGGTTTCCAAAGGCAGAGATGCTAGCAGAACGCAGATTCCCTTCCACATCCTTCAGGGTCCACCGACAGCAGCTCCTGCTACCCAGCCCCTGCTCTGTGAACATGAAGAGCCACAGATGAGTGTCTGCCACCTGCTCAGTGCAGAGGCAACCAGCCCCTTGAATCAAAGGCTCAGGGCTGTTTTGAATGATGTCTCTGCACCTGCTGCAAGCTGTCCGCAGAGCTTTGGAAGCACCCACAGTGCTCACACTAGCCAGGAGCTCCTGTGCTGGACTTTGCCCAGCCTTTGTCACCGTCTGCTCCTGCAGTCCTCTGCCCTTTGAGGATGCCTTAGACTGGGGAGGGGAAGAGGACTCTGCTTGCCCTCTGGGCTCCCCGAGAAACATGCCAAACCATTGGATAGGCTCCAGCTTCCATGATCTATCAGTACAAGGCCTGAGCAAAAAGGTGGGTCTTACAACCTCATCCCCAGGAGTCAGTTGTTTTGACTCTTTGGAGGTCTCTGCTTGCCTTGCTTTTAACAGAACTGCATTTCAGCCTTACCAGTGGCTATGGTGACCTTTGTAATACAGTAGACACCCAGGCAGTCCTTTCTAAGGCACTCTGAGAGGCATACATCTCTTGGGAGGCAGGTAAAGGAAGATGGGCTATTCCTGTCTTATAGGTGAGTGTTCCCCAATCCCTTGTTGATTAAATAGACCACTGAAGGGGGAACAGGGAGCCTGCCCTTTCCAGAAAATTGCAGTTTCCAGTATATAGGGCCAGGGCCAATGTCAAAAGATTCTGAGTGTTCAAGGCTTTCTTATTATAAATATTCACAGTCCAAGATGAATTGAGAGTGGGGAGGAAAGCTTAACCTACACCTAGGGATTCCTGCCCGCCCCTAACCCCAGCCCACATCTTTCTGGCTCTGATTTGCAAGTGCTCTGCTTCGCAAGTGCTCTGCTTCTAGCGCATCCTTGCAAAGTTCCAGGTCACTCTTTTGAGCTGACCCTTTCCTGTCGTGTGAGGACTGGTGGTGGAAATTTCAGCCCAGAAATTGGCTCCCGGCTAAACATACCATGGGCACAATCTCAGGGCCCCTCAAGTGGTTCCATCTGCTACGTTCTGGAGAGCTCCCACATGGCTGACACAGTAGAATCCTGAAGTTCAAATTCCATTAGTTTCTTCAAGCATGGCTTAAAGCTATGAGCATTATCCAGGTGAATCTAATGGGCCCGTGGCTCCTGGGTTATTAGCCAGCACTTTCTAGTATCATTCTAAAGTGGGGCCTCCCAGAGGCGAAGGTGACATTGTTCATCTGGGAGCCTGAGGTCAATGTGTAGGAAAGTGCCCAGCGCTCTTTCTGGCCCCAAGAGAAATGGGGCTCCTCTGCGAGAAATGAACGCTTTTCCCAGCAGCCTGTGGGCTGCCTGTCCATGGCAGGGGTCGTCACATAGAGGGGTGATGCCACGCGTCATCCACCATCGGTAAAAATATTGTAAAGTTTTTTTCTCCACTTGCGGGGGGGGGGATATTTTTTTCTTTTCCGTTACCGTTTATCATAAGATACTGAGTATAGTTCCCTGTGCTATACAGTAGGTCCCTGTTGTTTATCCATTCCATATATAATAGTTTACATCTGCTAACCCCAGCCTCCGAGTCCATCCCTCCCCCAACCCCCTCCCCCTTGGCAACCACAAGTCTGTCCTCTATGTCTGTGAGTCTGTTTCTGTTTCATAGATAGGTTCATTTGTGTCATACTCTAGATTCCACAAATAAGTGATATCATATGGTATTTGTCTTTCTCTTTCTGACTTACTTCACTTAGTAGGATAATCTCTAGGTCCATCTGTATTGCTGCAAATGGCATTATTTCTTTTTTATGGCTGAGTAATATTCCATTGTATATACGTACCACATCTTCTTTATCCATTCATCTGTTGATGGACATTTAAGTTGCTTCCATGTCTTGACTATTGTCAGTAGTGCTGCTATGAACACAGGGTTGCATATATCATTTTGGATTAGAATTTTGTCTGGATATATGCCCAGGAGTGGGATTGCTGGATCATATGGTAATTCTATTCTTAGTTTTTTGGGGTTTTTTTTTGCGGTATGCGGGCCTCTCACTGTTGTGGCCTCTCCCATTGCGGAGCACAGGCTCCGGACGCGCAGGCTCAGTGGCAGTGGCTCACCGGCCTAGCCGCTCCGTGGCATGTGGGATCTTCCCGGACCGGGGCACGAACCTGTGTCCACTGCATCAGCAGGCAGACTCTCAACAACTGCGCCACCAGGGAAGCCCCTATTCTTAGTTTTTTGAGGAACCTCCATACTGTTTTCCATAGTGGCTGTATCAACTTACATTCTGGTGGGGATGATTTTGAACTATCCACCTATATTGGTTTGCTAGGGCTACCATAAGAAAGAACAAACTATAACAAGCTGGGTGGCTTAAACAACAAACCTTAATTTTCTCACAGTTCCGGAAGTCCAAGCTCAGGGTGGCACCAGGGTTGCTTCCTTCTGAGAGCTGTGAGGGAGAATCTGCTCCACACCTCTCTCCTAGTTTCTGGTGGTTGGTTGGCAATCTTTGGAATTCCTTGACTTGTAGATGCATCAACCCAAACCCCTGCCTTCATCTTCATGTGGCATTCTCCATGTGTGTGTGTCTGTCTCTGAGTCCAAATTTCCCCTTATTAAATTCCCCTTATTATAAGAACATGGTCATATTGGATTAGGGCCCACCCTGATGACCTCATTTGAAATTGATTACCTTTCTAAAGACTCTATTTCCAAATAAGGTCACATTCGGAGGCACTGGGAGTTAGGACTTCAACATAGCTTTTTAGAGCGACACAGTTCAACACAAAACACCACCATTTCTAAACATCCCTTCTAGGACCAGAGTAGACTAGCCAAAAATAACAAATGTCACTTCCTTCAAGAAGCTTTTCTACAAATGCCTCAGGGAGAGTCAGGCACGTCTTGCCCTTGCTCCCCTGTACCAGTCATTCGGTCCAACCTGGAAGATGGATTCCCTAATCAGTGAAGAACAGCCCAGTAGAGAAAACATAGAAAAGGGATACTGGGTACAGGGAACCCCCTAAGCACATGCACAGGGGCAGGAAAGAGCCCTGCCATATACGGGGAACCAGAGGCGGGTCTTGAGGGCAACGGAGAGCATGGTCATGCTTGAGTTTTAAAGAAATTATTCCAGACACAATGTATAGAATAGAACCCTTCTGTGTCTACAGAGTAGAGGAGAATAGTTCAGGCCTCAGTCCTTCTCTGCCACGTGACAGGATTGAACATGGTGATTTCCAAGGTTTCCAAGATTCGTGCCAGATTTACATCTTTCAACCCCACAATAACGTCATCTACTATACCTGCCACAGTACAGTTTAGGCTCTAGCAGGGCCACTGAGCCTCTCTGTGCCAGGGGGTTCGGGATATGGTCCATCAATTCCTCTGGCAATTGCCTCCATGCCCCTGGATGGCCACCCAGCAAAGGGGCAATACAGGAGCAGAGTGTGAAATGGGGGATCATCTTTAGTGGGGACAAACCTGTGGGCTGTCCTGACCCCACCCGGCCAGGACCCTCCATCCTTTTCCAGCTGACCACTATCCCAGCCCCAGAATTTGCTTACAGGACCACAGTTTATGGCCAGGTCTATCCTACCATATATGGTTTCAGCACAGTGGCCTGACTTGGCCAGAGATTTATGACTGAAATGGAGCCTCCTCTGGGCCTGGGCATCAGCATTTTGCTTGGCACAGAGGCTTGAGTTCACACTGAATGAATCAATACATTAACGCATTAAATGGCATTTAGGCTGGTTCTCTAGGGAACGAGATAGGAGACTGGCTCTCATTTGAGCACAGGCAAGGAAGACAGCTTGCCTGGGCTCAATTCCTGGGCCTTGAGGCGGGGACACAGGTTTAAAGCTCCAACCCCTGCCCCACTCAGAACTCAGGGCTCAAGCTGGAGGCAGACTGGGCCAAAGGAGGGATCCTCCAGAAAATGGCCACATTTCAGGTTTCAACGTTTTCTTTATATTTATCTGGCTCTGGGGAGGATGTATTTTTAAAAAAACAAAAACAAAAGAACTAACTGCATTGAGTTGGCTTGAAAGAAATGATTGTATTTGAAAAGAACAGATGGTGCTAAAATTTTATTGGAAGGAAGAGAAAGTTAGGAAAACAGATTCCAGACTCCCACTGGCTGCTGGTGGGTGATGTGCCCAAATCTCCATACAGAAAAAGTTCCATGAGCAAAATGATCACCTGAGCCTCTACTCAGAGAAAATCCACCACCCACCCTGACAGAGAGACTGTCTGATAAGTCTGTGGAATGGGGAACGCTGCTGGGATACCCTCCTGTGCTCTCTTCTGTAATTTTAAATGATTCCTGGAATGCTGGTACCAACCAAACTCTCTCCCTTCTCACTTCCCCGGCCCAGAATCCCGCTGGTCCCTCCACACAGCCCCCGATGGGGGAGGCTTATGGGATGCTGGAGGAGATAGTGACTGGCATGGGACCTAATCCAAAGTTCAGAGAAATCGAAGGGGGCCTCAGGACTCTCAGGCTCACTACTTCTGACTTGAAGAACTTTTCTCTCACTTGATTTTTTGCCTAAGTAATCAGTGTTCCCTCCTTTAAAAAAAAGAAAACCGCTAGTGAATCCTCTGTGTATTTTTTTTAATTTTTATTTATTTATTTATTTTAGCTGCATTGGGTCTTTGTTGCTGCACACGGGTTTTCTCTAGTTGCGGTGAGCGGGGGCTACTCCTTGTTGCAGTGTGCGGGCTTCTCACGGCGGTGGCTTCTCTTGTTGCAGTGCACAGGCTCTAGGCGCGCAGGCTTCAGTAGTCGTGGCACTCAGCCTCAGTACTTGTGGCTCGCAGGCTCTAGAGCGCAGGTTCAGTAGTTGTGGCGCACGGGCTTAGTGGCTCCGCGGCATGTGGGATCTTCCCAGACCAGGGCTCGAACCCGTGTCCCCTGCATTGGCAGGCGGATTCTTAACCACTAAGCCACCAGGGAAGCCCTCTAGGTATTTTAAAATACAAACTAGAGCAAAGAAATGTTCTTGGACAATAAGCTTAAAACCAATAGTTGCTTGAGAATCAACTTACACCCTTAAACATTTTATTTTAATTTGCAATTTCTAAGCATATGCTAATTCGCCAGTCTCTTGCTGAAGGGCCAAGGCCTTTGCTTCCAGTGTGGCCCTGTTGATTGGGAGTTTTGCACTGTCTTTCCGTGTAAGTAACATTCATGACACCATGACACCACAGCCACGATTTTCAGTTTCAATTTCTCTAAGATGGAAATAATTTTAGAACACTCGTGAACGAATCTGAAGGTTTGGGGATTTTTAAGGTTTTTATCCCTTGATCTTTTCTGTTGCCCCATTCACATCTAGTTAAACAGCAGTTATTTTTAGTGACTTACCTCTATGAGTCTTCACAAAGTAATTCCAATTTTTCTTGCTCATGTTGTATCAACTTAATGAGTACAATTGGCATAAACAGAATTGGGAATAGCTAAAGTAGCTCAAGTGATAGGGGTGGAAAGTATAGGAGTACTAGAGAGTAACCTTGAACATTCAGTAACCTTAAACATTCAGAGCAAGGGTGTTCCACTGAAAATAGAATGTAGAGATTATGCTAATCCAGCAAGCATATTGGTCACCAGGAGGTGATTTAAGACCATTTCTTCTACTAACATTTTTTCTTATAACTGTGGCTATAATCAGTCTACTCCCCTCCACCCCACCCCCAGTGGTTTAGGGGCGAGGTCTGCAGAGGTCGACCCTCAGTCTCCTCTTCGTGGCCTGGTATATAGAATGTAGGAAAAAACTCTCAGCCAGGGACCAGGGTGGACATCTGCCTCCCTCCCACAAACCCATGTATTCCAACCTGGTTATGACAATGTGGAACTAGAGGAGAGAAGGAATAAGACAGCCTGGGGCATCACTGGGAGAAGCCAAAATATTTCTTGGAGAAGGCCTTTTCTGAGCACTGCTATTCTTCAAATACTAGCCTCCCCCAGCCCACTAAAAAGCTCTTCTATAAAACTAGCTATTTACATTTAACATAAATTTACACCCATGTGCAATATAGTAGAAAGTGCAACAGTTTTGAAGATAAATCGTCTTCGGTTCATATTGCCTCTTACCATTTACTTACATGGGCAAGTTTATAAGTTCTCTGAGCCTCAATTTTCTCTCTTATAAAATAGGGATGACAATATCTGTTTCATGCATTTGTTGTGAAAATTAAATGAGATAAAGTAAAATAGCTGCCTTAAATCCTTTCTGGAATGAATAAACACACACACACAAATAAAAGAAATGTATATCGAGTGCCTGGCACAATGTTCCCTGGGGTATCTGCATTTGTGCATTTGTCTCTTCAGCTCCACATGGGAGACTGGAAGGAATCCCAAAAGTTTTGGTGTTCTGGGGTGGGAGGCTCTCCCCAAATCCCTGAAATCCTGTCACACATGGTCAGTCTCCTGTTTCACCTTCTTGTAAAGTCATTCTTTGTAAGGTCATCCGCCGTAGTGGGTGTAGGAGAGAAAAGAAACACTAGCATAATAATAACAGTGTTAGCTAATGCTTACTGAGTGTCAGCTAAGTACTGTACATGTCTTAACCCACATGGTCTTCACCACACCCCTATAAGGCTCTATTATTATCCCCACTTCTTAATGATGGAACTGGGCACAGAGAGGTTAGGTAGGTAGCTGGCCAGAGGTCACAGCCAGTAAGAGGCAGAATTGAGATTATAAAACTGGAAGTCTGCCTCCAAAGTTTCCACTCTTAATTAATATATTTCTCCCGAAGGAAAGAAAGAAAAAGGGAAGGGAGGGAGTGAAGGAGGAAGGAAGGAAGGAAGGGAGGGAGGGAAGTAGGGAAGGAAAGAAGGAGGGAAAGAAGGAAGGGAGGATGGAGGGAAGGAGGGAGGGAGGGAGGGAGGAGGTAAAATTAGAAGAAGCTAAAGAGAGGCCAGGAAAAAGAGCCCAAACCATTCAATTGTTTTCTTTGCTCAAAAGCATGACAGAAGAATTAGGGGAAACGCAGTTTGGGAACATTTTCTTGGCCCCCACCTCAGGAAAGCTGGGCCACCTTCTGCATGCCTGTCACCCATACAGTATCTCCGATAGAAATCAAAACTGCTTTCCAGCTGCCAGTGCTAAGGTCGCAGTAGAGTCCACTGTGGCCCCAGGGAGCCCAACCCTGTCTCAGCACCCCTGCTCCCACAGCTCCCCTCCAGCAGAGCCAGAGGCCACCCTCAGCCTCAGGGCAACTCTTCCACCACAGGCTGGTGGGAACCACATCCTGAATCAACCTGAAACCTAGCTTCCATCCAGATCCAGTCCTCTCCAGGACACATGCATCTAACTTCTGGGAAATTTTGAAGGACAAGGAATAACAAAGCCAGGGCTACTTGGGTAAAAGACCCCACACCACATGCCAAGTGTTATTATTATTACAGAAAATTAACTAGCAACAAAGAACTCTACGGTAAAATTTACATTGATCTGGCATTTTTTACTCCTGCTCTCTCCCATAAAAATGCTTTAAAAGCAGGCTGATTTAATGGAAACAATAAAAAGTAGTGCTGAATGGTTTATATTTGCTGCAGAATTACTACAAGGTCTATTTTTAAAAAACCTTGAAAGTTATGTGTGTTTTTTTCCTTTAGGATAAGATTAGGGAGAGAAGTGCAATTGACTTTTTTTTTTTTTTTTAATTGATCTAGACAAGCTCCCACAGGCCCAGTTCCTTATTTCTAATGAATCTTCACACCGACGTCCAGCCACTTGTCAAGAGAGAGTCTTAGCAAAGCGACATGTGGAGTAATGTCAGCTGTGAGGCCTGAGTCTTGACAGTGTTATGCTCGGTAATAATAATAATCATATGACTGAGCTCCGTGTGAAAAAGACGTTGCTGTCTGTCTAATTTGTGTGGTTTCCATCATCCTCAACTTAACCCATGAGCTTGTCTATCCCAGCATGGGGTTAGTCGCCACCTGAATGACTTGTCTGTTGTAGCCACTACAGAACGTGAGAGTGACCACATCTTTTAGCTTCAGATCCTCAACTGTGTTCACCAGGGCCAGAAGTTGAAACAAAGGCTCAGGAAGACATGGTTTCTAACCTCAAGAAGCTTAAAAGAGACAGTTTAAGGGTGTGTTCATAGGGACTATGGAGTCACGTGACGCTGGGTTTAAAATTCAACAAGCAGAGCAGAGCATACAGTAGGCCGTCGATGTTAACTGTTGCTGTTGATCACATTATTAGTGCTGTTACTATTATCACTGGAATTGTTGCTCTTGTTAATATTCATATTGCTAGAGATGGCAGTGTGGGAATATGTGAAGTTAGCGTCTCTCCACAACGAGGGCGCCTGCGGCCACTGGTCAGGAACCCTGACACCCAAGGAGATGGGAGGAACCCCAGAGTGAACCAGTAGGATGTAGGGGGACTGAGGGAGGAGGAGAAGTGGAGGCCAGACAGGATCTGCGCCCCTGAGGCCGGAGAGATCAGGAGAGGCAGGCGGGAAGGGACGCTCCGGGAAGGGCAGGAGAGGAGCGGAGGGCAGTCGCCTGGCCCACTGGGGCCCTGGGAGCCTGCTGAGCTCCCAGGCCAGTACCCTGCCCTACAAACCCCCTCCAGGCCACGTGAGTCTTTGCGGGCATAGGAAGGAGGCTGAGGGGAGAACAGGAGAGGCAGGCAGGAGGGGGCCGTCAGAGACCTTTCTCTGATGGAGTCTCTCACTGCTTCGCAGTTGAGCTGTGGTTTGTCACGTCCCGCTGTCTTTTGTGTACATGGTCTTCACTCTTCCCGTCATACTTTCCCATCTCTCTGGGCAATATTTGACTTCTGCCTGAGGTTTGAGTCATTCTTTACCTCCTTACTCACATCCTGTTTCTCCATGGAAACCTCCCTGATGACCCAGCTCACTTCGATCTCTTCATTCTCTAATTTCGTGTACACTCTAATCCATACCAGCCTGTTGCTGTTTGTTATCTTGGGTTTTGTCCTCTGGTTGCTTTATTTGGGCAGATCTTTGATTCTGTTAGAAAAATCTTCAACTTTAAATGGACTGTGAGAGCATTTTGTACTTTCGTATTCACTGTAGCACATAGCACAGAATAGGTGCTTAATAAATACTTGCTAATTCATCAATAACTGAAGCAGAAAGGCACTCTACCACGACTAAAGGATTTTTGTCTACAAATTTGGTTGGCCTTTCTGCTCTGTTCCACTGGCCTATTTGAATATCCCTGTGTTAGTACTGCACTTCATAATTACTATAGTTTTTTTATTTCTTTTTTTAATTTTTTTTTGCGGTACGCAGGCCTCTCACTGTTGTGGCCTCTCCCATTGCGGAGCACAGGCTCCAGACGCACAGGCTCAGCAGCCATGGCTCACAGGCCCAGCCGCTCCGCGGCATGTGAGATCTTCCGGGACCGGGACACGAACCCGCATCCCCTGCATCGGCAGGCGGACTCTCAACCACTGCGCCACCAGGGAAGCCCTATAGTTTTTTTTTAAAATACATCTTGATATCTAGAGGAAAGCCTCCTATCTTTTTCTTGAACAGTGTCCTGCCTGTTTGGCTGTTATACATCAAACTTCCTTATAAATTTTAGAATAAGTTATTAAGTTTCTATAAAAAAAACCTGTTGAGAGAGGGATGGGGGCTGGGCGAAATAGGTGAAGGGGATTAAGAGGCACAAACTTGTAGTTAAGAAATAAGTCACGAGGATGGAACCTACAGCATAGGGAACATGGTCGGTAATGTTGTAATAACTTTGTAGTGACAGAGGTAACTAGACTTATTGTGATGATCAATTCATAACGTATATAAATGTCGAATCACTATCTTGTACACCTGAAGCTAATATAATATTTATGTCAACTACACTTCAATTAGAAAAATAAAAAGGAAAAATAAATAAATAAGGTGATAAATATATCTCCAGGGCAAGAAAATATTATTTTGCAAGTACAAAGTGGAATTATATCTCAAACAAAGTGCTTGTCACAAAATTAAAGTTTTTTTCTTGCTCCTTAATAGAAAGTTAACTTCTAGACAGATAAATTAACAAATTATGTCAATGTTATTTTTAGTGTCAAAAAATAAAAATATCCATTGAAGTTTTAGTTGGTGTTACACTTAAACCTTAAATCAATTTGAGAACTGACATCTTTACAATATTCAGTCTTGTAATTGTAAGCTTGGGATATTGCTTTATTTAATTGGGTCCTTTAAAAATATCTCAATAAAATTTTACGATTTTCTCTACAGATATTTTGTACTTGTTTTTTTAGGTCTATTCCTAGGTACTTTATACTTTTTGATGCTCTTATAAATGGTATCCTTTTAACTTGAAACCCAGAAGTACACAGCAGATATGGAAGGAAAACTCACAGAGAAGCCCTCTATTGGTGGTCTGAGGAGCAGGAAAGGGGTCTCCTGCTAGACAGAAAGTGGAGGAAGTCCCTGTTTTCTTTTTTGATTGCTCTTTGTTACGTCTTTGGTTCTTTCCCACCGCAGTCCCTAGGCAGTCCTGCATGTTGTAATAGCAGCAGGGGATGACCACGCACCTAAAACCCCAAGGGAGGGGAACCCTTGTTTCTGGCCCGAGAAACTGTGGTCCCAAGAACAGGGATGGAATCCCCATTAGTTTTTCCTCTTTTTTCTTACTGCTTGGCCCCATAGGCAGAGTCAATCTCAAAAGGTTATATGACAGGGGCTTCCCTGGTGGCGCAGTGGTTAAGAATCTGCCTGCTGATGCAGGAGACACGGGTTTGAGCCCCGGTTGGGGAAGATCCCACATGCCACGGAGCAGCTAAGCAACTAAGTCACAACTGCTGAGCCCGCATGCCACAACTACTGAAGCCCGTGTGCCTAGAGCTCGTGCTCCACAAGAGAAGCCACCACAGTTAGAAGCCTGCACACCGCAACGAAGAGTAGCCCCCGCTCACCGCAACTAGAGAAAGCCCACATGCAGCAACAAAGACCCAACACAGCCAAAAATAAAAATAAATAAAACAAACAAACAAACAAAAAGGTTATATGACAGAGCATGGAAATTAAAGCCTAGGCATTCTACCCAGAGTATCAGGAAGGGGTGCCTCTGGGAGCAGGAAAGTGTCAAGGAGACCGTGGTGAGGAAGGAGCTCAAGAAAGTGACCTCAGAATGGTGGGCTTACTGCTAGGTTGTGTGTGCCTGCGTCTGACCACGGGCTTCGGTCTCCTGCGCAGACCACTGCCCAGGTCTCAGACTGACTACTGTGTGGCACAGCACACGAGACAGATCCCAAATAGGCTTTGGCAACTGAACTGACATTGGAGCCACAGTCACAGAAGATGGGTAGGAACTGCCAGCCTGAAACTAACCGCCTGCTAACTGTCAAATGCCTGCTAAAACAGAACAGAACAAAACAATCAGCACTCTCCATAGAATTTAAACAAGACCCAAAGTCCTATAAAATAATGTTCATACTGTACAGGATACAGTCCAAAATTGCTCAAAATATAAAAAACCAGGAAAATCTCACCAACTCTCAAGGAAAAAGATGATCAAAATATGCCAATCCTGAGATTATACAGACATTTATCAGATAAAGGTTTTAAAGAATATATTATAACCCTCTAAGAATTAAGGGTGAACCCTCTTGAGACAAATGAAAAGTTTCAGCAGAGACATGAAGGTATAAAAAAGAACCAGATAATTCATGTACACACGCACACACACACGAGTACAAGTAAAACTGAGGTAATCTAAGATTAGTGGATTGTAGCAATGTCAGTATCCTGGTTGTGCTTTTATGCTATAGTTTTGTAAAATGTCACCTTTGGGGGAAACTGGGTAAAGTGTACAAGAGATCTCCCGATACTATATTTTACAACTGCATATGAATTTCCAGTTATCTCAAAATTTTCAAATAAAAGGAAAGACTCAAACGGATACTTTAGGACTGAAAAATATAACTGAAAGTAAGAAATTACTCTGTGGGTTGACTTCACAAAGTCTCTCTCCCCCACCCCCCAGCCCAGTTTCTGCTGTTGTGGTTCTGGCCCTCACTCCTGGCCTCTGCTTCCAGTCTCTCCTCCTCTGGTTCCTTCTAAACTTTGCTGTCGGGGTAATGTTATTCACCTGTGACTGTTCATGCCAGTCCTCCTTTCCAAAGCCCATCAGAGGCTCATTCCTTACTGAAGAGCTCCGGTTCCTTTGCCGGCACCGTTACCCTCTAAGGTTTTGCTGTGGCCCATCTATCCAGGTTACTTCTCCTGTGTCCCCCCAAAATCCATTTTATTCCAGCCAAGCTACTCATCCTTCTCTGACCCTTTCTTTCTTTAAGGTTTTTTTTTTTCTTTTTATCCATCCGTAATGGCAACCTTCAGTTCTTTCTGATCATACCTCCAGTATTCACTGGAAGAAATCTGACGTATCTCTCAAGACCCATATTGGAATGGGATCTTCTTGATGAGGCATTAATTTATCTTTATAACCATGATTATTGTCTCCTCCTTCTATGCTAGGGCTTATATCAAACATGTCCTCACATTGTGGTTATTCATGTCTTTCTGCCACACCAAATTGAAAAGGTCTTCCTTTAGGGCTGGGACCATGGCTTGTTTTGTTTGCGACGCTCAGAGTGCCAAGCTCATTTCTTCACCCAGAACGCTTTGTAAGTGAGTAGAATTGGAATGGATGCTTGGTGGAATTCGAAACTTTGACAGAATTCACCTGTGAAGCCAACTGGTCCTGGGCTTTCGTTTGTTGGAAGATTTTGTTTGCTTGTTTGTTTTTTGTTTTTGTTTTGTTTGTGGTACATGGTCTTCTCCGTGTTGTGGCCTATTCCCGTTGCGGGGCACAGGCTCCAGACACACAGGCTCAGCGGCCATGGCTCACGGCCCCAGCCACTCCGCGGCATGTGGGATCTTCCCAGACCGGGGCACGAACCCGTCTCCCCTGCATTGGCAGGCGGACTCTCAACCACTGGGCCACCAGGGAAGCCCATGAGCTCTCTTTTAAAATCAGTTTTTTGGGGGAGTTGGGTGTAGTGAGAGTTGGGTAGTCATTCAGAGAGTACAGGGTTTCTTACTATCTGACTCTGACTTAAATGAATAATTGCTATAATGATTTGCAGAAATTTTTACCGCAAATTTACTATCTAAATAGACAGTCTGCTACAATGAATTTGCCTGCACACACCAGTGAAATCATGAGTTGTTTGCAGGTCTTAGTAAGTGTGCAGCCGTCATAGCTGTATCAGGTTTGCTTTACATGCTAGCATTGTGCAGATACACTAAGGAGTGCATTAAGTATCAGACAGTTAGATAGCTGTGTTTTAAATGCTTTATATTATTTAGAATTCCTTAGTGGATTTTTAAATAGGTGGAAAAGATACTTTAGTGATATTTGGGGAAATTGATTGGGGTTTTCAGATGGGCTTAGGAATACATTCTTTTCTTTCCCCTTTAAATAATGAAACATTGGGGCAACACTTTCTCTGGTTGAGAATACAATTTGATCAGAAAACATCCCAAATTTCAGGCATTCAGAGTAAACTACCTTGTTCAAAGTCATCAGGCAAATGGTGAGCAGAGCCAGAACGGGAAGTAGAGAGCTCCAGAGAGACAACTGGACGATAATGGATCGTGACAGGCCATCCGTACTGTGCTTTTGGCTTCCCAAAGTCCAGATGGCCTCCCCTCACTGTCATATTGATTGACTAAAGCACCAGTGCTGAGATGGCCACAAATCCCCAGCACATGGATACAGCTGCACTTTTGTCTCTAGGAGGCTCTAGGTTAGAACATAACCTTCCCCTTTGCAAGCAGAAGTAAAGTTGCCACCAGCCAAAGAGGAAAACAGGACCCTAATGAGCAAGTTTCATGACCACTGGGATGTCAACAAAGAAAATGGAGGCAGAGAGAAAAGAAAGCTTGGTTTTTTTTCACAGGGTTTTTGCTGTCTCTTACACAAATCTGAGCCTAGGTCTAAGCTTGCCCTTTTTCAGTCCCAACTTCCCTGGTTATAAAATCATGTTTGGCAACTACTCTGAAAGTTATTAAAGTTACAGCAGGAAACTATGGGAGGCCAGAGAATTTCAGACAAAAGTTATTGCATCAGTAACTCAGAAACTAATCCCTAAAACAATTGACACCTTTTTCCAGAGGGCTAATGCCAATACAGAAATGGAAATCATTGTCAAGGGCCACTGTGTACCTGGAATTAAAATCCATCATTCCTCAGAGCAGAGAGCTACGATTTTGGAAGAATATGAATAGTCATGCCTTTTATCACCATACTTCCTCGAAAATAAGAGTCCTTTATTTTTCAGAAGAACAAGAAAAATTCTGCTCTCTTTGTGTTTTTCCTTAAGGACCCCTCATTTACATTTTCTTTTCAAATTTTTTTTCTTTGACAGTCACACATTTAAACAGAAGGCCTCCTTTTCCTTATTCAATTGTACTGGTTTTATTTTGGATAGAAATCCTGTTGGGTACAGTAACAGAGAACAAACTACAACAGCAATAATCCCTTCTACAGCATCTATTGTGGGGAAACTTAATACACTTTTTTTTTAACATCTTTATTGGAGTATAATTGCTTTACAATGGCATGTTAGTTTCTGCTGTATAACAAAGTGAATCAGCTATACATTTAATACACTTTTATTAAATGGCTGAGGCACTGGCTCCAGTGATCTGAATTAACTACAGAATAGCACAGAAAGGGAACAGAAATGCCCTCTGTCTTCAGCAGAGCGTACTGCATGCCCAACAACATGGCAGGGACCAGAGACGAAAACTCCCATCCAGGAACACCCACCTGAAAGACCATAGATTGCCTTAGGCGACGCCTTCATTACCAAAAGTTAACAGATGGAAAAGATTTAATGGGATCTTGGGAATTCCCTTGCTGTCCAGTGGCTAGGACTCTGCGCTTTCACTGCCGAGGGCCCAGTTCAATCCCTGGTGGGGGAACTAAGATCCCGCAAGCTGTGCATTGCGACCAAAAAAAAAAAGACTTGATGGGATCCAGTGTTAACAAGCAAATAAGCAAATGGAGAAATGGGCCTTCTGATTCACTGTTGGAGGACTGACAATATCCTCAGGGTTTTAAATGTACGTACACTTTGATCCAGGTTCTAAGAATTTGTCCTAAGTTAGTATTTACATAAGCACACAGGGTTAGCCTCAGCATGAGAGGAAAAATCAGGAACAATGCACAAATCATTAAAAATGCAATCATTGAACTGATCATGTAATTTATATTTATTGTCTTGTGACATACTATAGAGTGGCACAGTGCAGTCACAGCAAGCTTATGTGTGTATGACCTTATCTGTGTAGAACTGTAGCTAAAAGGCTGTTCACAGAGGAATTCACCATGGTAGTCTCTGGATAACCTTCTGGGTGACTTTTACTTTCCTTGACCAACTTTTCTGGATTTTTAATATTTTTTATATTTGGGGTTTGGGAGGGTGCTTTAAAATTTTTTCAAGCAGAAAGCTAGTCTTTTCCTAAGTTCCTTCGTACTTGTACTGCCATACCTAAGCCCAACCTAGTGGTAAGACACTATGAAACATTGTGATGAGTTCATGGGTGTATCCAAATGTCAAAATTCATCAGATTGTACACTTTTGTACGTGTGATTTATTTATTGTACATCAGTTACACCTCAATAAAATTGTTTCTCTTTAAAAGGAAAGAAAATACAAAATAGTCCAGGTAATTTCCATTCTCCACACAAAATTGTCAAAATAACTATATACATAAAAAAAAAACCTGAATCAGTTTTGGAAAGTAAATTTGATGTTCCAGTCGGTGACAGGAGGCTACTCCAAGAGGTTAATAGCCTGAGTGAGGTGTAAAAATGTTTGTTTAGCTTATTCTCCGTTCTCCAGCGGTGTCAGTGTCCTTGATTATTGATAGATGCAGTGCTCAGTGTTTGACCAGCTTCCGTCTTCTTCTGTTTGAACCTTTTTGCAGAGTCCACGTCAGTCTTAGGTAACTTTTACCCCAAAACACATGCTTCAGTGCACTTTAATTTTCCTTCAGTAAATAAATAGCACTTGCTAGCTTCCCTTAAGTAGCTATATAGCAAACCTGAGGGTTCTGAGACTTTGGGATCCGATAAAATTACAAAAACCAAGCATTCTTTCCAGAGATAATAATGAATACACTGATAAATGCTTTGAAGACAGTTCCTTCACACTGCTGGCAGGTTTTCTCAGGCATACATATTCCTTTCCTGTAAGACTAGCTACTGAAGCAGTCCAAAGGCCTGCAGTTGCCTAAAAAGTATGACAAAAGGAACCCCAATGGCTGCAGTGGGTTTAAGAATTGGGTCTCTGAGTTAGCTGGACAAGAAAGAAACAAATGTGTGTGTGTTGCCGTCAGAGTCACCATCCTCAGAGTTTTAAATGTACATACGCTTTGACCCAGGTTCTCAGAATTTGTCCTAAGGCAGTATTTACATAAGCACACAGGGTTAGCCTCAGCACAATCAGAAAGAGGAAAAAGGGTTCCACCTCTCGGTGCAGCATGAAGAATGTGGGCCAGTGCAGGGGTAGGACCTCTCTGCAGGTTAGGTCTGCTTCTCATCACTGTTTTTCTATGCTTTGCCCCTCTGCTTTCCATTGCAACCAGTTGGACTGTGCTGCAGGGGAGAATTGGGCGCCCAGAGAACCCGTTCCGAGTGGCCCTGGAGTACATCTCGAGTGGAAACCGAAGCTTGTCTGCAGTGGACTTCTTTGCCCTGAAAAACTGCAGCGAAGGTATCTGCATCTGGCTTTCCCCTCCACTCCTTGGTAGCTTGTTGTCTTAAGTGGGTCAATTACCTGCCGCCATGATTAGCTGGCAATGTGCGCACTTATATAGAAATGTCTACCGTGCTTTGGGTCTGATTCTGAGTATTGTCGAGTGCTCCATAGCTCAGCTGATCAATTTTCAAAGATCAAGTATAGTATTATATCTGCTTAACTTCAAACTTTATCAAACAGAATATAGTCTTTGTTAGATAACACATTAGCGTAACTCCCCTGGCTGTCAAATACTTTCAGCTATGGTTTTGTTTTGTTTTGTGGAAATTTTCAAATGTTTACAAATGAATAGAATAGTGAACTGCCATGTACCCTCAACCCAGTTTCAACAAT
Source organism: Lipotes vexillifer (assembly GCF_000442215.2). Classification (NCBI taxonomy): domain Eukaryota; kingdom Metazoa; phylum Chordata; class Mammalia; order Artiodactyla; family Lipotidae; genus Lipotes; species Lipotes vexillifer. Next base: position 3,170,009 of record NW_006798707.1, on the reverse strand, counting down.
TATCAACATTCTGCCATTTTTATTTCACCTATATCTTGATAATGATTAGTATTTTACTTTTCTTCCTGAGGTAAATTTACAACTATGTATTTTTAATGATTTGATTTAAGCTGTCACTAAGGGACAATGTGGGAAATGGTTATATGTGAATTTTTTTGCTTATTTTGTAACAATCATTAGGGCATGGTCCACTGTGTTATTGGATTTCTTTTGCATAAGCCCTACATTGTGAATTTATTTCAAGATTTATTACCAAGAGAGGGCATCTCTCTCCTGAAGAATAATTTGTTGATTTTTTTTCTTTTGGCCTTTGTTGCCAGGAAACTCTGAACTAAATGCAGTATTTAATCACAATAATTACAGTAGTTTTTTGTTGAGCTTATTTCCCCCTCCCTCTACAGAGTTTTTGATCTTCTATTCTTATTTTCAAGATCAGATTTTATATGTATCTTTCATTAGACATTGCCTCAAGCCTGACTGGTATGCAGGATAAGATAGACCATCAATACATATATGAGGTCGATCTTTCCTTGGTTCTTCAGAAGACCTAGGGTCATAATTATAAACATCCTTTATTATTTCCCACATGTGGAGGGTATACAAGATGGGCTTGAATTATACAAACCTTCAGGAAAAGAGTTGCTTTCATTGCCACTGTTCTCCTGCTGTGCCTGCCTCTTCCCAGTGGCTCACTGGGAAGGGAGCTCTCACCTGTGCCATGGAACCTGTGGTCTGGAGGCCCAAGAATGAACTGTTGACAGGAAGGAAGCCTGTGGCACTCCCAGACCTAACCTCTCCATTTAGACTGTTCATGAACAACCATGAAGGCCCATAACACACAGCCATCTGTTGCAGGTAGAGGCCCCGTTTTGAATCTGGAGCTGGTATACAAAGCGGACTCCCTTAGGTAGGGAGCCCACTGACCACCCAGTTCCTTATGTTGCTGTAGCTCTTCATTCATTGCTGGCCTTGCAAGAACTTTGAAAAAGCATATTTGTTTCTTTTTTCTTATAGTCAAAACTGATTTATGTGTGGGAAAAAGAGAAGTCACCATAACATCATAGACTGAACTTCAGTTCAAGTTGAAAAGTTGCTTAGCCTGTGATGTGAGGCACTGTACAAGAAACATGTGGTTTGGGAGAAAGCCAGGAGCTTGTACAAACGTTTCCACACTCACGAGCTTAGGGATTTGTGAACCTCTCTGTGTTCACAAATGTCAAGGGTCTACCTGCATACTGTCCAAAAGAGGCCATGTGTTGAAATGGAGCCGGTTAACAAGAATGTGTCAAGGAGAAGGCATTAGTTCCCAGAACTGGCCTAATTGCATTTGAACAACATCAGGAGAAGGGAATAAGTGACTACAAAACTCCAGATATCAGGCCCAGCACAAATAGTCCTGCAAAAATTCTTTGTACCTTTGAAGGATCTCAGCCAGTTGTGCACAATTTTCGTCCCTTAGAACTTCCTTTCAGCTACAAAAGTTTTCCTCTGTAGCTTATGTTGCATTTGCAGCGACCTATTGCACAGTTTAAAAGACGTGTTTCTTTTCTGCTTCTCTACCCTTATGAAGCCAAGAGAGCTGACCTCTCTAACTTTCTCTAATGATCCAGAAAGTGTTTCTTCTGGCAGGACACTCTCTTAAGGAGGGAGAAAAGAAGTCTTCGTCTGATTTCCTAGGGGAAGTAGACTGGCCAAGAGACCTAGGGAGGTTCTCATGGCCCAGCTATCTTCCTTCAGAGGCTCCAAGTCCAAGAATAGATGGCTTCCATAGGGAACAGGTGTCCTTTATGCTCCTTCTCAGGCTTAGAATCCTGTGACCACCAAGGGGTGTGAAGGGATCACTGTGGATCTGTGTAAGGCAGAGAAGAACAAAGTGATCCCAGTGTGTCCTGAGAACTTCTAACTCTTTCTCCTGTTATGGAACAAATTCAGGTGCATATCAGTTGGTGTGGACAAGTTGCAAACATAAGAAGCACCCTAAAGCTACTCTCATATATTTAAAGGGAAAGA
>NW_006798707.1:3140308-3167943 GCF_000442215.2 Lipotes vexillifer | reverse complement strand
GGAAAGAGTTGTTTTGGAGGCATACTCAAGGCCTGTTTGTTATAGACAAATGTCTGCGTTTTCTGAGGTCATTGCTTTAGTTAGGTCATGAAGAGGAGAGAAGTAATACCTTTGAGGGGGTGATGCTGATGACATGCTAGCCAGGTTGTTAATAGGTTTGCAAGTTGTCTGGTCTACTTTCTATAGAACTCTACAACCCTTCCTTGTCCCACGTGAAAAGAGGTGCCTTTTTTTTTTTTAAGAAGATGTTGGGGGTAGGAGTTTATTAACTAATTAATTTATTTTTGCCGTGCTGGGTCTTCGTTTCTGTGCGAGGGCTTTCTCTAGTTGTGGCGAGCGGGGGCCACTCTTCATCGTGGTGCGCAGGCCTCTCACCATCGCAGCCTCTCTTGTTGCGGAGCACAGGCTCCAGACGCGCAGGCTCAGTAGTTGTGGCTCATGGGCCCAGTTGCTCTGCGGCATGCGGGATCCTCCCAGACCAGGGCTCGAACCCGTATCCCCTGCATTAGCAGGCAGATTCTCAACCACTGCGCCACCAGGGAAGCCCCCAAGAGGTGCCATTTTAATTAAACTGGAGAAAGGGGAAGTTGGACATAGGAGATGATATCTATCTGTGGGTGTCATCGGGGCAGAGGTCGTGCCTCTTTCCTCTCTGAATCCTGACACCTATCACAGTATGTAACAGTTAATAGCCGCTCAGTTAATAAGCAATAAAAGCTCACATCTGTGGAGCACTTACCATGTGCACAGGCAAAATGCTGATCCCTTTATGTGTGTTAGTTATCTCCTGCGAGCTTTACAATAATACTGAAAAATACTATTATCCTCATTTTACGTATGGGGAAACTGAAGTTCACAGAAGTTTCTAAAGTTGCCATAGTCATTCAGTTAGGGAAAAGTAGAGCCAAACTCAATCCCAAGTCAATTGGATCACCAAGCCAGTATTTCTGTCCATGACATTCTGCTGCCTTAATGGAATGTGTAAAGGCTGGAGTTTTATAGATTACTGGAAACCTTACAATTATCCTTGACTCTTCCTCTTATCCCTACATCCAGATGGTCAAGTCCTGAGCTGCCTCACATTCTATCTGTTGCTATCTAGATGCTACTGTTACTGCTTCTCAGGTTTATCCTCTGACTTCATTTCCTCAGCCATGTGCCTTATCCAGGCCTTCACATACGCATACTGGGACTTTGGCAATAGCCAGCTGGTCTCCCTGATATCATTATCCATCCTTCGCACATTACCAGGAAAATCTCCCCCAGATTCCTTTTTCTTGTGGCACTTTCATGAGAATTTCAGTAACTTCTTATTGTCTACCACATCAGAAATATGAGGGCTAGAATAGACCACCTCACTCATTTCCTGGGGCCAGGAAAATGATGGGCTGGGGATCACCCAGCCAGTTGATGGTAGAGCTGGACCATCTTGACTCTGACCTTGGTATTTTCACCGCTGCTCAGTTTTGCCTGGAAAGCCCCAGTGTCTCTGCCTGATTTCCAAGGTTCTTATAATCTGGCCCCCCTGTATCTGTTCAACATTATGCCCTCTGTTCTCTACACCTCCTGTCCTCTAGTCAGACTGGTGTTCTGTACACTATGCCAGGAGTGGCCTACTTGGTCCCAGGCCTTTCATTTTGAATACTGATTGATCATTTATGTTCTAGCTTGGAGCCCAAACCCTCCAGAACATCATTCTCAGCTAAAGAAATTCTTCTCAGAAGACTTTGCTCTCTGCAAAGTCTCTAAATTTAGTAGCTGTTTTATAATTATTTCTCAACTAGTCATTTTAGGACCCTAACTTGAGGTTCAGAACCTTCTATTTCTTGTATTTCTCCAGGGGGCAGTTAACACCATGCTAAATACATAAGAAACACAATGTAAATACTTGTTGACTGATTGGCTAATCAATCAATTGATAAATGCTACTCCTGCTTTTATAGCTTTGGGCTGCTACTCCCAAAAGAAAGTAGCAGTGAGTGGAAATTACTTGGAAGAGGTTTTCTCCTCATCTTGAAAGAGCAGTGTGTATATTCAGCACTGAGGGGAGGGATATCAGCTCCTAGAGACACCCACGCCCTGGTTCCCAGGGAACCCTTAACCCTTTCAAAACGACCTTTCTTCAGCAGACAACCCAGAGCAATAGGATTGTGAAGGACACTCATCGGGACCCCTCATGTTCAGAGAAAGCTACAGAAAGACATATGTCAGAATGGCAGGATTAGCATACTGAAAAGGATTTGAAAACTATCAGTGTGCCTCTGACCAGCTCATAAAAATACATATTGCAAACACCCATCTAGCACCTTCTATGTGCCAGGTCCTGTTCTAAGCACATTGCTTATATCAACTCATTAAATCCTTATTGCTGTGAGGTATACATTATTATTATCATCACTCCCATTATATGGATGGGGAGATCGAGGTACAGAGACCTAAGTAATTTACCCAAAGTCTCACAGCTTTGGCTCCAACTGGCTCCAGCATCCATACTCTTATCTACCACACATTGCTGCTACCTGTAGAAGGTCCCTGCTGGAAAGGACCTCAGAAAGCATCTAATCTGCCTCCGTCCACCACGTGGAAATTGAATGCACAAACACCCAAAGATTTACCTTGAACTTTGACACACTAAATTACTGATTAGCCCAATGTGCTTTCTACCTCCATCTCATGGTTGTCAAGTTCTCACTTTTTCTAAGAAACCAATTCAGAATTTCCCTCTCCCTGCCCAGATGGGTCAAAGGCAGTATAGGAGGACCACCACCCCCTGATCAACAGTGGGCAAATCAAGGAACTAAAAATGGCTCCAGTGTAAGCTTAAGCATATTTTACTGCAGGTCACCATAGTTCCAGTTCTCTCTAATGTACCTGCAAGAATCTCATAGCTGAGGTCTCCCAGGTCAGCGCCACATTCAGCTCACTCACAGATTTCTCAACAAGAAGTGCTCTTGACCCCTTACCCTATCAAGACATCTCCATACACATTACCTCTTCTGATCCATTCAGAGAGGGTATCAGAATCTTCATATTACCCGTGGTGGGGGGCAGGGTGGGTATTTCGCTAACTTCTGTAGTTCAGGAAAGGGAAGAAATCCAAGGTGTCAAATGCAGTCCAACCACCGTGGATACCTTAAAACACGTGTCCCAGAAGAGCTGGAGATGCACAGATATCTTAACCTCTCTGGGCCTAAAATGAGCGCATTTGAACTAGGTCCACAGTCCTTAAACATTTTTTAGAGGCTGAACTCTTTAATTCAAATAAAATCTTATATAGAAGTCCAGTATATAAAATTACACAAGCAGGGCTGCCCTTGAGGAAGTGAGGGTGGGAAACCCACCCGTTCCACAGCCCTTGACACACCCTCCAAATGGGTTTTCATGAAGTACAATTTGAGAACCCCTGGACGGTCTGATTTTCGACTCTCGTATTAACTCCAGCTTTCTGATCCTATCATATTGTACTTATTTAAAATGTGATAGACAAAAGTAGTTACATTAACCATAGCTTCTTTAAATGATTAAGACTAAGCCCAAGGCTATTGTACTTTGAATATGGGCCATTTCCACAAGACAAATTTTTGTCACTGTGGGTCCTGGCTTTGAGATGCTAGGTATGGAGCTGGTATGAATGTTTCCAGTAAAACATGCGTGGCATCTCCTGGCCTTGTCTCCTCTCTCTCTTCTTACTTCACCAAAGACAGTGGCGGGCAGTGGAGGATGTCCTCCTTAGACCAAGAGTTGACAAGAGGAAATGAGAGAAGCTAAACAAACAGATGCTAATCTTTGGCCAGCCGTGTGGAACCAATTAGCCCCTAGAGTAAGCTCCAAAATCCAGCTGGGTAAAATGAAGGATTACCTCTTGGGCTCCTGGCAGCTTGGCCCAAACTGGGCATTTTCTGTTCCAAAAGCAAGCAATGCCCTGCAGGATCCTCAGTCTGTGCTTGTAAAATGAAGATTACTATGACACACTGTCTTGGGGCTGCTAGCAGAAAACTCTCTATGTAGCAGACTCATCTATCCCTCTGTCCATCCACGCATTCACTCATTCATTCGACAGGTATTTACTGAGCAGTACTAAAGTAAACACAATATGTATATAGTGACACTGATATAAACTTGTTTCTGTCTTAGGACTGAGTTTTGGTGTGGTGGCTTTAAGATCTCCATTCTACTCGGCACAAACACTGCTTTCCAAAAGACCTCCCTGGCTTATATTGTGCACCAGAGGTATTGAATATGTGCTCCATTTGTAGAGATGTCTTCCTCCAAACTAGTTGCAATGCGCCTTTCTCAGAAAGACCACAGAACGAGCGCTGAATCAGCAATCAGGGGATTTAAGTCCCCTTTCCACCTCTTATTTGCCATAGACTAGCCAACTCTGTGGATCAGAAGGGACATTAAAGGTGTCCCCCAGGATTGGCTCACTGATGGTTTTTTAGCTTAAAATAAGAAGAGCAATATGTCAATGGCTGTCCTGAAATTGACCTTAATCATGAGGGTCAAAAGAGAAGATGGCTGTGGAGGTGTGTTTGTAGATATTGCCCTGAGCTACCTGACTTCTCTGCCCTCACCTGGCCTGAGGCCTTTAAAAATGAAGCTGCTCCCTTTCTGCTGCTCGGTTTCTCATGGAGAAACTACTATTCACAGAAATAAATTGGCTCTTCTGACGCCTCCTGCAGACATTTCATGTTAATGATAACCAAATGCCAAGTGGGCAATGGGAGCTGCAGCATTGCCAACCTGGCGCTGGCACCTAGGTGGCCACCACCTGGGTTGGTCTCTTTAAGGGACTGAATCAACTGTGCGGTGGTGGGAGCTATTGCTTGGAAGTGAAAGCCAAGGAGAAATCGGAGCCACAGCCTGGTGTCCTCACTTAGTTCTCACTGTGTCTTCCAGGTGGAGGGTGAACCCCGTTTACCAAACACTCCCCTTCTTAATTCCCAATTTCTAAAACTTCTTGCCCATAATTTATCTGTGGACTATACTGTTTAAAATGATGATTTCATCTAGCCACTGAGATCTACTCACATTTCCCCAAATGCCTCCCCACCTCAAGCTTTCGCTCCAGCTCTGCCCCCCTCCCTCATTCCCAATGTCTGCCTGTCCCAGTCCTACATGTCTTTTAAAATCTCAGCTCAAATACTGTCTTCTCCAAGAAGTCTCAGCCCAGAATTGTGTTTCCATATATTTCTGTTTTAGAACAGTCTACTTCCTTCCAGAGTTATTTATGTCTTGCTCAATAGATGGATGCTAGGTTCTAGTTTTTAAAAGACCGTGTCTTTTTTTTTTTTTAATCTCCTATATCCCAGTTAGCAACTAACAGTGTTTTTCCCATGGTAAGCAGTGAATAAAGGTTTTGCTGTTACAATGTAGGAGAGAGATTACAGGCTTTGGAATCAGACAGAATTAGTGTAGAATTCCAGCTCCATCACTTACCACCCTTTTGAGCTCAGAAGAGGTTTTTTGTTTGTTTGTTAGTTTGTTTTTCTCTATGAGTTTGGGTTTTCTCATAAGTAAATGGAGCTAATAATATATAATTATGGGTTTGCTGGGAAATTAAAACTGATATTGTGTGAAGAGCCCCTAGGACAGTGCTTGGCACAGTAAATACCATCTTCCTCTCTCTCCCATGTCCCCTGACTGAGCTAAATGTCCTCATTCTGGAACCAGGGCTGAATAATTCTGCACGACTAGCCCAGCGTATGTTATATATTTGCTGGGTCACACCCACCTTTCACTTTATTTTTTGTTGTTTTTTCTTTAATATATTACCTTTTTAATAATATATTTTATTTAACTGTTAGTTTATAGAATTTAATTTTCAATAATAATTGTTTATCAGCTAGCTCACAAAATTTCTGAAAATTTAATAATCAGCTCTTGCCAATGAGTATGAGCTGGCTGTAACCCACCACTGCAATCTTTCCTTCCCAGACTGCTTTTTATATATTTTATTTAACTGTTAGTTTATAGAATTTAATTTTCAATAATAATTGTTTATCAGCTAGCTCACAAAATTTCTGAAAATTTAATAATCAGCTCTTGCCAATGAGTATGAGCTGGCTGTAACCCACCACTGCACGCTTTCCTTCCCAGACTGCTTTTTCTAAACCCCAGACATTATATCATCTTATTCATAAACATTTCAGCATACACCTCTGAAAGATAAAGACTCTTTAAGAAAAAAAAGAAAGAACCATAATATCATTATCACACATAACAATTTTAATAATAATTCCTTAATATTCCCTAATAGTTCTCTAATTGGCATGTAAATTGAATCTATCTTTCACTCTCACTCTGGGCATTGTCTGAACCGTTGGGCCAAGGGAGAGGTTATCCCATGTCCAGCAAAGACCCTGACAGCCCAGATCTACATTCTGATTTTGAAGGAAGCTGCTTCTGTATGCTTTTATCTCTAATAGAGTCATTTTTTCCTTTGTGACTCAGTGCACAGAATCCACTGTGTCCCCAAAGGAGAGAGATCGTTTAATCCTGTGGAGATGACTGGAGACAAAGGAAGAACCTAAAAGTCCTTTGACCTGCTTATCACACTGTCTCCTCAAGCAGACTAAACATGGGGTCTAAAACAACCAGACCCCCAGCTTGTGGAACCAGAAAAGAAGTTTGTCCGCCCCTCCTTTCCCTACTCATGCATAGCTGCTGTTGGCAGAGACTTCTGTACTCTAGAATGGCTTATTCATAATCACTAATAAAGCCAATTAGAAATGCCCCACGAAGTGCTTAGGAACAATAATGACTGCTTGGGCGACTATTTTAAATATTCGACCATTGAAAATCACCTGGAAATGGGGGCAGACACAAAAGGTCTTAAAATATAAATAGATAAGGAACCAGTGTGCTGAGGTCATTGTACTCCCAAAAGAAAATTACTTCCAAATTACAACTACATAAAAGAAATAATTGAAAAGATTAATCACACTAAAATAATTGGTCTATCTGACAAGTAATTTGGAGCAATAGTCAGTCATTGACATCAATGTCTAGTAGTAAAATAGTAATGAATTTCATTCTCTGACTAATGTATTTATTTTAATAATGGTACTAAATGGTGTTGTTACTGCTTATAAATATTTCATAACTTTTAATTCATTAAAATGTTCAAGAAATTTCCAAAAGTATTTATTAGCTTTAAATCATTCTTAGTATTCAATATGCGATTACCACTCTGCCTGGGTAATTAAAAAAATTATTGTTTTGGGTAATGGGAGTCTCTTTGAATGCAGAGGATTAAGCCCTGGTTATTAATGAGACTATCGCTCCAGCTGGTGATGAATGAGGGGCTTGGTGAAGCTGTGTTCCCTCTTCAGGTCTCTAAGGCCCTTCTGTAGCCATTCCTTAAAACCTGGGGCTGTGAGGCAAACAGGGCGGACCCAGATAATTTAATTCCGGAGATGATAACCCGTGTCTAAACTGACACTTCTCTTTCAATCCACCACCTCTGCCAGCCCCGTTTCACCTTCCTGGAACAGCTGAGAGAAAAATTCGTATATTCCAATCTCGCCCCTTCTGTTTCTTTCATTCTTTGCTGGAGGCCATAACAGGTGAAACGGGCAAAAAGATGCAACAGAAAGAACAACAAGGGACAGCACATAATGAGTAGTGGAAGGAGGATAGGATTTGGATGAGGAAAACATGGATTTGGGTCCTGAGTTGTTTGGGTGCTACGCATCCATTACATCCTGCAGTACTAGATAATTCATGTGTGAGATGAAGACAATGGAACCTGCCCCAGGGTCCGTGTGGGGATTAAATATGTTAGTCTGTGTGCCTACATGCCTGGAACCTAGTGGGAAATCAAACAGGGTTAGTTCTACTCTTCTCTAAGTCCAAAGAGTGTGTCATGGTGGTATTGATCCAATGGCCTTGGCAACTCTTAATTAACCTGGTAGAAACAGTTGGTGTGAGTCACCAAGAAAAACCGAGCCAACAGTGAGTTGTACAACTCAGGGACTCGGTGAAGTCTAAGGACAGGACGTTCCCTGGAGGAGGGGTGGGATAACTCTGCTCTCAGTGCTCTGCCCCATAGGTCTGAGATCAGGCTCACTGCACTGCCTCCAGAGGCTCATCCACACAGGGGATGGCTAAAGGCGTTTGGCTGTGGGCAAATGGGGAGGGGGCAGGATCCACCAAGTGGCTTGAGGTGAAGTGTGGCCAGCGCTTCTCACACTGGGATGCGTGTACCTCAAGAATATATAGTGATGTTCTGGGAGTTTCCAAACCCACAGAATCAACATGGTACATCTTTCCAGACTGGAGTGGAATTTTCTATTAAAATTTTCAGGGCTATATATTGGGCTCCAATGAAAACTGTGCACAAACTTAAGATAAAAGACCTTTTCTGCTCATAGTGATTCCCCAGATTCTGGGAGGTGACTTCACCCTTCTCTGCCATTGGGGGAACATCAGAGGGTATGTTGGTGAAGCACCATTCCAGGGGGACAGAGGGACATGGGTAAGAGGAGGTACAGCCAGGCCTGGGGTCACCCACTGGAAAGCTGGTGCCAAAGGGAAGGTATCCTCTCAATGCAAGCCATGGATGGGCAGAATGGCAGGCAGAACCCAGGTGACATCAGAAACCAGCAGTGGGGCCCTCATCTACCAGATGAAGCAGAGAAGGGCTCAGTTCCTAAAATTTAGGTACCAGATCAGGGACAGACTAACAAATATGAGATTGCAAAGTCCCCTGTGCATTGGCCTAAAGCTTCTTAAATTTCCCCAAGGACAGAACTGATCTCAGAGTTGGTTTGGTTTTGTTTTTGTTTGAAGGGGGACACAGGGAGGGGTACCAAACCTTTGAAGATCTGGGAGACATTTTAATTCCTCTCTTCCTGGACCCCTGGACAGAGCACCTCACATCAGGGGTCTGGGAATGTCCGGAGTGGAGGACAGTGAGGGTGGGCTGAGGGAGCCGCCTGCTCTGCTCGCTGATGGGCATAGACTTGGGAGCTCAGGAGCCTGCACTGCTGGCATGTGATGCTTTTTCTCTCTTCACTCATGGTTAGTTTGCCATTTGGGGCACTCTCTGTCTTCAAGTTATGCTGTGAGCATAGCTTTTGTGGAACTTTAGTTTGCCTTTCTTGTTGTGATTTGCTTGGGGAAGAAACACTAGGAATTGCTCCGCAGCTGCCTGGAAAGCCCCACAATGCACAGCTTGCAAACCACAGGGCAAATGGTCTCTGGGATCCCTGCTTCCCTCAGCTCCGCCATTCTGGGATTCTCTGAGAAGCTTATGGGCGGATGTAAAGTCTTTCGGCTTTGGCCGCTTTTGCTTCTTCATTTAGCTCTTAGCCAGCATTTTGTGTCTATAAAACACTTAACAAATATTGAGTAATTACTCCTCCTTAATCATTCATGCAACTGGTAGACCAGGGTCTTATCATTTCCTTCAAGAACACGGGTGTAATATCCTGTCTGGATCCCAAGTCACACTCAGGGGGGCGATGGGGTCATCATGGCAGCACTGGGATCCTCCAGAGCTCGGTGGGGGAGTGGACCGGAAGGTGGGCACAGGCTCTGTGAGGCTACAGCCACACTAGGATGCCCCTCAGCTCTAATGAACAGGAAGGACAAGGCGCAGCGCCAGCCAATGGCAGCTGAGAGGCAATAAGCTTTAATTAGAGGCTTGTTCCTGGAAATTCACATGAACATAAGTCTGTTGTCTTAAAAGGCCCAAGGAGATTAAATGCCTCAACTTCCTTTTGCTTTTATAAGCTGATCCTTTCACTCATTGTGAAATGTAAATATAATGAAAACATTGGCTCTGATGAGCTCCCCAGTGCTACGGGGCACAGGCAGCCCAAGTCTAGGGTCAGGAGGCAGCCTATCTGTAGGTTTATGGCTCAGGAACACAGAGCAGTGCAGGTGAACGGGCTGTCACAGCTGGGAACAGCAGTAGAAGGGACCCTGGAGAAGGTCACTTGGGTCTCTAGGAGTGTGGAGAATGGAGCAAGCTCCCTGCACCCCAGTCCCCAGAGGCTGAGGAGAGCCTGTGAGTAGCCCAAAGCCTCTGTCCTATGGACTTGGGCCCATGAGTGTATATAGCTGGAGTGAGAAATGCCCAGAATTACATCATGTGGGTTAGAACAGAAAGCAGAAAATTAGAAGGAAAGATGGTGTCTGTTTTCCTTCCTATCTTACCATCTCAGGAATGATATCTTCCTTTCTTGTTAGTGCACAGACACAGACGCCTGCTCACTGGCTATCACGTGCTCTCTCTCTCTCTCTCTTATTTTATCTACAGAGCACGTGTGTACACTGATGTTACAGGCCTGTCATCTCGGCCATTCTCTGCCATTCTTCCCCTGGTGTGGCCCTTTTCCCCATTCTTTCTCTCATCTCTTACCTGTGGCTATGTGTAATGCCAAAGCTTCTACTCCATTCACAGTCCTGTCATGTGTTTACTCTGTGATAGTAAATAAGTAAAGGCAGACAGATCATTTTCCTTCTCAGTTGTTTCTTTGAGCATCCCGTCGACAGCCTCTCGCTGCATCTCCCTGCCCTCAGCCTCTCTTCCCTCTATCTCTCCCACACTCTGGATATCTCTGTCTTTTTGTTTGTCTGTTAACTCATTCTCTTCTCATCTTTCTTCCTCTCCTTGTGAGGAAAAGAAAAGTGGGCCGTGGAATAGCCTTGGGATGGCTGTGGCCACCTCCATTATCAGTGAGCCATGCTCTGCTTTCACTCCAGGCACAGGCCTGAGGCTCTGCACCCACAGACAACAGCTGAGACAGGCAGGTTGGCTACACAGGGGTGGACCTGGGGCGTGTGCACATGGAGTCTTACTCTTTTCTTCCTGATTCTAAGCAGAGATTTCCTCCTCTCCCCCTTTTTCCCTTCCCCATGTTTCCTCCTTTCCCTTCATGTACCTGTCGCTCTCTCATTCAGCAACCTCACCACTGCCCCAAAACACACACGCTCCCTCTCTCTCTCTCTCTCTCTCTCTCTCTCTCTCTCTCTCTCTCTCTCTCTCACACACACACACACAGAGAGAGAGAGAGAGAGAGAGAGAAGCACGTACATACTCATGAACAGTGAGGAATTTTGAGGGACATTTGGATACGGTGACCCTGAGGAGGGCCTTAGGGGCAAGACCACCGTCTTTAGTTGAGAGTGAGGTCTTACCTAAGATGGAAGTCTTTCCTGGTGTCAATCACATGGCAAAGGCAAGGATCTGGGTAGATAAGAGGGTCTGGTGTTTTCCTCTTGGGGGTCAAGAAATGGAATTGGAGTGAGCTCTTGGGTACTGGAGCTGAGGTTGCACTCACTGCATGGGAAGACACTAGAAGCTAGGTGGGAAAACTAGCTGCGCTTGGGAAAACTTTCTTCTCTTCTGGGGTCAGCAAAGCGCAGAGTCTAAGCTCGTGGTGCACACATGAGGTTTTCTCCCTTGTCTTTCCCAGTCTTTAGTAGAGTCGTGTTGAACATTCCAGCTTACCTTGGTTGTACTCCAAGAGTTTTGTCTGGATGCTGTCCAGGATTTTAAAGGATTTAAATGCTTTAATGCTTTAATGATAAGCATACTGGAACCTTATATGTCAGCTTGCATTTTCAAAGAGAGGACCAGCCCATACTCATCCCAGGGAAAGGACACACTTAAGAATAGAGCTATGGTGGGGGAAGAAAATCTGGCCCAGTTATGAGGTAAGAGAATCAGCCCATTGGAAAGGATTTTCAACATCACATAGAGGATATAAATTTTACAGTCCATATGCAAACATTAAAAATTAACCTTGGGTTTCCCTGGTGGTGCAGTGGTTAAGAATCTGCCTGCCAATGCAGGGGACACGGGTTCAAGCCCTGGGCCAAGAAGATCCCACATGCCACGGAGGGACTAAGCCTGTGTGCCACAACTACTGAGCCTGCTCTCTAGAGCCCGCGAGCCACAGCTACTGAAGCCCGCGCACCTAGAGCCCGTGCTCTGCAACAAGAGAAGCCACCGCAATGAGAAGCCCGCGCACCGCAGCTAAGAGTAGCCCCCGCTCGCCACAACTAGAGAAAGCCTGCGAGCAGCAGCGAAGACACAACACAGCCAAAAATAAAATAAATAAATTTATTTTTAAAAGAAATTAAACTCAAGTTGGCTCTTCAGAGAACCCCCCATTTCCATGGATGGCAAACAGTTAATCCAAAGTCAACTCTGAATGGGAATTTTCTTTGTCCCTTTTGAGTAGTTCAGAATTCTCCCCTTTGCCCTTCCCATTCCTCTGGGGAGCAAGTGAAAATGGGAAGGTTTCTGTGCCATGTGGTAATGAAAGCGCCATCCACTCTGGGCTCCCTTAAGACATTCATTCAATCTCTGTTGGTCTTTGGTCATCGGACCAGGCCCGTGAGTGTGACTGAAGGAGGGAGTCTTGCTTGCAGGTCCACATGGATCGCTCCAGCTCCGTCCGCAAGCCTCTAGAGCTCTGCCCACACCCACTCAGCCACCTCTGGGCTCCTCTCGGGGGGACTCTGAGGCCCTTGACACCCTCCCATGCTGCTCTGGGTTCAGGGCACTTTCTACACTCAGCCTCCCAGCCGCCCCATTCCACTCTCCTGACCCTACTGAAACAGCCGCAGTGCTAAACCCAGGGCACACAGGTCTTCTTACTTGCGACTCCCCTCAACCTCTGGTCTTTGTCTCTTTCCCACACCCTCGCCAGGCCATGTCCTAGGTAGGAAATGCACAGACCTCGTTGCCCTAGCAGGGCCACTCATTTGCTCCCCTTTTCTAATTGTCTGTGGGGTCTATCCCACACCATTGTACATTCTGCCCCACTCTATGTTTTTTATCTAAGCAGTTTCAGGCCTGTTTTGGGGCCTTATCGGTTCTTGGTTCCAGATACTCCAGACTCAATTTTTTTAACTCCAAGATCTGGTTCACTCTCCAAAAGTCCAGATCTTACCATTGAAAATCTGTTTTTCAAGTGTATCTGCCCTCCCCCACCCAAGGCAGTGCCTGGAGAAAGCAACAGTAACTCTCTAAATGGAGGCGAATGAGAGAGTGGGTCTACAAAGCTTAGGAAAAAGAAACCTCAGATGATGCTCCAAAATATTATCATATTTTGAATCATAATTATCATAAATATCATCATATTATCACACCCCCTGACTCCAGTTGTCAGCTGTACCTCCAGCTAAACAATCCCCAGAGAGGGTTTTCAGTGCCCCTTTTTAATGACCTTCATGGAAAGCATTCCCACGACAATTTTGATGGGAGACAAAGGACTCTAAATATTTTAAAGTTCTAAGATGTTCCAGCCAACACCCACTCCTTCTGGGTATGGATTGTCGTCCTGAGTCAAGCTCAGAGCCCCACAGATCTGTGTGTGCATCTCTGTGGTTCACCCCGTGGTCTCCCCAGGCAAAAGATCATGACCTAAGGCAAACCCAGCCCGGGTTCTGTGATGGCCAGATTCATTTTTTGAAAGTGTCTCTTCATCTGTTTCCTCCTCAAGATCCCTATAACCTGTGGAGTCAAGTTCAAAGAACTTGAATCCTCCCTTCTCTGCCCCAACCTGCCAGCCCAGACTTCTCCATCTTGGCCTCTGACTAAATCCCACACTCCAACCCACCAAATCAACAACCTGTCCTCCGAACAGGCCAGAGATGGTCATTCCACTGGTCCCAGCCCCCTCTGTTCATCAGGGACCATCACAACTCTCAACTCATCCCCCAGTGACATCCGTGAGCACTTCCCATAGTATTGTCGTTTAAACCACTCATTTGGCACTAACTAGCCTTAAGGCATCCACTGCTCACGGCTTCTCATAGAAAGTGATTTCACTTTTACTACTAGTCTATGTGTTATGTAGAGTCTACCAACTCTTGATTCATCCAACACCCGTGAGAATGTGTCCCTGCCCGACTAGATGGTACACTCTCTGAGGACCATGCACCACAGTGAAACAGATTTTGGAGCCACACACCAAAATCACCTAACTCAGCCTCTCTAAGCATTGGCAATTTCTCATTGTAAACTGAGAGTCATTATAATGCCGACTTTGAAGCAATGGGCTTAGACTCAGTGAGACAACCTGTGTAACAAATTGGCACAGGAAATTTTCAAAAACGTCTCTTCCTTCTTTCTCTTTAGAGTTCTATATTTCTTCCTCCTTCCTGCCCCACTCACCAAAATGGGTCCTACCAGCTCACACAATGGCCCAATGCCTGAAACATAATAAGTCCTCAGTAAAGATGTGCTTGATGGATGAAAGATAAATAGATGAATGGATTAATGAGAACAAACAGCATGTTAGGATCACTCCATTCCCACACTTGCTCTCTATTCCACACTCACTCTCCACCAGGACAGCTTCACGCAGCCTCTAGGAGGCCTCCTGACCACTGCCCTGAGCTCCAGCTCTCCTTCATTCGTTTTGCTAAGCAAGAGCTTGATAAGGCTCCCTGAGCAGGCTTCGGTTTCCTTGACAGTGAAAACCAGGACACTTGCGAGGAATGATAGTTGGCTCTTTCCTCAAGGACAATGTGTCCTTCAGAAAGAACTGGCAGGATTTCTATCAGAACTGATTCCGTCTTAGCACAAGCATACTAGGGGCTTCCAGCTTTCCTAAGCAGTAACATGAGGCCCACGGCAAGCCAACCTCATTAGCTGGAACCTTCCCCAGGTCAACACCTGCCCTGTGTCTCAGAGAAATCACCACATCTCCTCACGCTGTTCCGTTCCCCTTTCCAGGAGCCATGAGGCAATGTGATCATTACCTAAGCTGGGCACTTCTGTTCCAGATCTGAGAACACCAGATGTCTTGCCGTGGAGGTGGGGTAGCTGTCTTAGACATAGGAATCTGGATGAAAAGCCTCCTTTTAATTAATCTCTCATCATGAAAGACTGCAATTCAATGTAGAACATTAACTCAGTCATATTTAGTTTTTTCCCCATTTTGAATATGTGTTTATGGCCCATAATAACGAGGGACTGTGAGGTTGGGTGACATTTTTAAGGGCTTAGATGTATTTCAGAGAGACCATTAGAGTTTCTTAATCTCATACCAAAGATGGGAGGAAAAAGGAGGTCTCGTAGGGAAAGCTGTGTCAGTCCGCAGCAGTGGTACCCCAGTTTCCAGCTACGGTATTATATTCTCCCAATGGTTTTCACAAACAGATTGCAATCTGGTTTCTTCTATACATTTCTTAATAACTTTTCTGAAGAGATGACTGAGTCTGAATTGTTGACAAATTCTACAGCTTTCCAAGTATCCTGCTTTCACAGTAGGAATGATGAATTGAAGAGTTATTTATTTCTGTTTTTAAAATGTGCCCATCACTGAGGTCCCTGGGCTTGTGTACAAAGATTAAAAGGCACAATTCCCTCAGAAAAATATACTGAGTAACCTATATGTAGGCCAAGCCAACTACAGTCTAGACAATCATCAAACCTACCCCTTAGATCCAGAGGTGACAGTGGTCCAGGGAGCTCATAGACCTAGTGGACATGTCCCAGTAGAAGTGAAGGTTTCATGAGGGTATGGGGGAGGAGGACAGCTGACTTCCACCTACACTTGACTTCCCAGTCAAGAGACCAACCTCTTTTGGGGCTGAGTGCTGTGAGCTCAGAGAGGCACCACTCCATGGAAAAGGCCATGCCTCCAATTCCCTGGATATGCTGTTTTCCAGAAAATAGCCCAACAGCAATGGATGAAGGCCCCAGGAATAAGGAAGCCAAAGTGGGGTCTGTGCTCCCAGGAAACAGACATTCCCAAAGCCATTGATTTGTTATATTAGTCCACACCCCAGGTTGTGCCTGAGAAGAGATCCCTGAAACCCCACACTCGTAGGAAAAGGCTCTAGACAGCCAGGATGAAAGGGAAACCGGGGCTCACCCCCTTTCACTCAGGATCACTGGAGAGGGGAAGAGGCAGGTGCAAAAGGAAGGGAAGGGAAGGGAGAGGCGGGGAAAAGAGGGAAGGCAAGGCATGGATGTTGATAAAAGCGTTCAGAGAAACATCTTTCCCTTTTCCACACAAAATATCAGCAACGTGGTGGAAATGCTGGCTAGAAAGTTAGTTGTGGTGGTAACCCATGTAAATGGGAACCAGTAGAAGAGAAATTACATATGCCTAACACTTTCATTCGATGTGGATTCTGTTATTGTTCTGGGGGGGGCTGGAGTTTGGGGGGTTGTGGTTTCTTTTGGCATCTGCTGTTTGCTGGCTCCATGCTAGATCCTGGGCAATATAAATATAAAAGCAATCAAACCAAGTTTCCTGGCCTTAAAGAGCTCAGCCTAGTGAGTAAGGCAGGCACTGAAGGAAGTGATTACCATACGGCGAGGTGAATGCAGATAAAATTGTTTCACAGCGCTGTGGAAATGTGGAGAATGGAGTCACTAACTCGGGGCTTGTGTGAAGATAATCCAACAAAGCTTTAGAGGGGAAGCTGCATATAGAAAAGCACAGAAATTCTTCTCTTCCTCTAGAGAGATCCATCCAGCTCCATGAAGCCTCCCTGACCCCCCTTCCCTCCCCCGTCCCATATGGTTGATCCACTCCCCTTGCTGCATACACACCTCTCCTGTGAGAGTCTTTCCACACCTTGTCACACAGTAAACACTCTGCCTCCTCCTAATATACTGTGAGCTCCTTTGCATGCAAGGACCATGTTGTGCTCATGTTTGCACCTTTAACACCTAGGCCATTGATGTAGAATATTGTGTGTCAGGTCATGGATTGCTAATAAGCATTTGTTGGAAGGAAAGAAGGAAGGAAGGAGGGAAGGAGGGAGGGAGGGGAAGAGGAACTGAACTTCTTAAACTTCCAGCACTTATACCTCCAGAACCTCTGCCATCTCCTGTATTTGGTCTCCTTCCAGTACCGCCTTCTCCATGATTGTCTCCACGATTGTCCCTCTTTCCCACACACACTGCTAATTCTCGCCCCCCATCCATGCCTGCACTCCCCCCTTCCATCCACACTCTCCCTTTCTCTGTTTCTCCTCCTTTTCCAGCCCCTTCCCACTTCCCGTCTTACCCCCCAAGCCTTTGTGTCCTTTCCCCATCCTTCTCTCCCTAATTTCCCATTACTTTAATGGGGTCAGAGGTCTGATACGGATCATGAAAAGCAGTGAAGTGAGGGAAAGGATGAGCCCAGTGTAATTTGTTTCCAATCTTCTTACGCCTTAGGTCAGTGAGGAGCAAAGAAGAACCCTGGCCCAGTGCCTCCACAGCCTTCACTCTCTGGGTTGCTGGCAGTGGGTAGACCACAGTATCCAAGCATCACGTGGCCAATCCATTTTGAAAGTTTCCAGCCCAAAGCAAGAGTCATGCAGAGTCCCTCACCCAGTGAGCCCAAACTGTAGATCTCACGGGAATCACCCATCCCGGCCTCCTCACTTCACAGCTTAGGAAACCCAGGCACCAGAGAAATCAAGTGACTGACTCAAGGTCTCACAGCAAGTCACAACTGAGCCAAAACCAGAATCTGGTCTCCAGCCGACTAGTGCAGTGTTTTTCCCACTACAGTACATTGCCTCTGCCTGTGGCATACATTTCCTGCATGCCAGGGTTGATGCAGCGCGCACACACACACACACGCGCACACACACACACGCACACACACACACACACACACACACACACACACACCCCAGGAGTCATTCTTCCTGCAGAGAAATGCATCCAGTTATGGGGAGGAAAGTGACAGCTGTTTAATAGCAGCTCTGTGGGATGGTTCTGGACTTAGAATGTGGAATATTATCTCCCACTAATACGTTAGAGGAGACTCGGGGAAACAGAATGTTATTACCCAAACGGCTCTTTTTCCCAGATACCAAAACCAGTTCTCCTGCCCTGATGAATAATGCTGACGGGACTTTTTTTTTTTTTTTTTAACATCTTTATTGGGGTATAATTGCTTTACAATGGTGTGTTAGTTTCTGCTTTATAATAAAGTGAATCAGTTATACATATACATATATTCCCATATCTCTTCCCTCTTGCATCTCCCTCCCTCCCACTCTCCCTATCCCACCCCTCTAGGTGGTCACAAAGCACCAAGCTGATCTCCCTGAGCTATGTGGCTGCTTCCCACTAGCTATCTACCTTACGTTTGGTAGTGTACATATATCCATGCCTCTCTCTCGCTTTGTCACAGCTCACCCTTCCCCCTCCCCATATCCTCAAGTCCGTTCTCTAGTAGGTCTGTGTCTTTATTCCTGTCTTACCCCTAGGTTCTTCATGACATTTTTTTTTTTCTTTCATTCCATATATATGTGTTAGCATATGGTATTTGTCCTTCTCTTTCTGACTTACTTCACTCTGTATGACAGACTCTAGGTCTATTCACCTCATTACAAATAGCTCAATTTTGTTTCTTTTTATGGCTGAGGAATATTTCATTGTATATATGTGCCACGTCTTCCTTATTCATTCATCCGACGATGGGCACTTAGGTTGTTTCCATCTCCGGGCTATTGTAAATAGAGCTGCAATGAACATTTTGGTACATGACTCTTTTTGAATTATGGTTTTCTCAGGGTGTGCCCCATCTGAAAGCTGTCACCACTGCTAACAGCACGGGGACCCGTTTTGCCAATCCGGGGTGTGGATTTGAGGTGCATCGGTTTCCTGAGGGCTCCTGAGAGAGTCTTTCCAACAGGGATCTGGGCAACTTTGCTGCTCAGCTTCTGACGGCGCAGCCTCCGGGAGCCTCCCTCAGATGTGGCCGTTCTTCTCTACTTCTCCTGGCCTCTCACTGAGCCCCTGGCAGCCTCTTTGGTTCCAGGCCCCAGTGACAGGATGAGTAGAGAGCGGGGATTCAGAGAAACACTCTATCCTTGGAAGAACCGAGAACAAGTGGGCTTCCTACCACCCCTCTTTCAACAAACCTCATACACAAGCATCTCAACTATAAAGCACAAAAATTAAGCATAGTTAATTCATCTCGTCAACCTAGAAATAAATTCTCCTCCTCTAGATGTCGGCAGGCTTTTATTTTTACCACCATTATGGCACTTACGTTTTACCACAATTCCTTGTTATTTGTGCTCCTATCACATCTGCCCTAACATTGCTACTCTTCGAGGATAAGAGTCCGTGAATCATCTCTGTATTTCCGCAGCACCAGACACCTACCACAGAGCCGTACACAGGGAAGATGCCCAATGAATAAAACCTTAACATGAAGTCACTAACAAAAACAGGTTCAATACATGGCTTTGGAGCAAAGAACCCACTGTGTGCAGGGGTGAGCCTTGTATAAGAAGCTCTGGGTAATGTGTGTCCTTTGTACTTCCTACTCTGCAGAGGCCACTAGGCCTCCCAGAAGCTAGACCTGAACTGGGGGAGGGTTGTCTGGCCAGCTCAGGACAGCGTACAGACTCTGCAGCAGCTCACTATGCAGAAAGAAAGGAAACGGAACCCACTCAGGCTCAAATGGAGACTGAGACTCAGAAGGCTCCCTCCTGGCCGTGTGCCTCTGCCTTCCCGAGCAGAGTCAGTGGACGGCAGAAGGCCAGGGACACTTGAGATAAGGTGGGGAAGCCACAACTCATGGCTTGTAAATCTGATCAGGCTTTCGGACTGAGGACACCCACTGCCCTGGACATGAGAAGGGGATCGAAATGCACATCTTCCCCACAGCAATGTGGGAACATTTGGACAAAGTCTGCAAAGACGTAGGCACCACCAAAGGGCCGAGCTGCATCAACTCTGTATCAGGTAGAATACAAGACGGAGAGAGGAGGGGAGACGGTGGTGAGACCACCCAACCAGGCCGCCTGCTCGGGAGATGTACAGTCTGGGGATGAGCTGGGTGGCGCTGGCCCCCTTCTGGGAGGTGAGCTGGCCGGTGCAGCCCACTAATGATACCGAGAGCCTGTATCAACTGAGTGTCTGGAAGTCCAACTAGAGAGTGTATTGATCCCAAAGTCACCCTCAGGTGGAACAGCCATAAATTACCAGTCAGCTTTTATTATGTGAGAGACTTTCACATCCTGAGAGTTTGCCTTTCTCCCTTTGATTATCCTAATGAAATACCATGACTTGGCCCAACCCCAAGAAAGCACCCAATGAAGAGGGAACAGGATTTCTAGGCTAATTGACTAAGCTCCCCGCTGAGAAGGCTGGGACACCAGCCCTGCCAGGAACTCTGCTGCCGGGGGTAGCGGGGTGGGGACAGTCTGAAAGCCACATAGCACAGCTTCAGTGAAGCTTGAAGGGGATGGAGGCTAGGATCTCAGTGCAGAGGAGCACTGGGTCAGCCTAAATAACTCCCCTGTCAAGGCATGGGGGACTGTCTGCAGTGCAAACCCTGATTTGATGATCCAGGGAAGACACCAGTCACAGTTTGCACGACTGCCGATACTACAGTGCAAGTTGAAAGGCTCCTTTTAAATTCTGCTTTGGGCCATCCTTCTAGATATGCTTAGAATATTTCTAATTGTTCATCCCTTAGTTGAAAAAGTCCTATGCTGGAGCCATTTATTTATTAATTCCCCAAATACATATTAATCACCTAGGAATGTGCATAGTAGGGAATCTCTGATCCTCACAGAGCTTGTGCCGTCATCAAGAAGGGTACATGACAACCAGTTATAACAGAATGAAATGCCACCATGGGGGAAGCTTTGGAAACAGAGGAGAGCAGGTGACTCCAAATGGGAGAGGTGGCATCAGTGCCTGCCTCTCTCTGAGACCACACACCATGTATTTTATGGAGATGCAGATGAGAAGCTGTACAGAGAGGCGGGCGCCCATGAGGAGAGTAAATCCGCTTTCAGGTAGAACTGGTGAACAATCGACTTTCCCGATGCTTGAGCAAAATTAAGATTGAAATGGTTCCTCCGGAGCCCTTAGAAGAATTTGCTTTCAGCCGAACTGCTTCCTGGGGGCCAGATGCCGGGAGACTTTTGTTCTTATCTGGAGACAAACAAGACGGAGAGCCCTACACGGTAGGCTGACTCCCTAACGTTCCTCCTGAGGCTCAAATATTTATCTGAGTAAGGGATCTTCATCTTTACTTTTCACCTTAGACTAAAACATTTATTAAAAATTATAGAATGTGGTTAGTCCTATCAGTCGTCATTCAGAGAATTAAAGTTCCAAATAAATAAGATAAAATATCTTCTGAATACAACATTGCTTAATTCAAAGAGCAGAGCTTATCGTTGGATTTTTTTCCTACATTTGTGTAAGTTGTTCATCACACACACACACACACACACACACACACACAACTTCAGAGATACCTTGACAAACTCAGTATCATATCGGTTAAGAACTCTGGCTCTGCAGTCTGACATTCTGGGCTCAAGTCTCCATCCTGCTATTTACTGGCAGTGTGAACTTGGTCAGTTCCTTTTCTTCTCTTAGTCTCAACTTATCCATCTGTAAAATACTGATAATAATAGTACTTATCTCATAGAGATGCTGAGTGGAGTAAATAAGGAATTGTATATTCTGGCTTTAGCACAGTGATTAGTACATCAGGAGGTTCAATAACTAGTAATTATTGGATTATAAAGACCCAGGAAATGACCAAGCCAATGAGATATCATTAAGCATCTCAGAAATCAAGGGGATAGGTCCTGAGATGTACCGTCGACCACCACATGTAAGAAGAGCACTCTTTCTGCCCACCCTTCCAGGAGACCCTGCTAAGTCAGCCTGCAGATTCTGCAAAGGGGAATTGTTAACAAAAAAGAACATGCCAGGTAGAATCCCAGCCAGAGCTTAGCACTTCACACGGGGTACTTTTTAATTTTTTTTAATTTTATTTTATTTATTTATCTTTTATACAGCAGGTTCTTAAGAGTTATCCATTTTATACATATTGGTGTACATATGTCAGTCCCAATCTCTCCATTCATCCCACCACCACCACCCCCTCCCCCCTGCTTTCCCCGCTTGGTGTCCATACGCTTGTCCTCTACATCGGTGTCTCTATTTCTACCTTGCAAACTGGTTCATCTGTACCATTTTTCTAGATTCCACATATATGTATTAATATATGATACTTGTTTTTCTCTTTCTGACTTACTTCACTCTGTGTGACAGTCTCTAGGTCCATCCACGTCAATGCTCCATTTCTCAAGCATCGGGAAAGTCGATTGTTCACCAGTTCTACTTGAATGCGGATTTACTCCACTCGTGGGTGCCCAATTTCATTCCTTTCTATGGCTGAGTAATATTCCACTGTATATACATACCACATCTTCTTTATCCATTCGTCTGTCATTGGGCATTTAAGTTGCTTCCATGACCTGGCTATTGTAAATAATGCTGCAATGAACATTGCGGTGCATGTGTCTTTTTGAATTGTGGTTTTCTCTGGGTATGTGCCCAGTAGTGGGATTGCTGGGTCATATGGTAATTCTATTTTTAGTTTTTTAAGGAACCTCCATAGTGGCTGTATCATTTTACATTCCCACCAACAGTACAAAGAGGGTTTCCTTTTCTCCACACCCTCTCCAGCATTTGTTGTTTGTAGATCTTCTGAGGGATGCCCATTCTAACTGGCGTGAGGTGATAGCTCATTGTAGTTTTGATTTGCATTTCTCTAACAATTAGTGATGTTGAGCAGCTTTTCATGTGCCTCTTGGCCATATGTATGTCTTCTCTGAAGAAATGTCTATTTAGGTCTTCTGCCCATTTTTGGATTGGGTTGTTTGTTTTTTTAATATTGAGCTGCATGAGCTGTTTATATAGTTTGGAGATTAAGCTTTTGTCCATTGATTCATTTGCAAATATTTTCTCCTGTTCTGAGGGTTGTCTTTTCATCTTATTTATAGTTTCCTTTGCTGTGCAAAAGCTTTTAAGTTTCATTAGGTCCCATTTGTTTATTTTTGTTTTTATTTTCATTACTCTAGGAGGTGGGTCAAAAAAAGATCTTGCTGTGATTTATGTCAAAGTGTGTTCTTCCTATGTTTTCCTCTAAGAGTTTTATAGTATCTGGTCTTACATTTGGGTCTTTAAACCATTCTGAGTTTATTTCTGTTTATGGTATTAGGGAGTGTTCTAATTTCATTGTTTTACATGTAGCTGTCCAGTTTACCCAGCACCACTTATTGAAGAGATTATCTTTTCTCCATTGTATAGCCTTGCCTCCTTTATCATAGATTAGTTGACCATGGGTGCATGGGTTTATCTCTGGACTTTCTATCCTGTTCCATTGATCTATATTTCTGTTTTTGTGCCAGTACCATATTTTCTTGATTACTGTAGCTTTGTAATATAGTCTGAAGTCAGGGAGTCTGATTCCTCCAGCTCCATTTGTTCCCTCAGGATTGCTTTGGCTTTTCGGGGTCTTTTGTGTCTCCACACAAATTTTAAGATCTTGTGTTCTAGTTCTGTAAAAAATGCCATTGGTAATTCGATAAGGATTGCATTGAATCTATAGATTGCTTTGGGTAACATAGTCATTTTCACAATATTGATTCTTCCAATCCAAGAACATGGTATATCTCTCCATCTGTTTGTTTCATCTTTGATTTCTTTCATTAGTGTCTTATAGTTTTCTGAGTACAGGTCTTTTACCTCCTTAGGCAGGTTTATTCCTAGGTATTTTATTCTTTTTGTTGCAGTGGTGAATGGGAGAGTTTCCTTAATTTCTCTTTCTGATCTTTTGTTGTTAGTGTATAGGAATGCAGGAGATTTCTGTGCCTTGATTTTGCATACTGCAGCTTTACCAAATTCATTGGTTAGCTCTAGTAGTTTTCTGGTAGCATCTTTAGCATTCTCTATGTAGATTATCGTGTCATCTGCAAACAGTGACAGTTTTACTTCTTCTTTTCCAATTTGGATTCCTTTTATTTCTTTTTCTTCTGTGATTGCTATGGCTAGGACTTCCAAAACTATGTTGAATAATAGTGGCGAGAGTGGACATCTTTGTCTTGTTCCTGATCTTAGAGGAAATGGTTTCAGTTTTTCACCATTGAGGATGATGTTTACTGTGAGTTTGTCGTATATGACCTTTATTATGTTGAGGTAGGTTCCCTCTATGCCCCCTTTTTGGAGAGTTTTTATCATAAATGGGTGTTGATTTTTGTCAAAACCGTTTTCTGCATGTATTGAGATGATCATATGGCTTTTTTTTTTTCTTTGCGTTACACGGGACTCTCACCATGTGGCCTCTCCCATTGTGGAGCACAGGCTCCAGACGTGCAGGCTCAGTGGCCATGGCTCACGGGCCTAGCCACTCCGCGGCATGTGGGGTCTTCCCGAACCGGGGCACGAACCCATGTCGCCTGCATCGGCAGGCGGACTCTCAACCACTGCGCCACCAGGGAAGCCCGATCATATGGTTTTTATTCTTCAATTTGTTATTATGTTGTGTCACATTGTTTGATTTACATATATTGAAAAATCCGTGAATGCCTGGGATGAATCCCACTTGATCATGGTGTATGATCCTTTTAATGTGCTAGCATGCTGTTGATGATTTTTGCATCTATAGTCATCAGTGATATTGGTCCGTAATTTTCTTTTTTTGTAGTATCTTTGTCTGGTTTTGGTATCAGGGTGATGGTGGCCTTGTAGAATGCGTTTGGGGGTGTTCCTTCCTCTGCAATTTTTTTGGAAGAGTTTGAAAAGGATGGGTGTTAGCTCTTCTCTAAATGTTTGCTAGAACACATGGGGTACCTTGAATATTCCAGAGGACAGGGAGAACTGGGGGGTTGGCACAGCACTCACCTATGACCAGGAGGACAGAATGAGATTTGAATCTGGCCATGGTATTACCCTAAATAGCAAAGGCACCTGCCATGAAAGTTTGCCAAGATTGCTGAGACTTCAGAAATAATATAACTGATCTTTCTAGAAGCTAAAAGCAGTGACCTCTTCTCCCTGGAAGAGCCACCCAAGTCTTCAAAGAAGAACCATCTGAGCTGGGCCTTGCCAGGGAGTAGAACTTGGACAGGGAGATGTGGAGGGTGATCCAGGTAAGGGAACAGTGAGAACAGTGTTGAGGAGGGAATGAGGGCAAAGCACTATCATCCACCTCATCACCATTAATCAGTGCCGACCCATATGTAGTCCTGGCCAGGTACCAAACCTTGTGCTAGGCCTCTAGATGGGTTTTCTTATTATCCTCACCCTAACCCACATGGTAGCTCATTATCCCAATATATATTTTTTTAATTTATTTATTTTTATTTTTGGCTGCCTTAGGTCTTTGTTGCTGCATGCGGGCTTTCTCTAGTTGCGGCGAGCAGGGGCTACTCTTCATTGCGGTTTGCAGGCTTCTCATTGGGTGGCTTCTCGTTGCAGAGCAAGGGCTTTAGGCTCATGGGCTTCAGTAGTTGTGGCCCGCAGGCTCAGTAGTTGTGGCGCGCAGGCTCCATAGTTGTGGCGCACGGGCTTAGCTGCTCTGCGACATGTGGGATCTTCCCGGACCAGGGCACGGACCTGTGTCCCCTGCACTGACAGGTGGATGCTTAACCACTGCGCCATCACGGAAGTCCTATCCCAATTTTAATACAGAGAACTGGAGGGGCTGAGGCTTTCATTAGAGCTAATATATAAGAACAAAGTGACAGCCATGGGCCTGACTAAACCTTTTCATTCAATTCGATGGGGAAAAAGCCTGGGGCTTGCTTAGGAAACTGTGACTAGTGGAGGTGGCTGAAGGTCCTGAGCGTGGGGTTGGGAGTTTTTGAGGAAAGTTAGACTTGGGGCAGTCCAGGGAGTGTTACAAATGGTGGGAAAGGCTTCAGGCACTAATAGGTTTCAGTTACTATCCAGGAACCTGGAAGATTCTTTACCCTCAGCTGAACTCGGGTCTCTCCTTCCCTGTCCAAGGCAGCCCAGAATAAACAGCACCCAGCAGCTGCACAGGAGCCCATGCTGTGTGCAGAGCCCAGATGGTGTGCTTGATTTTCTTTATTTATTTAGGTGTCATTTTCAGCATGATTGAGTGATTCCACCACCCCAGTGGGTCTGCTCAGTCTCCTGTCCCAAAATCAGACAGGAGGAGTGGAGCAAGCTTGGGGTTTCTGAAGTATACTTATCACTCATTGATTGAGCCAACTCTGAGCAAGCAGTTTCTACTAAATTGAGAACCAGGGGTAGCAAAATGCAGGAGGGTAGAAGGGAATGCTCAGGTCCCTCGATTAATACTTTAGTGAAAATGTTAATTTTCTAATATTTTTTTACCTGGGAGTTTTTTCCCCCAAGTTAAATCTAATGTAAAGAAGCAAAAGAGTGAGAGTTAAAGATGAATGGATAAAGATGTGGCACATAGATACAATGGAATATTACTCAGCCATAAAAAGAAAGAAAACTGAGTTATTTGTAGTGAGGTGGATGGACCTAGAGTCTGTCATACAGAGTGAAGTAAGTCAGAAAGAGAAAAACAAATACCGTATGCTAACACATATATATACATGGAATCTAAGAAAAAAAATGGTTCTGAAGAACCTAGGAGCAGGACAGAATAAAAACACAGACGTAGAGAATGGACTTGAGGACACGGGGAGGGGGAAGGGTAAGCTGGGATGAAGTGAGAGAGTAGCAATGTCATATGCACACTACCAAATGTAAAATAGATAGCTAGTGGGAAGCAACCGCACGGCACAGGGAGATCAGCTAGGTGCTTTGTGACCACCTAGAGGGGTGGGATAGGGAGGGGATATGGGGATATATGTATACGTATAGCTGATTCACTTTGTTATACAGCAGGATCTAACACAACAATGTAAAGCAATTATACTCCAATAAAGATGTTAAAAAAATAAATTAAGAAAAAAAAGATTGAGAGTTAAAAGTCAGACTGCCTGAATTCAAATCCTGGTTCCATCTTTACTAGCTGTGTGATCTGCAGTGAGTTACTTGACCTCTCTGAGCCTCATTTTTTCATCTGCAAAAAGGCAGTTAATAATAGTACCTACTCTTAGGGTCATAAGGAGATAAAGTGGGTCAATACTTGTAAAACCTCAGCACAGAAGCTGGCTCAGTAAAGGTCAGCTGCTATTAGTCTGTGGAATGGACAAAAGCAGGGCTGCCGGGGTTGCATGGGGACTGAGGGGCCTGCAGTTCTGCCCCTTCAGCCTCCACCCACACTCTCCATGCAGGCTCTCATGGTCCCTCTGGGGGCCCTGGGCAGTGGTGAGCCAGCACATGTTTAACAACTGCCTCTCCAGAGGGGTAGGAGAGAGGGGGCCCTGATTTTAGCATTTGTCAGTTTCTGCAGTGCAAACATTCTCATGGACAATTTTAAAATACCACCCTGAGGTGACTGAACATGGACTTGGGAAGAGATGCAGGCACACGATTGGCTCCGCCACACCACTGGACCTAGGGCTCTGAGGACAGGGAGTCTTACTCCCTCCTGGCTCTGGCTTTGTATATCCCACCTCAGGGAACCCAAACTTTGGAGCTAAGCTTCCCCTAATGTTGGGCAAACATCAGGAATGGGCAGAGTATGGAGCAAGAAGAAAAAGGCTTGGAGAGTTCAGGGTCTCGGTTTTATGCCTAATCCAAAAGGCAATGTGTCTGACAGTTCAGTGATTCTTAATTAGATGAGATAGAATCAGCAGAACTGCTTCTGTGGCTTAAAGGATTTCCCTTCGAGTGCAGCCATTCAATTACCGCCAGGGCCCATTGGGCAACATGAGAGCACGGGATGGTGTGTGTGTGTGTGTGTGTGTGTGTGTGTGTGTGTGTGTGTGTGTGTGTGTGT
>NW_006798707.1:3131362-3140298 GCF_000442215.2 Lipotes vexillifer | reverse complement strand
GTGTGTGTGTGTGTGTGTGTGTGTGTGTGTGTGTGTGTGTGTGTGTGTGTGTGTGTGTGTGTGTGTGTGTGTGTGTGTAGGATGGGCTGAGAGTCTTGAACTTACAAACGCAGGACTTACCCTGGTAGAGGGTAACCTGAGAACCAGAGAGATCACGTTGCAAAGCACTAGACTGGGAATCCAGGGGCGTGGGTTTTAGGCCCAGCACTGGGTGACTTTGTTCCCCTTCTGAGAATTTGACTCATTATGCCCACCATGCCTTCTTCATGGGAATGTTGTAGGATCCAGTGAAATGATATCTGTGAAAGCTCTATACAGATTGAAAGGATTAAGCCTTACTCATCACAGAAGTGGCAAAATACTCATGCATTGGGCAAAGGCCTCCAAAACCAGTCAGTTGCAAGGGCAGCTGTCAGACACCCATTCATGTCACCGCCAAGAAAAGTGGGAGCATGTCAGGATATTCACTGCCTGGAACTGGAACCAGGACGCTACAGGCAAGGCACCAAGAAAGCAACTCCTCATCTTACCCCTCGCAGGAGATGTGAGAGCACTTCACCTCTGCCCCTGTGAGACAGGGATAATTAAAGCCTCTGAGTTTCAGTTCTGCTATGTCTAAAATTGCGATAAGGAGGAGAAAGGATAAAGAGGAAGATAAAGAGTTGGCCTGGTGTCCCGTGCACACCTGACGGGATGCTGCTGTCGCCTTGCTCTGCTAAAGAGCTGCCGCTTAACCTCAGCTGGAACGTGGCCCAGAATGGCTGCCTCGGCCCCAAATCCACCCCAGGACCCTTCAGCTGAGCCCTCAGAGGCAACCAGCACTGCCTCAGTCTCAAATTCTGAAGAAAGGCATCTGACTGGCCCAGATAGGCCTTTCAAGCAAGGGCACCTAAATAATGGGTGCTCAGCTAGCCTGTGGTGGGGCTGCCCTTCAATTTTGGCCAGGAAGGGGGTCACACAGCATGGAGAGAACACAGCCACTTAAGGCACAACAGACTCCTTTAGAGCCAGTGCCAGTAGCAGCCTCTCTGCAACCTCCTGCCTTCCTTGGACATGTTTCCAGTCTTTTGTGGCCCCTACGTACTCAGATAAAATTCTGAAAGACCTTGTGGCTGGCACATGAGACCACCGGAAGGTCACACAAAAGGTGCAGGTGTTAGTGGGAGGATAATGTGGGACATTTGAGCTGAAAGTGAAAGAAGTGCCTCTGACTCAGAGTTAAGGCTCTCCTGTAAATAGGGACCAAATGGTTGTCCTTTGTTCAGTTTCAGCATTTGTCCATTTCTCTCCCTGGCTTTGAGTCCCACTATCCTAACCAGGGAAAAAGCAGTGAAGATGTTTTCCTTGAGGAGTGTTTATGAAGAATTCCGCAGCGTCTGTATGCATTAGGTTGAATCATATGAAATTGTGGTGTTCGTGGGTCCAAAATGGTCCATTGTAGGCAATTTCAACCTAATAGGAAGCTTTCGATAAATATTTTCCCTTGAGCCCCTCACTTCACCATGACCTCCTCCCCCCGAAAATACGGAAACCTCAGCACTGTGCCCTCAGGTCCCTTACAGCTCAACACAAGTGTGAGCACAACACCTCTCCCTGGTGTGCAGACGGGCGGCTTCAGCTCAGACAGCGTCTTGTAAATCCCCTGCGCTCTGCCCTCTAGAGATGGGGCCTGGCTGTGCGTGTTGCCAGACCCAGACTCGGCAGCATAACAAGAGCTCTGTGCTCTCAGGTTGGAAAATTCCAGAGATGAGTCTTCAATCACGTTTTGTTTTGTTTCTCCTCTCTTTCCTGGAAATTGGAGTAATTGCAAATGTAAATACAAAAAAAGGTGAAAAATTGACGGTTGATTGACAGGGAAGAACAATGCCCCCAACTCGTTACCCTCCCTTGGAGCAGCCCTCTGCCAGCCCAGTAGCTCTTCTCAGCCCCTGTGGCCCAGCCGGGCCTGGTGAAGGAGGTGGGCCACGGAGGAATGGGAGGTCGCTGAGGCAGAACCCGGAAAATGCCGGCCTGGGGGCCAAGTTAACCCCTAACATCAGGGGACTCAGGACTAGCCCCTCCCCTCAGATTCCTCATCTGCAAGATGATCAATCAGTCAGGTGTACTCTCACTCCAGTTCAGCATCAGTGATGTCTGAGACAGGGGTGCCCATGGTCAGATACCCTGGAATGAGAGGGGCAGCCAGGTGAGCCCTGTGCCAACTGTGATGCTGAGTGAGTGGTCCCTGCCCATTCACCCCCACTCCCTTGACCCCTCTCACCCTTCTCCCTTCCCAGAGACGCCTTCCCTCAGGCACCGTTGATCTCTGCCCCCTCCCCACACCCCCTATTCCTCACTGTCCCCCAGACAACACCTTCTGACCTCTCCTCTCCCTCCTCTTGCCCATCACCGTCTCGGTGCCTTGGGGCCACTACTCTACGGATGGATCTGAAGTGCCCGACTTGCTCATCGCTGATTAATTCGTCAGCATCACGATCTCACATAACCCTTCTGGGCCTCAGTTTCCCCACTTGACCTGCTGTTTTCTGTGCCTTCGCTTGAGCACGTTCAAGATCGCCACCGGGCACACATGTGACTTTGGGGGGCGATATGGGAGAGCAGGGCTGGGGCGCGGCCCTCACACTGTACCCCCTTCTGGACCTCGTGGTCCACTACAGCTGGAGACTGGTTCACAGCATTCCCCCAGGCATCGCCGGCCCCCACGTGGCTTTTAAAGCATCTCCGCCTTTCCTCCTCACCTACACTCCACAACTGCTAACAGTAATAAACCTATGCCCCTCGTGAGGCTGACCAAGGGCTTTCACACACGGCACCGCCTTTGCTCTTCCGCACACTCCATATTGTGTCCGGATTACCAGTGGAGGAGGTGAGGGCGCAGATAGGCGTGAAGTGGAATGGCTACCGGTCGGCACACTGGAACACAGACGGCTGACTTCTAGCCCCCTGCCCTCTCCATAATACTGTACCGCCTAATACAGGTCGTCATCCAATCCTTCCACCTGTAGAGGCTAGAAGAAGAGATGGTGGCTGCAAACGTTGGGGTGATGACAGGGCTGGCTTCGCTGGGGCCAGGCCTCAGGAGTTTCTGAATTCCCAGGGCTGCGGGGTCCCCAGCGGGAGAGTTCTTGGCTTTTACAGCCAACATCTGCTCTTCACGTGGATCAGCCCCAACCGAGTGTCAGTTCCTCTCATCTTCTTCCAGCCAGAGCCCTCTGCTTAAGGAATAAGCACGCAGCACCCCCCGGCCCCCCGCTGAGGTAACTGAACAGCACCTGGCCCATCCGGTCCTCTCCAGCCTGACTCCACCTCAAGAATTTTCAGCTGCAGTTGTTGCCACAAATCACTGAGTCTTTCCATGTATTTGCTCAGATTTCCCAAGTTGAGAATCTGATTGCTCTAGCTTACTTCTTTGAGCTGGACCACATACGTCACAGGTTATGGCCAGCCTAGGGATTGGTTGTCCCTGGCTCAGTCATATGAGGTGGAGATGAGGATACAGGAACTCGGGGCAGTGCAGGCAGCAGGACTGACACATCCCGTGAGGGCATCTTATTTGTGCCCCGGCCTTTGCCTAGGACACCCTCTCTTCTGTCCTTGTCAGGTGGTCCCTACTGATCTGCCATGGCCCAACCCAAGTGTTGTCTCCTTTGAGAAGCCTTCAGTCCTACCTCTAAACTCTAATACATCTCTCCTTAGTTTTCCCATATGTCTTAACCCCCACAAGAATATAAGGTCCCAAAAGAATAAAAGTATGTTTCATCTATCTTTAATAATTCTATATATTAATTCCAAAAAAAAAGCCATGATATAACACAGTATCTCCTACCACTGTTGGGGTGAAAAAGTGCCCCCTGTTCAAATACATGTAATGAATGTTGAGTTTTAAAATGTTGCCCAGATTTCTCTAGTATTGGGCTTCTCAGAGCCTTTAATTTGCTAACATGCAATGTTAGACAAGAGTCAAACTCAGCAGCCCGAATTCAGAGCCCAGTTCAGGACCCATTCTGCCTCATTCCTTCCATGTGGTCTGGACAAGAACCAAACCTCTTAGTGGCTTTATAACGACTTCATAGAATTATAACAAAGATGAAATCGCATAATATGTGTCAAAGTGCTTCAGAA
Source organism: Lipotes vexillifer (assembly GCF_000442215.2). NCBI lineage: Eukaryota > Metazoa > Chordata > Mammalia > Artiodactyla > Lipotidae > Lipotes > Lipotes vexillifer. The sequence goes on along the minus strand of NW_006798707.1, from coordinate 3,136,176 downwards.
ACTATGACGTTGACCATATGAGTGATTTACACTTGCTGTTGTATGAAGAACCAGTGTGTGAAGAACTCTGGTCCTGTTACTAACTGGCTTTGTGAATTGGGGCCTCTGAACTTCAGCTTTTCAACCATAGAATGATACTGTTGATACATGGCCACCTTCTCACCTTGTTTCCTACCAACCTGATTGTCCAAGTTGTTGTAAAGCCTCAGCGAACTGAGGCCCATGGGTGCCCTGAGGACCCACAGTGCACCATATGAATGAAAAGCATTTATTATGACGGTGATTGGGCTGAGGTGCCCTCTCCAGAGAGCTGCCAGCTCTTTACAGACACAGTTCATTCATTCTCCTAAGCAGACCCATATGGACCATCCTGGGGGGCCATCTGGCTGGGTAGATAATGCCAAGTCAGCCTGGGAGAGATGAGGAGACTTCCTCATTGGGGTGGGGGCAGAATCCCTTAACTCACGCTGTCAACCCACAGCCAACCTGGCACAGACTGTGTTGTCTCTGAGAGAAGGGAGTAGACTCCCTTGCTCCCAAATTTCCCCAGTCCTTAGGGACCAGTTTGTCAGACAGTTTGTCATGTTAATAGGCAGGGCATCAAGGTGACACAGCAAAGCCCCACAGCTGTTCCTTATAGCCAAACCCTTACAGCAGAGGTTCTCAAGATGTGTTTACAGGACCACAGCACTGTCATAATTTGCATAAGTAGAAATGCAAGTAATCAGGCTCTATCCTAGACCTATTGAATGAAAGATTCTGGGGGTTTTAAGAAGACAGATTGTGATGCGTGCCAAAGTTTGAGAACCACTTTCTTGGAGTAATTCGCAGTTTCAGGTGCAGAGCTCCTCTCTGACTCATGGAAGGCATTATGAGGATGTGGAAGGTTAGCTCTAAGGCAGCCCAGTTCCTGAGCAGTCGTTATTCCCAGGGCTGGAGCCTGAGAGGCGATGGAAGTTAAAGTCTCCCCCTCACAACCCCATTACTGCCCCTTCCTTCCCCCTTGTTGCCCAAGTAGCCCCTGCATCTTAGGAGTGGATGGGACAGTAATCCAGTTCTTTTATAATTAATTCTTTTATAATCTTATTAGATGTAAGAGGAGACAGGCTTCCCAAATTCTTTTGCTTAAGCCCAGAATGTGGACCTAAATCTCCTCTCTGCCTTCTAAGAAAGGCGCCAAGGTCTTAGCTGCAGGCAGACTCCAGCAGCTCAGAGCATCAGCCGTGTCATTCCTTCCCCACCCACCCCATCCCATCCAAACCAAATGATTAGCTTTAGTGGTCTTGTTTGGTATTTCTTCCAAGTGTTAATGGAACTGCTCCCACCTCTCATTGCTAAGCAGGGACATCTGCTCTGACAGGTAGCCCCAGGTTAATTAGTAACCAGGATGTGATCAGAAGCAAGTAGGCACACTTTCTGTTTAGCCTGGCATCCCCCAGCAACATTGTCTTATCTGACTTGGGAACCTCAGGGCCAAAGGCCATGCTGTGTCATTTATCTGTGCAGTCCCACATGGCATGTAGAGGCTGCTCTGCAGCTGTTTTGATTGGGGGGAATCTGCCCTGGGTTCACCAGAGTGTTATCAGCAGAACCTGGATTGAAGGAACACAGAGTTCAGCACCGAGCTGCAGCCCTGTAGCTGGCAGGCAGCAGTCCCGGGGAGGCTTGGGGTTTGCCGAGGTCAGTGCCTGCAAGGATGTGGATCTGACTCACGATGCAGGTCAGGGGAAGCTTGAGACTGGCCTGAGGCAAGCAGGAATTGCGACCAAAGATGTTGGCACTGACTGTGGCAGAGAACCCATTGCCATCCCCTGTCTGCATCATCAGGGACCTCTCCACCCGTGAAGAGGCAGGGGACAAGGGGTGGGGGGGGCTTAGGTTTCGGAGCCTGAAAAATGACTCGAAAACTAAACAATTGAGTGGTCTTTGGCAAGTTACTAGACCCCTGAAAATTCTTTACCATCTGGATTAGGGAGAGAGCAAAACATGTGTTGCAGGGTTGCTGTGAGAATCAAGTGAGCTATCATATACAAAGCACCTTATCACATAGGGTCACTTTCTCTTCTCCCCAGCCCCTCTGGGAACTCAATACTTTGAGGTAAGGATATAGGATTTTACTCAAATTTCCCAAAATTTGAGTATAACAGATTCCAAATTAGTTGCATAATGGCTTGCAAAGTGAAATAATGGAATGGTCTGGCCACACCAATACTTGGAGTTGGTGTTGGCCACTGGCTGATTGGAGTGGCTTCTCAGAAGCTTGTCATGGGTCCCTCCACATGTAGACACTAACCCCAAACAGAAGCCTCCCCACTGCAGTGCCCCCTGCCACCCTCCAGGGTCTAGGCTCTGAGCTCCGTGGGTGGCATTATCAAGAATGGAGGAGGAGAAAGACTCCGTACCACAGGATTCCATTTATCTAAAATGCGACCGAATCTAGAGTGACGAAATGCAGACCAGTACCAGCACCCAGGGCTAGAGGGAAATGATGGACTGAAAAGGAGCATGAGGAATTTCTTGGGGGGTAATTATGGTAATTATGGTAATGGTGTCACGGGTGTATATCACTGTCATGCTTCATCAATTTGTGCACTTCAAATGAATGTGGCTTATTATACATAAAATGTTCATCAATAAAGCTGACAGAAAAAAAAAAAAAGAAGGGAAGATGTCTCAGCTCCTGAAAATTATTGTGAGGATGATTCAGCAAATGTAGGCTACATGCTTATTCTGCCATTGTAAAAAAGAACAGTCAGGACTTGAACAGGTATTCATACACCAGTGTTCATAGCAGCATTATTCATAACAGCCAAAAATGTAGAAACAATCTGTGCCCATCAGTAGATGAACAAATTGTATATGCATACAATGAATTATTTGAATAATGAGGCTGAATACCTTAAAAAGGAATGAAATTCTGACACATGCTACAACATGGATGAACCCTGAGGACATTATGCTATGTGAAATAAGTCAGTCACAAAAGGACAGTTGTGATTCCACTTATATGGAGTACACAGAGTAGTCAAATTCGTCAGGACAGAAAGCAGAAGAGTAGTTTCCAGAGGCTTAGGGAGGGGCCAATGGGGAGTCAGTGTTTAATGGATACAGAATTTCAGTTTCGCAAGACAAAAAGAGTTCTGGAGATGGATGGCGGTGATGGTGACACGACAATGTGAATGTTCATAATGCCATCGAACTGTACACTTAAAAATGGTTACGATGGTAAATTTTATGTGTATTTTACCACTATTTTTTAAAATTTTGAATATGAAAAAGGGAGGGACACCAGCTGGCTGGCTAGTAGTCATGCTGCCTGGTCAGTGTGCCCTCTACCAGCACAGAAGCCCACCTGGAAAATCAGATTCCAGCAGAGGCAGAGTACCAGAGCTTCAGAGGAATGGTCAGGGCCCTTCTGTTCAGGCAGGGTAAGAGATCTCACTCTTAGAAGGCTCTAGGATGTTCTAGAAGGTGTACTGGACTGGCAACCAGGAGATCATGACTCTAGTCTTGCTCTACCCCTTACAACCCATCTGACCTTGAACCAGCTTTCTCATGTGTAAAATGGAGGTGGACAATAATATGTCGTAGAATTATAGTCAAGATCAAATGAAATAATTTATGTTACTGAGCTTCAAAAAATGAAGAGTGCTATGCAAATGAAGGCCTTTATTATTCTGAGTCGCTGCTCTACAAGAGACAAGTGAGGTCAGTGGAGCAGGTGTAGACCAAGTCTGACTATCAGGGCAGAAATTAGGAGTGGAATTATCCCACTGATTGTAATGGAAGCGTGTTGCAGAGTGAATGACCAGCTCTTAGGGACTGCCTGGCCAGGTCAGTTGCCTCTGACTCATTCATCTCCTCCCATTTGAGAGACTGACAGATGGACGCAGGAATTGCTTCCTAGTTCAGTGAGTGAAATGGATGCGGTGAATAGTTTAGAGTTTACCCCTGAGCTAGTAAATCCAAACTCTTCTGCACTGTGTTGGGCCTGGAACACACTCAATCTGACATAAGACAGAACAGAAAATGTATCAGAGTTTAGTTGATTTGTTAAGTTAGTTGTCAAAGGAAATCAGATGTTGAGATCAGCAGTGGAAAGTAGCAATTTGTGCCTCTGTCAGAAGTGTGGGTCTAAACCTTGACTTAGAAGCCTTGCCAGAGCACTGTGGACATCTCTGGGATGCAGTAGCCCTGAGAAGTGCCAACAGCTTGGTGGTCCAGCGTGGGTAAGGTCCGTCTCCCCATCCCTAACTACCGCAGGGCTCGCTGTACCAGGAGGTTCTCGGGTGTGGGTCAGGGGTGTGGTTGAGATATGGATTCCTGAAAATAAAGCAGAGACTCCATTCAAATGGTACCTTGCTAAGCATCATGTTTTCCTCTCTAAAAATGTATGGAATCCCTGCTCTGCCTGCCTCCTGGAGTGACTGTGAAAAACTAATGAGATAATGGAAGTGAAAGTGTTTGAAGGGTTTCACTAATAGAAACGCAGGACGAATTGGTCTCCTTAGAATGTAAGCCTTGGTCTAGGAAGAGGGGGAGGATTGACTCTCTCATGCTTCTTTTAGGGTAACTTTACTTCCTTTTTTCTGATTATAAAAGTTATATATGCCCATTATAGATCACATAAATTCAGAAAAGGTAGAATAAAGAAAACTCAAAGCTTTCAGAATCCTCCAGCTCAGAGGTAACTTTGGCTAACAATTTGATATATTCCTTCTAGTTTTTCTCTTTGTTTTTTCTCATGGGTTTTGCCATGCTGTTCCAACATTCTTAGAAACAGGAGGTCTTTTTTTTTTTTTTTTTTTTTTTTT
>NW_006798707.1:3126663-3131144 GCF_000442215.2 Lipotes vexillifer | reverse complement strand
GGGTTTTTTTTTTTTTTTTTTTTTTTTTTAGTTAATTTATCATGAAAATGTTCTCATGTTAGTAAAAGTGTTTAGAAACATCTCTTTGTGTGACACAGCTGTGCCAACTGTTATTACCATTCCCCTATCATTGAATTTCTTCCTTCTTTGTTTTTACGTTTATGATATTATAATCTGCTATGAATGTCTTTGGGTCTAAATTTTCTGTATAACTATTTCCTCAAGGATGTTTCCTAGAAGGGGAACTTTGGGGTTTTAGAGTCTGAGAAAAATTGTAAAGCTTCTTGTAACCAATTTCCAAACATTTCTAGAAAAGTTCTATCAGTTCATATTCTCACCAGCAGTATGTAAAAGTCCCTAACCCACTACATCCTTGCTAGTAATGAATATTATTTTAAAATCTTTGCTAATTTAATGCAGCCCAACTTTCTAAAATCTAACCCTCAGTTGACTTATGTGCTTCAGAGATAGCACTATAAAAAATGGCTAAATGAACTTGCTGTTGTATTGGCTTTACAGATGCAGGTGAAAGTGTTAACTGTAGCACTGATGAGGACCTGGGAAACCTTTTCTCTTAGAGCTCAATGTCAGAAAAAGCATTCTCCTAAGAACACTTTGAACCTTATAATGGATCCTGTTTCCTTTTTTGCTTTGGCTACTAGGAAGCACAGAAATGTACTTTAGCCAAATTTTAGTTATCATGTAGAAATTCTGCGGCACATTTGTACTAAAATATTACCCTTAGATCACCCTGATTTATTTATTTATATCTTTCATTACATGTAATTGCAGGTAAACTCAAATCCTTTTTTGAACAACATAGAAACAGTTGAGTTTTTCATCTGTTATCTTCAAGGACTTGAGCTTGTTTATTCTCACTGAAGAGAGTAACTTTGCTTTCAGTAAAGTGTACTTTATAAGAAGTTCTGACTAGTGGTCCTCACCTTCATTTCCTTTCTGAAACTTAAACTCAGAGTGATGCACACAGAGGTCTCCAGCTCCAGAGTCTTGGTACAATTTAAATGTGCTGCAAGTTCCACCCCACCACACCTACCCCTTCCCATCCCCGCCCACCCTTCTACCTTCCATTGGCAGGAGGCCTCAGAAGTTTGACATGACCGTTGCAGGAAGTAGGCTGCTTAGCTCAAAGATGTCTGTGCTCAAGCATCTTCCTGAGAGTCTTTTCTTTGCTTGAGCCTACTTTAGACATAAGACATCCCAAACCAGCAGATCTGGCCCCGTCAATAACTTGGATGAGTCCCAGTCGTCAACACTGCTGGTGCTGGTCCTTGGCCCAGAGTCTGCAATAGGCAAAGAGGCTGCCCTGCCAGCACGCTGGCGATGCTGCAAGGAGGTCCAGAAGTGGCTCTGCTGCTGCTCCGAATGCCAGGATCAGACTGCAGAGCTGCCCAAACCTGGGGTCTGAGCCAGCATCCTCCTCCCACCTGGCGCCTGCCCTCTCGCCTCGGCGGTGCTGAGCGCTTCAACCAAGAGCTGCGAGGGGAAGGAAGCCAGCACAGAGCAGCCCCCTCTGAAGCCAGGGCCTGCCATCGTCCACCAAGAGGCAAGTGTGTGCCAAGCAGCAGGGGGGGTGGGGGGGGCTTGTCCACCCAGAACTGCTCAGCTGACAAGGCGGGCCAGTGACTGCCAGTCCAAGCACAGAGCAGAGCTCCCTGTCCATTCTCCTCATCGGTAAGGTGGAATCCCAGGTGTGAAGACTGGAGAGGGAAGTGTTATGGGCCAGCCTCTCTCTGACTGCTCTCCTAAATGCTGCTTAACACTTACAGTTACCTTGCAAAAGATAAAGACATTTTTCTCATTTTCAAGAAGAGGAAGCTGAGGCTCAGAGAGGTTGGACACATCCAGGGTCCCACAAATATTAAGCGGCTGAGCTGGGCTTGAATGTGGTCTGCTACCTGCAGAGCCTTCAGTCCCTCCACTCACTGTGCTCAGAGGCAGGCGGTGGGGGCTGTGGCTGGGAAGGCTGGGACCCACGGGGAGAAGCCTTGTGCGATCTCCATCACAGGGAGCAAGCCCAGAGCCGTGGCGCGTCTGCCCGCCCCTCCCCAGACACCATGACACGGCCATGCCAGGGCCGGGCTCCACACGCTGCTGGCACGCGGTACGGGTGGTGAGGAGGAAGAAATAGACCCCTGGAGCAGAGGAGGAGAGGGGAGAAGGCACCCCTACATCTTCAGGCCAGTCTTGGCTTCACTAAGACTCCATGACCCGTAAACCATTGCGGTGACTGCAGGGTAGGGAGGGGCTGTGGAGCCCTCTGCTCTCGGAGCCTCAAGGACCACCCGTCGTGACAAGCTGGGGGAGGGCAGCAGACAGGAGCTTGTGATGGGGAAGCCGAGTTAACAGGGACCGGGGCCAGCTGGATCCCAAGCCTCTCTGCCCACACCTCACCCTTCTGCAGCCAGTGGGTGTGTCCACACACAAGACCCCTGTGCCAGCTCCTTCTAGAGCCCTGCCTTCCCAGAATGCTCCCTCACCTCCAGACCGTCCTGCACGTGCTACCCTGAGCCACAGCCGGAGTCCTCCTGGCACTCCCCGAGCTCCCTGATGTAACTCTGTCCCTGGGCCCTAACACCACAGCAGCCGCCCTGAGAGTCCCCGCAAGAAGAAGGGGTGTGGGTGGTCCAGCTCACTGCCCCTCGGCGCCATCCCAGCCAGCAGTAGCCTGCTTCTCTCATCTGCCTTTGCAGATAAAGGTCCACGAGTGCCCGATGCTTAAGCCTCAATGCCGTCTTATACGTCTTCCTCCATCATGCCATAGTCCTATCCTGACGACTCTATTTTTGAAAGAGCTCTCACCAGCCCCCTTCTCTCCACCCCACAGTCCTATCCTGGCCTAGATCTGCCTAGATTCCTGCGATGGCCCTCTGGCCACCAGCATCTCTGTCCCCCAGCTCCACCCTACCCCACACCTTTCTCCACACCCTCTAGGACATGGTCCTAGTCCTGTCTCCTGCTCCGGTCCTGTCCCTTCTGAAAGTATTTTAGATATTCTTTGTCATCTATAGGCTTGCATTCCCTCTTGTCTATTTCTGAGATTTCTAAAATGGCCTTTCCCACCCTGGTGGGTCTACCATATTGGTTAAGAGCATGGACTTCAGAGTCAGGCGGGCCTGTTAAAATTCTGGCTCTGCCAGTCCTCTGTGACCTTGCAAAGGACTCTACAAATCATTGGATCCCAGTTTCCTTCTCAGTAAAATGTAGATAATAACAACAACTTCATGTAGATGCTATGTGGTCTGAATAAGATAATGCATATTGGCTTTTCACGAATTGCTTCTGGCTTCTTTTTCCAACTTGCCCCAACCCCCCAGCTCCTACTTGGGGTCACCCAGACAACCTGCTGTTCCCTGGGGCTCCCTTGTCCTCTCTCCTTATTTGGTGAACTCCTGCCCATTCTCTGAGCACAACTCAAGTGTTGCCTCTTTTCTAGAGTCTTCCTTTACCCCATAATCAGACACCTCTCCTCTGTGTGCCTGTCATTCATACGTTCCAGTTTCTTATTTCTGAGTAGCAAATACTCCAGAGTGCAGCTGCTTAAAACTATTATACCTCACAATTTTGTGGGACAAGAATTCAGGCAGGCCTCAGCTGGGTAATTTTTTTGTACCACGTGGCACTGATAGAGGTCACACAATGGTATTCAGCTGGCAGATCGACTGATGGGCAGGGTCCAGGATGGCTTTTCTGCATGTCTGCCGCATTGGCAAAGATGGCAGGGAGGCTGGGCTCAGCTGGGACTGTCCCCTGGGTACCTACACATGACCTCTCCAGCATGGTAGCCTTGGAGGAGTCAGTCTTCTTACATAGAAGCTCCAGGCTCCAGGGCCAAATATATCGATGAACAAGTGCTCTAGCCTCAAAAGTCACGTGGTGGCTTCTACCATATGCAGTTAGTCCAAGCAGTCACAAGCCTGCCTGGATTCAAGAGAAGGAGACAGAGATCTCCACCTCCCAATAACCCTCTCAAGAGGATTATTAAAGAATTTATGGATTAGTTTTAAAACTGTCACAGTACACCTCTTTTACCTATTTTAACACATATCAGATGATGATTACCATGATGATAACTATTTGTCCACATACTTGCCCCAACATACAGGATGGCCTCAAGAGGGTAGACTATGTCTTCTTCATCATCTGCCATTTATTGAACACCTATTATGTACCGGGCACTGAGGTTCATCTGTAATATATCTAAACCTTAAAACAACCCTGCAAGATGGTTGTTGAAGCTCAAGGCAATTGAATACTTTGTACAAGACCAAGTGGTGAAGTCAGAATTCAGATTTGGTCCCTCTGCCTCCAAAACCAATCCTCTTTGCTTAGCCTCTGCACAGTTTGGCAGATTGCAAAGACCAGTGGAGATTTGGGACAGCAACACAATTAAAAAACTTTCCGTCAAGTCCATCTAAAATGGGTCGTCCTCGTACTCCCAGAAGTTCCCTAGCAGAACCGCT
>NW_006798707.1:3121014-3126067 GCF_000442215.2 Lipotes vexillifer | reverse complement strand
AACCGCTCTCCTCTCTGGACCTTCCCTGAACTGAGAGAGGACACGTGTCTGTGCCCCTGCCACTTTGTAGGTCTGCCTAAGACCTGTGGGCGTGAACAGTCCTGTAGGTGTCCTCAGATATCTGCTCCATCAAATCTTGTCTCTTTTCTCACCTATTTTCTCTAAAAGAAATTGCAAACTCTGTTCGGTAGCACTTTATACTCTCAAGCATATAGTATCGGGCAGGAAACCCCTTGGGTGTTCAGGAAATACTAATAGAAGTGGAAATGGAGCCCTGTGTGCCTGGGGATCTGCTGGGCCTAAAGCAGCCCTCAGCATGATGTGCCCTACGTTTATTTAATAGCAAGAGTAGAGGCTGAGAGGACTCTAGCTGAGCTGGGAGTCTCCCCATAGGCTTTCCAAATTGTCATTCACATTTATCACCATTACTCCCCTCAGCCCACCTGGCACCCTCCTCCTACAAGTGGAATTCTTCTCCACTATTCCCTGTGGTTGGCTGAGTCTTTGACCCACGGCAGTGGGGAGGGAGCCCCTTACAGCTCATCTGGTCCAGCCCCATCACTTCACAGATAAGCAGACCGAGGCCAAGAGGGCACAGGCGTGGTCCAGCATCACTCGGGTAGTGCGTGGCAGTGTCAGGGCAGATCTGAGGCCTCCTCACCGCCAGGCCAGTGTGTTCTTGCTGCATCCAGTGCCTCACACACCAGCATATTCCACTGGAAGCCAAACAGAAGGGGGTTTGAAAGAAGAGGAAAGAAAAAAGAAGAACTTGAACTTCTCGGAGAGCCACTGCAACGGGCTTTTCTCATTAGGCCGTATTGATGTCTTCTTGCCCTGCCGTCTTAATTAGGGCTTATTTTCAAGGCCAGCATAAATCAATAGGCTGATAATCATACATAAGAAAGCCAGCATAATCATCTTCTTGGGTTTTTTTAAATTGTGGTAAAATACATATAACATGAAACCCTTTTTTTTTCTTGCGTTATGCGGGCCTCTCACTGTCGTGGCCTCTCCCATTTGCGGAGCACAGGCTCCGGACGCGCAGGCCCAGCGGCCATGGCCCACGGGCCCAGCCGCTCCGCGGCATGTGGGATCCTCCGGAAACGGGGCACGAACCCGCGTCTCCTGCATCGGCAGGCGGACTCCCAAGCACTGCGCCACCAGGGAAGCCCATGAAACCCTTTTTAAGTGTACAGTTCAGTAGTGTTAAAAATATTCATGTTATGCAACCAATTACCAGAACATTTTCATCTTGCAAAACTGAAACTCTGTACCCATGAAACAACAATTCCCCATTCTCCCCTCTCCCCATTCCCTGGAAACCAGCATTCCACTATTTGTGGAATTTGAATCTCTATGAATTTGGCTATTCTGGGTACCTCATGTAAGTGGCATCACACAGTATTTATCTTTTTGTGACTGACTTGTTTCACTTAGCATAATGTCCTTAGGGTTCATCCATGTTGTAGCATGTGTCAGAATTTCCTTCCTTTTTAAGGTTGAATAATACTCTATTGCATGTATATACCACATTTTATTTATCCATTCATCTGTTGATGGACATTTGGGTTGCTTTCATCTTTTGGCTATTGTGAATAATGCTGCTGTGAACATGAATATACAAATATCTCTTCTAAACCTTGCTTTCAGTTATTTTGGATATATACCCAGAAGTGAATACCTGAATCACATGGTAATTATATTTTTAACTTTTTGAGGAACCACCGTACGGTTTTTCATATTGACTGCACATTTTGCATTCCTACCAACAGTGTACAGGGCTCCAATTTCTTCTCCACATCCTGCCAACACTTGCTATTTTCCACATTTTTATGGCAACCATTCTAAATCACGCATCTTCTTATATATTTCAGTTGTGTCCATTCAAAGAATCAAGTGAAAGATAATACACACAAAAAATGGCCGGTGCGCAGTAGGCACCCACTGACTATTATTTCTTCTTATTATTTTAACCGTCTTCCCTGCCTGTCACCCAGCTTTCCTTCTTCATTAGATTTCTCCCAAGTCTGTGGTTCTGAGAAGGTCAGACCCCAACATGAGAGTCTTAGAAGAGAACTAAAAACCAAAGAAGTAGAGAGATTCTTGACTCCTAGACAAAGCAAGTGACCTTGATCTTTTCATAGGAGACTCTACCCCTTCCAGATTTCTTTGCCTGTATCTAAATGAATAACCCAGAAGCTCTGCACATTTCCTCCAAGGAAAGCTTTGCTTCATCTTGACTCTGACTGGAACACTGAACGTTCATAGCTTGGGGCCTGGTCCCAGCCTCCCTCTTAGTTTTGAGCCTGGAATGGAAAGTACTTTCTGACAGTGTCTCAGCCTCTCGCCACTTACTGTGACTCGGCCATCACATCTTTCCTCCCACCCTGTGTGGCAAGGTCCCAGCAGCCCGTACCCGCTGCAGCTCCCTCAACAGCCCGCCTTCCCCAGTTAGTGCTTCACTGTACGTGTGAGTGTGCAGCCATCGTCCTGACCTGGGTTGGCAGCACTGAGTGAGGTCTTTAGACAGAGCAGGCCACAATCACTGCAGTGAGCCTCTTACATGACTTGGTTTTTATATAGACAGATCCCAGCTATGTGCACATGGAGCCATGGGGGTTGGGACTACATGAAGTCCTCTTCAGTGAAATGCCTTTTCTCAAAAATACAAATTCTAAATTGTGAGTAAAACATAAGTCCTGCTTCTGAAACCACTGCCCAGAGTTATTTACTGAAGAGCGTATATAACGTATTCTTTTTTTTTTTTTTTTTTTTTGGGGACGCAGGCCTCTCACTGTTGTGGCCTCTCCCGTTGCGGAGCACAGGCTGGGGACGCGCAGGCTCAGCGGCCATGGCTCACGGGCCCAGCCGCTCCATGGCATGTGGGATCTTCCCGGACCAGGGCACGAACCCGCGTCCCCTGCATCGGCAGGTGGACCCCCAACCACTGCGCCACCAGGGAAGCCCTATAACCTATTCTTTTAACAAACTTTTATTGAGAGCCCACTGTATGCCAGGCACTGTTCTAGGAACTGGGAATTCAGCAGTGAAAACACAGACTAAGCTCTCCATCCTCTTAATGCTAGTGGAGGAGAAAGACTACCAACAGAACTACTAAGGACATTTGCGTATTTGCCCAACTGTAAGTAGCAAAGGAGAAATAATACAGCAGGGGAGGGAGACAGGAAATGTCTAGGGTGGGGTCAGGGCAGAGACTTTAGATCAGGTCACCAGGGAAAGCCTCACTGAGAAGGTAACATTTCAGTAAAGACAAAGGAGGTGAGCAGTGAGCCTCTTGTGGCTTCAGTGAGATCCTATGGGAATGTCAGGTGGTTAATAATAAAAATAAAATCTTAATCATTTGCTACACTCACTGGTTTACAGAGTACTTTTCCATAGCTATCTCCTTTGACCCCAAAAGCCTCTGATAGAGATGAGATTTTTGTCCAGCCCAGGGGATAAACTATGAATTCTGATATTCAAGTCCTATCTTATTCCCCTATGCCTGGACCCTGCCTTAGCACCTACCCGGTACATCACTCCCCTAAAAACATTTGACCAGCACTTGAGGGGCCAGAAGCCAGTCCAGAACCTGAGCCAGCCTCACCCTCCACCCCTCCACATTCCCAAGACTATGGGGTCTCTCTCTCCAGCCTATTGCTCATCTTCTGTCTGGCACTCCACTTGCTTGCAGTCCGCCAGCCTCCCTCTTGTTTATTTCTAGGGCTTCTAACATGGCCTTTTCCACCTGGTAGGTCTAGCATATTGATTAAGATCATGGGCTTCAGAGTCAGGTAGACATAACATCTGTCTCTGTGACCTTGGGTCCCAGTTTCCTTCTCAGTAAATTGGAGATAATAACTACTTCATAGAGTTGCTGTAGGTCTAAATAAAATAATGAGTAGAAAGCCTTTAATACAGTCCCTAGAAGATGATGAGCACTCAGCGAACGATGAGGGTGGCAGTTATTCTCATCGTGATTGATATCTGCATCAGCACCCAATGGCTATCTTGTCTCTTCATCAAGCAGCCGTTCCTTCCACCATGGCTTCCGTGGATGGAATGGAGGCAAGATGACCTCCCATCTGTCTTCAAGAAGTCGAATCTACCCAACTCCCTTCTGTGGAGGTGCCTCACGGGACCACTCCCCCTAATCAGCGTTCCTGTCTCTACTCCTCCAGTCTGAATGATCTCTACTCCCCCTCGCTCTCCATCCCAAGCAGCCTTCCCCACTGTGTAATCTGCATAGTCCCTCCAGTGGTCTCAGTTGTAGATGTAATTTGTTTGTGATTATTATTAATTCTCCAAGGTGCAACTGGAATTGTTCATTGTTTACTGAACAAACAAGAGGAGAAAATGACATAGTATATGGGGAGCTGTGGTGCAGAATGGTTAAATGTCATCACTTTTTAGGGAGATTAATGGTAAATGTGCACTGAGGTCATTTATAACATTAAAAATAAAATTATTGCTTTGTCTTTTCAGCAAAGCAATGAAGATGAATGTCACATAGAGAAACCTTGGGAAAAGGACCATGCAACAAAATCAAGGGGTGTTGAGGCTACAGAGAGAAAATTTTTAATTTTTTAGGAGAGCTCAACCGCAGAAATGAAACACATACTGCTTTCCTACTGATGGCCTGCAGGAATCCTTGTGGTTCTTCATAATTTTATATGGAGACCAACCCTGAGGAACTGGGATTTTGAAACGAGCTCTGTCATGTCAGCTGGCAGCCATGCTTTCACCCTAGCACCATCCTTGATGTCCCCTCTCCCTCAGCCTCGCCTCCAGGCCATCAGCCTGTCCTGTCAGGGTCACCTCCAACACGAAGCTCACATCACTCACTTCTTACCAGCTCCACCACCAGCAGGCTCAGGCAAGTTGCCTCCATCACCTGCTTGGTCGCTTACAATGGTCTATGAGCTGGTTTTCCCACTTCTATTGCCCTCTCTAATCCATTCTCCCTAAATCGCTCAGAATGACCTCTTTAAAAATCAATGACAGGGCTTCCCTGGTGGCGCAGTGGTTGAGAGTCCGCCAGCCGATGCAGGGG
>NW_006798707.1:3108982-3120711 GCF_000442215.2 Lipotes vexillifer | reverse complement strand
AAGGGCCCACGTACCGCAAAAAAAAAAAAAAAAAAATCAGTAACATTATTTTCAGTCTCTTGCCTAAACCCCTTAAGCAAAATTCACACCCCTCCTCACAGCCTGCAAGATCCTGCCCAACTGGGCCTCGGCCTTCCTCCCCAGTGACTCTTCATGACCCAACGCTTTGACGTTTTGAGCCACACTGGCCTTTGCTCTGTTCCTAGATCATTAGCATCATTTCCCACCGCCAGCAATGCACTCCCTAGTCCTCCACAGCCTTTTCACACGGCTGACTTCTCTTATTCTTCAGTATTAGCTCAAATATCTCCTCCCCAGAGAGGGCTCCCATGGCTCACCTATCAAACTAGGTCACCCATGTCACCCTCTGTTCACTATTCTAACCCAAGGCTCTTAGTAGAAGCTCTGGACATAGTCGTTCAACAATTGTAAGCTTGCATGGGATTTGGCTGCGGGGGGATATGTGTGTGGAATTGCTACAGTATAACCTGAAGGAATTAGCAGTTTGCAGAATGCGAGGAAATTCTGCCTCACCCTGTCCTTCTGCTTAAAGTTGGTGATCTATTTTGTACTTCAACATGTATTCATTAGCGCTTGCCACGTGCCAGGCGCTCTCCAGGAGATAAAATAAGTACGGTAGACCCCCTGCCTCAAAGAATTTAGAGTTTAGTGGGAGAAGCTAGCAATGCAGACATAATTGCCCAATGGGAGAGATGAGTTCACAATTACAGGTGTATAGCAATTGCCAGAGCACCCCAGAGGGAGGCACATGTCTTCCTTCAAGAGAGAAGAACAAGCAGCTGGGGAAAGTTACATCTGAGTTAGGGGGAGTTGCTCCGATGGGGAAGATGATTCTAGCCCACCCAATCGGCTTACACAAAGGCTGAAGCCATGGCTGCATGTTCAAAAAACTGCACATCATGGTCTTGAGCTGAAGATGCAAAGGAACACAGTGATCTGGGAAAGTGGGCTGTTCCGGGTGTGCTAAGCCTCAATTTGGACTGAATCCCATGGAAACCAGCAACGGTTTGCATTCGGACCCGAAAGGAGCTGGGCTCAGAAAGCTAACTCTGGTGGTAGGGGTGACTCCAGAGACAAATAATCTTGAAAATTCATCATTGCAATGACTCTTCCTAGCTATTAGTTATGTTGCAAATTACTAATTGGGTTTGTTTCTGCCACTGCTTTGCTGAAAACGTCTGGCCCTGTAGATCGTCACCTCTACTGTGCAATGTGAGGGATCCCCAAAGGTGCTCTCTGTCCCCCAAATTTGGCCTGTCCAACCCCTCCATTGACCACTTCCCACCCAACCTCCATGGCCAATTCTCCCAAACTCCATGGGACACTCTCTAGAATTAGCTCGTAAGAACCCCACATACTGTTTTATGTACCCAATGTCATTTGATCTTCACAAAAATCCTGTAAATTAGAAAGCCTTTCCAACTTATAGAAGAGAGAAGCCTGTGAGCTGTGTCAGGGTTCACACCACTAGCTAGCAGAAGAGAAGACTGGAAGCTAGTGTTAGTTTCTCTGTACCTTAGGGGTCTCTTCAACACAAACTAACAAAGTGGTGCCTTGGGCCTGCTAGAGTCATAACAGAAATGGAATCTAGGCATGAAAGGAACTCTGACAACTCTGGACCAAGGAAGGAATTGTCACGGTGAGAGAGAGGGTGGTGCTGGAAGGCTTGGGATTCTTCCAAGGGGAGAAGGAACTGAAGATCCGTTAATTTCCCTAACACTAGAGGTCCTCAGATTTTGGTGCACCCAGTTTTCACCCACGGAGCTTGTGGAACATGCTGGATCCAGAGTCCCCCCCGAGAGATGTTCTGACTCTGTAGGTCTGCAGTGGGGCCCCGGAAGCAGCCTGATTTTCAAGCTCCATGTGACTGATGCAGAGGGTCTACAGACGCACCATCAACGCAGTAGCCTAAGCCCGTGGTCAGTGTGAGTGGCTGGCTGTGGAGAGTCTACAAACAAGGTAACTGAGGCCCAGAGGAGTGACCTGCTCATGGCCCCAGAGGCCTCGTGGCAAAAGGCGAGGCCTTGAACCAGCTCTCCAGACTTCCAGCACAGCACTTCCTCGCCCAGCCCACTGGGCCCTCTGTAGCCAGGCCCTCTCCTCACCGATTTATATTTTGAGTAGGAACCCAAGGTGCCAGTTCTTTAATGAGGTTGTCCACACTACAATTTATGAGGCCAAAGCCCTCAGCAGGACTGGTCTCTGCCAGGCTTAATTTACACAGTTCTCAGACCTTCCAACATCCCCATTAACTTCAGCGCAGAGGCGGCGGCTGTTAGCCTGTGAGCACTGTGGCTACATCCTCATCATGTCACCATCCATTTTCATGTCTCTGGGCTTCTTTACCCTTGAGCACCTGATTCTCCTCGTCCCGCGAAGCAGTAAGTTTCCACTGGGAGCCTGGCCCAGCCTCTGGGCTCCAGCCCCACTCCTGACCTCCCCATGCTGTGGAAGTCAGCCTCCTCCCACACGTCATCTTCCCTTCTCTCTTTCTTTTTTTTTTTTTTTGCGGTACGTGGGCCTCTCACTGTTGTGGCCTCTCCCGTTGCGGAGCACAGGCTCCGGACATGCAGGCTCAGCGGCCATGGCTCACGGGCCCAGCCGCTCCGTGGCATAGCGGGATCCTCCCAGACCGGGACACAAACCCTTGTCCCCTGCATCGGCAGGCAGACTCTCAACCACTGCGCCACCAAGGAAGCCCCTCCCCTTCTCTTTAATTAAGAGCAAGACCCCCTTCTCACTGATGCAGCACTCAATTTTCCCCCTTTAATGAGTGTCATCAGTTAGGCAAGAGCAAGCAGGTGGGAGATGGCCTGAAAGCTGATACAAATGTGCCTTTTTTAATGCCACATAAATCACCATCATTAAAAATTAATTAAGTGCCCTAAAATTTGACATTTGTTTAAAAAAAAAATTTGAGTTAGGAGAGTTGTGTAGATTTTGTAGCATCAAATCTCCAAGACATGATTGAAGGAGGGGAGTATGTGTGGATTTCTGTTCTGAATGCTCAATTAGGGAGAAGGAATCACTCCCAGCGAGTGAACCCAATGAGTCACCCACGGTGTCACATAGCGGTTAATGTAACCTCACCCAGGCCACACGTGTCTCAGGTGTAAATCTAAACTGATTTCTCCTGCACCCAGAGGAGATAAATGGGCAAGCAAGTGGCATGCTGTTTCAGGAGAGATGTTCCAGGATGCAAATGACAGATGACTGAGACAGGAAAAGCCAATATGAGGAAACCAGGGGAAGCCTGGTGGGTGAGTGACTTGGCAGCAGGCTCCAAGGAAGTCATTAAATGGTCAACATTAATAAAGACGACATAAACTATATCGGGTCAACCCTATAAACAGAGAGCCACCAACAACCATGGCTCAGAGCCCCAGAATCAGGATGTCGAAGATGGAAGGGGTCTTGGAGGTTGGGTTCGAGGCCACCCCCCTCATTGTACCAGGGGGCAGTGGAGAACCCAAGAGGTAAAAGACCCACCTAAGGGGCTTCCCTGGTGGCACAGTGGTTGAGAGTCCGCTTGCCGATGCAGGGGACGCGGGTTTGTGCCCCGGTCTGGGAGGATCCCGCTATGCCATGGAGCGGCTGGGCCCGTGAGCCATGGCCGCTGAGCCTGCGCGTCCGGAGCCTGGGCTCCGCACCGGGAGAGGCCACAACAGTGAGAGGCCCGCGTACCGCAAAAAAAAAAAAAAAAAAAAAAAAAAAAAAGACCCACCTAAGACACATAGGTGCTTAGGGGCAAATCCACCAGCCCTCCAAGGAAGTGATTCTCAGCCCTATGCTCATGAAAATCATGCCCGGAGCTTTTAAAACCACCAGTGCCAAGGGCCCGTCCTCCAAAGATCCTGGTTTCATTGGTCCAGGTGGGCCCTGAACATCAACAGTATTTCTAACTTCCCTAGTCACTCGCTGGGCCGTCAGGGTGCTACTCCAGAGGGCGATCTAATCCAAGTGATGGGAGAGGAACCCCAGCCGGGATCGTCTGACCAGGTTCTGGGCCTTCCCTGTGGTTTACTAGCTGTGGGACCTCAGGCAAAGCACCTAGCAAGTAATTGGTTGCATTTTGTAGTGCCTTACTGTTTAGAAAGCATTTCTCTGTCCATTATTTAATCTCTTGAATCCTCAGTCTTCTGATTAATCAAATGGGAATAATAATAACTATTCTACCAGTTTTTTATGAGGTTCAAAGAGAGAAGGATTAGGAAAGCACACTGTAAGCTCTTACAATGCTATACAAAGGTAAGGAATGGTGACAGTTTACTACCCCCAGTGACTTATATTGTTATTATGGGAAGAACTACCTTTTCAAAGGTAATAAATAAATTTCCATACAGAAGACCCTTGCTAACAAAAGATTCCCAGGCAAGAGTTCTCCCCAGAGTGGCTTGATCTTAGCTCTCCCTAATCTTGCTGTGATTAGGGCATTTGGTGTTTCGGTGGTTTCCAGGAATCACAGGCACTCGTGCCTGGAAGGCACCAGGATATGCCAGCAGAAAGTGGGTGCTGGATCTTCTTGTCTAAGCTCCGCCCCTTCCTTGCTGCATTGGAGCAGGCTGTGACCATCCAGGGCCTCAGGTTACCCTATTCCACAAGCCAGAACAATCATTTCACAATCACAGAAAGGATACTATTTCAGAAACTCAGGCCCTTGATTAAAACCATTCACCAAGGGTACTTTCCTCCTTGGAATGTATGGGCCCCATAAAAAAAAAGAACTGGAGAAGACAGAGCAGTTGTTTTTTTTGTTGTGCTTCATTAGTTTTGAGTTTGGGCTGGTAGAAGAGATCAGAGTACTAGGCATCCATCTAATTGAATCTCTCACAAGCATAAAGTTCCCTGTGGTATGGAGGAGGCTGTACGTCTCCGGCCAGGGAGAGGAGGTGGGGAGGGGCAGGTAGAAGCAGGGCCTAAGGGGCTGGCTTCTCTGGGCTGTGGCTGTGCAACAGACAGGTCCTGGCGATAAACACTGGTGCATCCAGAGAGTGGAAGTGGCACGCCCCTCCCACGACTGGACCCCTTTTTTGTCCAGGTTTGGGAGTAAAGGGCAGGGATACTGACTACCTGCCCTTTCATACCCATTATCACCACTCCTGAGGACACTCATCACCTGGGGAGGGGGGACCCCATAGACAGACACGGTACAAAGGATAGAGAACAAGATGTGAAAATGTGGGTTTCCACCAATCTCTCCAGCAATCCATGTAACCACTCAGAGCCTTTGTATTCTCAACTATAAAATGGGCATGATGATAGCTTCAATGGATAAGTTCAAGTCCCAAATATTGGGGTGGGGAGACCTCTATACAAGGTACTGTTATAGATTCGTGAAGATAAGACTTGATTCCTCCCTTCCAGTCACTTAGAGTTTGGTGAGGAAGACAGGCATCCAAACGGCTGGTTATAATGTAACAGCAAAATGTCTGCCAAGTTAAATGCAAGACGTAATGTGCTATGGTAGCCCAGGGGAAAGGACAGTCCATGGATGGGAAGAGAATGGGAGAATCCATGAAAATGTCACAGATGAGGGGGTGAGATCTGTATCCCCATTGCTGAGAGAGGAGGAGTTGGTGGAAGACGTTCCCTGATGAGAGGGCAACCTCAGCAATGAGAGAGCAAACCAAGGACTATGAAAGGCGACCCACACATTACCTACCAACCCCACATGGAACAAATTCTCTAAGGCGCAAAAGAAGAAGAAATCACCAAGGAAAATATGGATAGGTTTGGATTACGTACAAATTTTAAACTCCTAGATCTCATTATAAACAGAATGAAAATACACGTAAAATACTGGGGGAAAATGTGAAGCCTGTAATAAATAGTTTGACATCCTTATTAATAATGTCGTACAATTCAATAGGAAAACATGAATACCCTAACAGATAAATTGGCAAAAGGAAGTGGGCAATTCCCTAAAAATCAGAGTAAAATAAAGCTAATAACATGTGCAAAAAAATATTCACCCTCGCAATCAAAGAAATACAAATAAAACAGCAGGGAGATACTTTTAGTTAAAAATAATGATAATATTCAGGGTTGGCCAGGATGTAGTAAGAGGACCATGCATGTATGAACACAGCTGGTGAGAGTGTAAATTGGATTAACTTCTAGAAAGCAATTTGGCAATATGTGTCAAGGGCCTTTAAAAATGTTTATACCCTTTGATTCAGTAATTCCACTTCTGGGAATCTATCCTATGAAGATAATCTGAAAGCGGGCGAAAGTTTATGCCCAAAGATACTCTTCAAAGTGTTATTATAAACAATCTAACAATCCAGTCATTGACTGATGTTGAAATAAATTATGGTACGTATCACTTAGTATTATAGCCATTAAAAAGTATTCTTATGAGGTCTTTTTAAGCCCTTGGAAAAGCTTGTGATATAATCTTAATTAATTTAAGCAACATACATATATGACACAACTATACACACCTTTAAAGCATAGGCCAAAAAAAACGAAAGAGAAATGTACCGAGATGTAAAAAATGACGGCTTCTGCATAGTGGGATTCTGGGCATTGTTTTGTTGATTTTTACCCTGGTTTTGAACTTTAGACAATAGGCATATATTTTTCAAGTGAAGGAAAGTAAAAGAAACTGTAAAAGTAAAAGCGCTTTGGGGAATGGCAAGTAATTGGTATATGAAACGTGCATGTGTTCGTGAAAACACACGATGAGAAACAAGGCCTAACCATAAGGTGTGAATAAAACAGGACACAGCTTACATTTGTTTCCAAGTTGAGGAAGTCTTTACAGGCATTTTATGTGGCTCATGTTTTCTTCAGTCGGGCTGGGAATGAGGGCCGTAAGGTCCTAACTGTATTTCATGATCATGTACAAGACATAAGAAAAAATACTTTGGAAACTAGAAATCACCAAGCAAAAGTGAAGGAGAATTTTTCTTATTATCCTAAATACGTTGACGTCTTCCTCACATTACTCCAAGCTCTTGCTGCTATCACCAGGTCTGCTTCATACTTTGACTTTCTTGTCACCCTCCCATCAGCACCCTGTGATTATATTGGGCCCGCCTGGATAAGCACGATAATCTCCCACCTCATGATCTTTGACTTGATCTCACCAGTAGTCTCTTTCACCACATAAAGTAACATATTCACAGGTTTGGGGGATTAGGATGTGGGTATTGGGGCAGGGTGGGGAGACACAGCATTATTCAGCCAGCCACAGAAGCATAACCTAACATGCAGGGTTTTTGTGAACCCTCCCAGGGGCCAGCCACTGGCTAGGGCTGGGAACACACAGAGACTCAAGCAGCTTAGTGGAGAAGATGGGAGCATACACGTGTGTTCTAGCGCCAGGTTGCAATGAACCAATGCCAGATGGGTCTAGAGCACAGCGTTCACGGGGAGAGACAGAGAGAGGTGAGACAGGAAAGGAAATTTGGGCCCACATCACAAAGGACCTTTAAGAACAGGTGAAAGGGTTTGGATGTGATTCCCTGAAGGAAGAAGGGCCTGCGTTTCCCATGCCCAGGAGCTACTGAGAACGCCCAGCCAGGCCGGAGGCTGGTCTGACAATGCCAGGTAGCCATCCGCCATCAGCTGACAAATTGAGCCTTACCTGGACTAGCCTGTGAAAGAGGGCCCAGGGCCACCTCCAACACCCCCCTTCCATGAGATGGAGAGGCCAGCTTTGCAGTCTGACAAGCTGGGTCTAAATCCCACTTATCAGCTGTGTGACCTTAGGCAAGTCACTTAACCACTCTGACTCCATTTCCCCACTTAGGAAATGGACACTATTAAGACTTGCCTGGCTTCTTTACAGAACCAGATGGGCTGAGGTATACAGAGGGATTCTAGAAGTAAAGAGGCTGGACTTGATGTTAGTTTTAGCGCTGTTGGGAACCAGAAAATCATGGAATTTTAAAGATCATCTAACCTGGAGAGTCCCACATCACAATCAGCTGTAAGGTTTTATTAAAATAAAATTTAGTAAAGAAGAGTCTAATTTCACAGCCAGGGTTAAAGAAGCCCGCCCCTCATGTGAGGCCCAGAGAAGCTGGGGGGCTTGGCCAAGTGAGGGTCCTGGTTCATCCTCTGCACCACCCAGCTGAGCGTTGAGGTAGGTAGTATGGGGTTGGGAGGACTGTTGAGGCACCAGCTACCATCGGGATAGAGCTAGGAAGTAGGACAGAGAGCAAGGCAGCCAGACCTGGGGGGCGGGGATAGGAGGTCAACCCAGGTGGGCCCTGCCTGCTCATCTCCACAGGGGCTAGAGGCCCCCCCATCTCATACCAACCGAGGCTGGGTATCAGGAGGCACAGTCAGAAACACCAGCCAGGCCCTTGCTAGGCGGTCCCCAGGCAAGGGACCCATTCAGTAGGCAGGCCGGGCCAGGCCAGCTGAAGCTTGGCTCTCTGAGGTCACAGGCTAATAAATTATACCCCTCTGGACCTATCACTGACTTTCAATCATTGTGTTTTTGTTTTTTTTTGGTTTTGTTTTTGTTTTGCTGTACACGGGCCTCTCACTGCTGCGGCCTCTCCCGTTGTGGAGCATGGGCTCTGGACGCGCAGGCTCAGCGGCCATGGCTCACGGTCCCAGCCGCTCCGCGGCACGTGGGATCCTCCCGGACCGGGGCACAAACCTGCGTCCCCTGCACCGGCAGGTGGACCCTCCACCACTGCGCCACCAGGGAAGCCCATAACTCATCATTCTTGATACAAAAGCAAATATCTGCTAATATGTTCGCTATAAACTGCCCCCTCTCCCTTCCTCCACTGGATAATATGACTTATCTAAGAATTTCAGAACTGGACAAGACCTTGGAAATACCATCAAAACCCCTCCTTTTGTAGATGGGGAGACAGGGGGCCAGAAGGAGAAGGAACAGGGTCAGCATCACACAGCCATTTATGGAGGAGCCGATCCAGGGCCCAGAGCCCTGCTCTTATGACGGCGTTCTTTTCATTTCAAAACAGGAAGTGCTGTGTGTTTTAGTCGCTCCAGTGGTGGAATCTGGGGTCAAGAGCATGGGGATGATATACTGGACCAGATATGCCTGTTGGTACCCCAAATTTGACCTTGAGGGGAAAGCTGTCTGTGTGCAGATGAGACTCCACCTGTAGCTGTCCACCTGGCACACTAAAGCCGTGGGTTGGAGGACCCCAAAGTGTTGGGGAACATGGCTCAAACCTCGGGCCACTGTACTCACATCACAGCCAGGGGGCCAGGGGGTTAGGGCTTTGACTTCCTCTTAGCCTCCTGGTGTTGACCCTGGTTTCGGCCAGATTAAAATGGGGCAGTCTCAGACCTTGAGATGTGAATGGTGTGGGAGGGACGCTCTCCCCGCAACCTTCCCACGGGGCCACCCAAGCTGACCAGTGTCGTGTGTCTCTGTGTGCTCTCCAGGAACATCCCCAGGCTCCAAGATGGCCTTGCAGAGTTCCTTCACTTGCTGGAACGGGACAGTCCTCCAGCTCGGGCAGGCCTGCGACTTCCACCGGGACTGTGCCCAGGGAGAAGATGAGGGCCAGCTGTGCAGTGAGTAGATGGTGCTGCTCCACCCGCCCCGCCCCACCCATGCCCACATGCCCTCCTTCCCCCACCGTCCGAGGCTTGAACGACCTCCCTCACGACCAGGGCCACTTGTGTCCTTCTGGTGGCAACTTTCAAAAGCTACACAGTCTTCAAAAGACAGGGCTAAGACCCATGGTCTAGAAACAGCATATAATTAAGAACCAAGCAAGATCTTATCAGTTTTGCTCTCAACGGACTCATGCATAGAGAAAAGGTGCAGACTAAAGCCCAGCTCTAATGCGACATGAGAAGCCCTCTACGCCAGGACCTCTGTCACGTTTTAAGCCTTTCTTTCGTCACCCACCTGCCTCCCTCCTCCCCCCAACCTTCCATGTACCCCAGCTCCAGCCATATCAAACCACCTCTCAGCTCCCTCACACCTCCCTGGCTTTGTTTGTGTCTTATCCCTTCCCCAGAATGCCCTTTCCCATCTTAAGTCATATCTGCTCCTTCAAACTCACCTCAAGAGTCAGTCCTTCTGGGAGCCTCTTCTGACCATTTCCCAAAAGTGTAGTTGCTTCCTCTCCCTCTGGAACCCGCCCCCCGGAATCCATGCACCGTAACATTCATTACTTTTTAACAGCTTTTTAAAGATATAATTTACATACCATACAATTCACTCGTTTAAAGTGTACGATTTAGCGTAGTCACAACTGAGCAACCGTCACCACAATCTAATATTGGAACATTTTTATCACTCCAAAAAGAAACCCCTCGCAGTCTCTCCTCATGTACCTCCAATCCCTCCCCCGCACCGACCCCCTCACCCTCTGC
The DNA here is from genome assembly GCF_000442215.2 of Lipotes vexillifer. NCBI lineage: Eukaryota > Metazoa > Chordata > Mammalia > Artiodactyla > Lipotidae > Lipotes > Lipotes vexillifer. The sequence goes on along the minus strand of NW_006798707.1, from coordinate 3,110,367 downwards.
CTAGCCCTAGGTAACCACTTATCTACTTACTGTTCCTACAGATGGACATTTCATATAAATGGAATCATATAACATGCGGTCTTTTGTGATTAACTTCTTTGACTTAGCGTAATGTTTTTGAGGCCCATCTGTGCTGTAGCGTATGTCAGTACTTCATTCCTTTTCATCGCCAAAAAATATTTCATTGTATGGCTGTACCACGTTTTGTTTATCCATTCATCAACGGATGGGCATTTGGGTTGTTTCCACTTTTTGGCTATTATGAAAAATGCTGCTGTGAACATTCATGGATGAGTTTTTGTGTAGACAGATGTTTTCATTTCTCTTGGAAATGAAATTTCCTACCTAGGAGTAGAATTGCTGGGTCAGATGGTAACTCTATATTTAACATTTTGCGGAACTTCCAAGCTGTTTTCCACAATGGCTATACCATCTGACAGTCCCACCAGTATTGTGTAAGGATTCCCATTTCTCCATATCCTCAGCAAAACTTACTATTTATCTGCCTTTTTTTTTTTTTAATTTTTTTTTTTGGCGGTACCCGGGGCCTCTCACTGCTGTGGCCTCTCCCGTTGCAGAGCACAGGCTCCGGACGCGCAGGCTTAGCGGCCACGGCTCACGGGCCCAGCCGCTCCGCGGCATGTGGGATCTTGCCGGACCGAGGCGCGAACCCGTGTCCCCTGCATCGGTAGGCAGACTCTCAACCACTGAGCCACCAGGGAAGCCCTATCTGCCTCTTTATGTTAGCTATCCTAGTGGGTGTGCATCCATCACATTTCATAGAGGTGGCTTCCATGTCTCTCTCCCTCACTGTGGACAGAGTGGGCCTGGTACTCTTCCCCATACCAAGATCTCAAACGATTTCTGGCACAGCATAGGTGCTCATTGACTCTTTGTTGATCAAAATGAATAAATGGGTTGGGAAACCTGGGTTTCCTAGAGGAAGCCGGTTGCTGAGGTCGCACTGGAAGTTAGGGGCAGAGTTAGACTCCCAGCACAGTGCTCCCTCCACTTGAAGACAGTGTTCTCAGCTGCTCCCTGGCAAGGAGTAAACACTCTAGAAGTTTTCTCCAGGGAAACCATGGACACTTCTAGAACACATATATAATGAGCTAAAACGTAAACTAGATCCTGGAGCAGGGCTAAGTAACACGGCATCTGTCCTTGTAGTGCTGTAAATCCAACACAGGGGCAGGGAGTGAAACAAAGGTGTTGTGGTTGGGAAAGGATGCAGCAGCCTGGGGTGCTATGGAGCTCGGACACCCAACAAATGCCCCTCCCCTCAGATACACCGGCCCCAAGATGCTGTGACCTGCCAAATAGCTTTTAAGAAGGTAACAGTGTCCCCCAGGTCATTTCGAGGACAGATCTTCCCTTAGGGAAAG
>NW_006798707.1:3079639-3108886 GCF_000442215.2 Lipotes vexillifer | reverse complement strand
ACTTCCCTTAGGGAAAGAAAGGTTTTATTTATTCCCTTTTAAACAAAACTATAAAGAAATCCATTTTTCAATTTGAAAATCGTCCTTTGTATACAAAACTTTCCAATGAAGTTTTCCAATAATCATGGAATAGTGGTTGTTCAGAGAAAGCTCAGTAAAGAGTTGCAGGTAAGCCCTTTGCTTGTTACGCACTGTCCTGCTCCTGGCTTCCTCTCGGAGCTCTCACTACACACATGGACCAAGAGGAAGCTAGGCCTGCCCATGTTGCCCTGGACAGGGACCTGTCTGTGTGTCTCTCTAGTTATTTGTCTCTGTATTATTTCCAGCAGTGCCTCTGAGCTGTGTGACTTTGCTTTGGCCTTTTTAAAGTTTTTGATACCCACTTCCCAGCTGAGACACAGGTCAGGGAGTCCATGTCCTGATTTACAACTGGGGAAATGAAAGCACAGAGAAGGTAATTGATTTGTTCAGGGTCACACAGCATGTCAAGAACAGAGCCATGATTAGAGCTTGGAGCCTGCAGGATCCAGCCCATTATTGTGGACTTAGGGCCCTTTCCCACCATTTCGGGGCTTGCCATTAATGCGTTTTCAGAGCCAACCCCAAGCTTGAGGGCAGCCTGGTCCCAGTAAGGAAGGCAGGCGCCTGGAGCCCAGAAGGCTTTTCAGCCACACTTGAAAAGCTGTTCTGACCAGCTGTCAGAATGACCACTCCGCCCTGAAAAACACCCCCATGGAGCTCTTTGCTACAAAAATTGGTTGCTAGAAGGGAAGGGAAGTTCAATTAGAAGGAGGATTATTCCAACCTTTTTGCCACTCTGATCTTGGCAGTACTCTTAGTAAATATCCTTTTCCTTTTTTGGGCACCCCACTCTCTCTGGCATTTTTGCTGTTTTCCCTACCACACTGGCTGATGTTGATTCTGGAAACCATCCCCATGAAAATAACAACAACAATAATAATAGTAACAGCTAACATTATTGAGTATTTTCTATATGCCAGGAGCTGCTCCAAACACTTTTCATGCATTAACTTATTTCACCCTCACAGCAATCCTATGTGATGCTATTATGCCCATCTTACAGATACGGAACCAGATTAGTCCATGATCAGACTGTTAGCCAGTGGCTGAGCAGTGATTCAGACCCAGTCTGATTCCAAAGCCCCTGCTCTTAATCACTGCAAGCCAGATTCACTTGTTTCGTGAGTTTCCAGCAGTTTCTAGCACAGCCTTCACTACATATCTACCCAGGATGAAGGGACCAGGAAAAGGCAGGGAAGGTCCAGGGGTCTTCTGGGGGATACTCAGATCATTCGTCTCCACCCTCTAGGCCTCACTTTCCTCGTTTCTAATATGAATTGGAACACGATGCCCGCTGACGTGCTGATGCCCATGATGCATTAAGGACAATGCTCTTGACCTCACTTGGTCCTTCCCAGGTGGTCTGGAACCTGTTAGAACATTTTCTCTGAGCAGTGGTCACTTTAAGCCTGTTGGGGATGTCCAGGTCTTCTAAGAAACCCCCATGAGGGTCAGTAATCTTGAGCAAGAGTTTTCAACCAAAAACTGCCATGGCTAGAATTTGGAGGGGAAACGTAGGTTGTATCCTGTCAACTCCCAACCTCAGCTCCCCACATTTTCCCTAGAAGGAATTACACGCACACACTAGAGCTTCATTCAGATTATCAGACGCAACCCTGTGGGACATTTCTGGCTGGGATAAGTAGGGCACCTGAAATGGAGGTGGTACTGCCCTTGCCCTTCTCCATCCGATCCGTTCACACCCCGTCCTCCAAGCCCACACACCATACACCACACACCTTCTCTTCCTAATTAAACATTGCCGATCCATGTTTACATTCCAGGATGCTGTAACCCACTGAAGGGTGTCTTCAAGGTGCCCTTTGTGTCCTGAGCAATGGCCTCGACGGCATGCAGTGCCCCAGAAAAGGGTCAGGTGTCCCCGCTTCATCCCTTGGATGGGTCATTGACTCACTCGGTATTGCAGGCAGCTCAGTCCCCCTCCACGTACTCAATAATCTCATCGGTTTGGTGGGGATACGCTTCCTATCAGGCAAAAACAGGGTTTTTTTAAGTTTATTTCTTTATTGTAAAATAAAACATGTTGGTTGTAAAACATTTGGAAAATCAAAAAAGTACACAGGAGAAAATAATTATTGCCCATAAGCCTCCCTCTCAGACATTCAGAGATAACCATAATATTTTGACGTATTTCTTCTAGCACTTTTCCCATGACTCTATATTTTCAAGGAAATATATAACACGTATTTATCAAAAATGTTAACAGCGGGGCTTCCCTGGTGGCGCAGTGGTTGAGAGTCCGCCTGCCGATGCAGGGGACACGGGTTCGCGCCCCGGGCCGGGAGGATCCCACATGCCACGGAGCAGCTGGGCCCGTGAGCCATGGCCGCTGAGCCTCCGCATCTGGAGCCTGTGCTCCGCAACCAGAGAGGCCACAGCAGTGAGAGGCCCGCGTACCGCAAAAACAAAAAAAAACAAAAAACTGTTAACAGCGTTGTCACACAGGAAGGAAAAGAAGCAGTGTCATTGGCCTGGAGTTTATACTTGGCAGCTCCTGGCAGCTGCTGCTGAGGTCACATCTCTATGACTCTATCAATTTGTGTCTCTTAGAGTGGAATCAGGTGTCATAAGTGCCAAATGTTCTGGGATTGATTGACCCACACACAGCCGACTTGGCCATCCAGCCAACAAAATAACTGGCTGCAGCCCAAGAAGGGGGTGGGTTAGAGCAGCGCTTCTCAGACATTAAGGTGCAAAAGAGTCACCTGGAGAGCATTAAAAATGCAGATTCTGATTCAGTAGGTCGGGAAGTAGGGAGGAGACCTGAGATTCTGCGTGTCTAACAGTCTCACAGGTGATGCAAATGTGGCTGGTCCCTGGACCACATTTTGAGTGGCACAGGGTTAGGAGACTGAACCCACTCCCATGTCATTCAGCAAATAAGTATTTAGGTCCTACAGTGTGCCAAGCACAGAGCAGGTGATCAAAGGGGGTGACACCTTAGGCACGACACTGGGCGCCAACACTGCTCAGCAGTGGACTTCACAGCAATTTCCCCAACCCGGCCCGATCTGCCAAGGGCTTGGTGCTGGTACCCACCCCACCATCATCCTCAGGACTGGTCTAGCTGAGCACATGCCCTGATGTGCTTACAGTGTTGGAAATCCTCTCAGCACTCCTGCCCACCCTTCAAGGTTTTAATTGGCACGTAAATTGCCCATTGACCTAGCTATTTTTGCCTACCTCGTCTCCTTTTATTCAGTCAGCCAAAAAGAAAGGGGCTTCCAGTCCCAGCTCACCCTGGACCCTTTGTCAAGCTGGGACAAGGACGGGCCTCCAGAAGGTGGAGAGTGCCAGTGACTTTCCTCATTCCTGTCCCAGCGGGAGGGATAGGCGTTTCCAGAGAGGCAGTTGAGGGACCTGTCTCTGCCCTCTAGGGCAGTGTTGGCAGTTTCAGCCTCTCCCCTGCTGATAAGTTTCCCTGTCCCAGGTATGAATGATCATTAATAATGCCACCGCCACTCTATGTTTGCTCAACTCTGTTTGCAGAATGTTTCTACACTCTCTCCCTTACTTTGTCCTCAAAACAGCCCTGTGAAATATACAATAATCTTACCCCACTGTATAGATGAGGGAGCTGAGGCTCTGAGGAAGGAAGTGACTTACCTGAGGTCACAGAGCGGAAAGCAGTGAGGCCAGGACCAGAGCCCAGGTGTCCGGTGCTGATGAGTTACCAACACCCATAAGTCAGGCTAAGTTGTCTGCCTCTACCTCCTAAAAGGGTAAGGAGGGAATGATAACGCTGTGCAGGACCCAGCTCAGCCCTGCCTCTTCCTTCTACCAGGGGCCCATTGCCTGCTGGAATCTTCCATCACAGTGTTCAGTTTAAAGCACATGTGTGAAGGACGCTTTGTGGAAGGTCACTTCCAGCTACCAGTTAGTTTTTGCTAAAGAAGTGAATGTGAGATCCCTTGAGGGGGGCATAAAAAATAAAATAGAAAGATCTCCTTAGCTTTTGGATTTTTAATCAGGGGAACATGCGGCGCTTGCGGGGTGGATGATTTCTTCAGGGGGGTATAAATGGGAAGAGATGCTCAAAGTCAGTGACAGCCTGTTTTAATTTATAATTCTGCCTCTGTGTGAAATGCACAGAGAATCAGGGAGAAATGAGTAATAATTCACTAAGGTGCTGTCACAGCCAGGAAGCAGTAGGGCCGTGTTTGTCAGCCTGCTGCTGCCAAGAAGGCTGAGACAGAGGAAGGGCACTGAGAGCAGTGGGTCCGGCTCGAGAGCTGCTGTGTGGAGACAGGCCTGGCCGGGGCTATTGGGTACTATCAGGGTAGTCGCCTGGAATGGCCCACTAGCTCCTCGGGGCTGAGAGCCTTCCCTGCAGCCAGTCTCCAAGTAAACTGGAGCAAGGGAGCTCTCTGTACCCCTCTCCTCCTGTCCTCCTCCTTCTGTGGGCAGTGGGGAAATATATGGTCTATAGAACTGACTGTGGCCTCTTTAATGGGACCCGAGGTCGGGCTGATGTAGAGAAAAGCATTAACAGGGCCCTTTATGCTGAGCCAACAGATGATATAAAGAGGCCCCAGGGACTGGGATTGCTTAGTCAGGATAGGCTAGGTTATGCGGCAGTAATAAACCATCCCCAGACTTCCGTGGCTTAACATAACATTTACGGTACCTGTCCACTAAGGGTTGGGGTGGGAGGGACCTCTACTCCTTGGGATCTCTCCTGCTGGCAGAAGCGCCACCATCATGCAGCAGCACCCCCAGGAACAAGAACTCTCCTTGGCTGCTTTAGCAGAAGAGAGAGTCTGAAAATTACACCAGGGCTTTTCACAGCCTCAATCCACAGGAGATGCACAACACTTCCACTCACATGTCATTGGCCAGAACTAGCCATGTGGCTTCACTTAACTGCAAGGGGGTTGGGAAATAAAAGGGAGCAAATAGATAGTTTTGAGCAATATGTGTCTCTGCACGCAGGGGTGATTTGAGGGACCCAAACCAACCAACCCCCAGCCAACACTACCACTGCCACCACCACATCCTTATCATTGTGCCATTAGAAATGCATTTCAGTGAGTTATACACTGGCTTTTCTAGGATCATGTTCATGGTGGATCTGTATAAAGAGCACAGAATTTAAAAGCAGAAGAGCTGGGTTCAAATCCCAGCTGGGTTACCTGTTGGCTGTGTGACCTTGGTCAGGTTGCTTAACATCTCTGAGCCTCTGCTTTTTCATATATAAAACTGGGTTAGCAATACCCCATATTATTATTTTCTGAAGTCAGAAAAGTATAAACCAGCACATGTACAAGTTAGGGATTGGGCTTCTCTTCACTATGAGCATGATTAGACATTGAGGGTCTGGCTGGGGAGCTCTCATTAACGAGGATGGTCATGCCTGGCTAACTTTACTTGCTGTTGGCCTATTTTGCCTTTAGCAGTCCTGGAAATGACTGTACCCTGTGCTCTCCCTGAAGGTAAACTCCCTGCTGGTTTTTACTGCAACTTCGAGGATGGATTCTGTGGCTGGACCCAAAGCTCACTGTCACCCCACACGCCCCAGTGGCAAATCAGGACCTTAAAGGATGCCCGGTTCCAGGACCACCAAGGTACCACCCTCTCTTCCCTTCCCCTGGTGCCCACCTGGCCAGACAATAGACTTGGGGCACCACCCCAGAGGCACTGGACCTGCCCCCGCGGACCTGCCCTGGGGTACACCTACACAATTCCCTCTTCACACTCTCTTGAGCATTAGAATGATTAAATCAAGCCAAGGCTAATGTCACCTTTTGATCCTTAAAATGAGAACTTTGATCAAGGATTAGCTGAAAGATAAGAATAAAAGCAACAATAATAATAATCCATTCATTTAACAAGTGTTTGTTGAAACCTACTATGCATCAGGCACAGAAATCCTTGAGAGATAAGGAAAACTGTAGCCCTCTTTATAACTGGGGAGGCTGAGGCTCAGGTAGGCCCTTGTATCATTTGCCCCAGAACTGTGCCCTGGGAACCTTGCCCCATATCCAGACCCTTGCCTGCGGCCCACCTTCCTCAGTCATACCCCCCCAACCCCGCATCCAGCTGAAGCTGGCCACTCCCACCCTCCCCTCATTAGAGTCCATCCCCTCACGGTCCCTGCTTGACTGCCAGAGGGGCAGAGGGCCGCCACACACCCAAGAGATGCCACCCACACTGGGCTGGGCTGACTCCACGCCCGGAGGAACTGGCCTCGGGATCAGAGGAGGTCTGTGAGGCCAGCATATCTCCAAGAGCTGGGCTACTGGAGAGGCCAGACCACCCAGCCATGGGCCTATCCTAGGTCTGTACACAACGGCTAGGCCTGAGCAGGCCCTGGGGCCCACTTCTCTGCAGGATGGCGGGCAGCGGGGTCTCTCTCCCTTCCCCTCCCCTGTATTTACCTGCTCTTTGTGGAGCTAGAGTCCCTTGTACCAAAATTTCTCTCTTTCCAAGCAACGAGCATACATCCTACAGATTCCTTTAAGGATTCATAATAATGATAAATGTGAGAGAAGACAATGTCCAGATCAACCACTGAGGATCTCAGAGCCTGTGCAGTCCTGTCCTCGGTCCCCGGAGCTGGCTGCATCTAGTGAGTTGGTTTTGGGCCCCGTTAAAACGGAGGCCGAGTCATGGCACCACGGGGGAGCGCTGCAGGGCCCTCCCCAGACGTGGAGGCCAAGAGCGCCTGCTTCTCCTCCTGGCCTCCTCACCACTCTATTGAATACCTCTAGTGACAGGGCTCTCACTGCCTCCGAAAGTAGCCCTTTCCGTTGTTTAACAGGTCAGAATCAAACACCGCTTTTCTTCGTTGAGCCCCGCCCCTCTACTCATTGGCCCTGATTTCTGTCTCCTGGAACCCCACAGAACTGGACTATGCCCTCTCCCACAGAGGCAGCCCTTCAGATATTTGAAGACAACCATCATGACCTACCAACCACGAAAGGCCTTTTCTCTCCAGGGTCACATAACCCCAGCCACTTGATGTCTCCTCAAGCATGGGCAGGGTGCTTTCTAAGATTTCTGGCCTGGCCTGGCCTGGTTACTCAGCTCTGGACCCACCTGAATTTCTTACTTGGTAGTAACTCTATAAAGACTTTGCTAAGAGAGAAAAATAGAAATGAAGGACTGAAGTCCTACCTGGAGTTCTCTGAGGCCCCTAAAAAGCCGTGAGCTCACTCTGGCCCCATCTCCATAGCACCTACCAGCTGCAAAATACTCCTGGAGGTTTACAGGTGCTTCTTCCCACCACGACGTGGGGCTGGAGCTCATGTTCTGCTAGGTTTTCAGGCAGGTCAGTGCTTAGAAAACAATAAATGAGTCTTCCTGGTCAGGGCACAGGGCACAGGATGACCTGGGCTCCGGAGAGGGGAAAAGACAGTGAAGGTTTAGAGACCGTTGGAGGGCAAAGCACTGGCATGACTGGAAACGGGGGGCAGGGGTGGGCCTGGGGGAATCCAGCATACTTCAGGCTGCTCCCGGGCTAGGGGCTAAAGCTGGTGACCTTGGGAGATCAAGGATGCAGTAACCCAGATGTATGGTGCTGGGACATTGCAGGCCATTTGGAATGAAGACCTTTGCATGAGCCAAGTTTTGTAGACAGTGATCAGCAGGCTGTCTTCTCCATTAGAGGCAGCAGAAAACCTGTATCCTTAGAGATGTCCTGAGGCTAGAGAAGCATGGTGCAGGGCCCATTAACCCTGCACCCCGAGGCTCTTCAGTGTGCGAGGATGGTGCGTCTTTGACTCTTTTTCTCTCTGCCCAGGCCACGCCCTGTTGCTCAGCACCACCGATGCCCCCACCCCTGAAAGTGCTACGGTGACCAGCGCTACGTTTCCTGCACCGATGAAGAACTCCCCATGTGAGGCAAGTCTCAGTGTTCCTCTAGCTCTCTGCCTTCTCCTCCCACCTCTGGGCACTTCCAGATGAACGCACACAGATGAGCAAAGTAGCCTGACTGTCGGGCTGCTTGTTCTCTTGCAGGAGGACAAGAGGGCCATTTGAGCCAACTTCTAGGCAGACAGTACCCACCAACGTGGTAAAGTCCCAGCTGCAGAGAATCTTACCTTAAACACCATACTCAGCTTCACTGAACTATTTGCAGTAGGACCTTGATTAAACAAAACCAAAAAGTATTTCCAAGGCATAGCAGGGGAGGGTAACAGCGACTTGCTACAGAATCCTTTTTAAAATGTCAATCTCTTATAATACATTTTAAATATTATAGAACATCAAAACTTTGACTTACATAAATTTCTTTAAGGCATCAGTGGCATTCAGTGAGGTACCTCCAGAGCCACTTAACCAAATGGTTCGTGTAGCTGTTACCTCTTTAATGTGAAGACTGAAGGTGCCATGATTCTTAACACAAGGTCACATTCTCTAGGGACCAGGAGATGTGCTTAGACCCCAACAGGGCCCAGTGATTAAGCTCGTGGACTCTGGAATCAACTACCTAAGTCCAAGTCAGGTTCCATCACTGACTAGCTGTACAATGTTTGATCAGCTAATAACCTCTCAGGACCACAGTTTCCCCACCTGGAAAGTAGAGACAGTAAGAGTGCCTACCCCAAGGAGGTGAGGCTTAAATAGGTTAATATATGTAAAGGGCTTATCACAAGGTCTGGCACAACGTAGGTACTATAATAGTTAACCAACAGTCTCTGGTACCCTGTATAATTATGCAAAGGAGAAAGGGGGAGAGGAAGAGGACTTAGCCAAAAACCTGCCTCCATGCTCTTGGAGAGCCGGGCCGCGCCTGTGCTTCTTTGCACTCCCACCAAGCCCTGCGTCAACACCTTGCACACAGTAGAAAGCCAGCACAGAGTTTAGATTTGGTCTGTCCTCTCTTTCTGGAAACTCACAGGTGAAACTCCTTTCTGGCTTCATTTCAGGAATAGCTCTGTGCCCTTGGAGCAATTTGTTGCCTTTGAAATAGTGGGCATTGTGAAACTGACCAGATTCCCTTCCCCTCTGAGGGGCTGCTAGCAATCCCAGGCAGGTGGGGCTTTGACCAGCAGAGATGCAGGAAAGAGCCTCCCCCTGCTTAGGGGTACAGGCATATTCAAGCCCTCCAGGCTTTTTGTGAAATAAAAACCCACAAACATAAAAAAAAAAAAAAAAAAAAAGGAGAATGGAAAAGATGTATCAATGATTTTTTTTTAATCAGAAGAATGGTCAGATTACATCTGAGGCTTTACCCAGTAGGCAAATAGGGATCCATGATGTGTGGTTTGTAGCAGCCTTACTCCTGGTTCAATTTTATAACTCTACGTTTGCCCCATCTTCCTTACCCTCTCCGAGTTTATGTTATCTGACTAGGTTTTGTGTATCTCTGTGAGCCACCTTAAATCCTTTCTTGAAGAAGTCAGGGCACAAAGAAATAGAGTCATTATGTTAAATTGTATTTGAGAAACCACGCTTTCCGGCGCAGATGATGGAATTACTCAGTCACCATTGATATATTGCGGGTGCCACAGAGCAGCACCTAGAAAGGGAGGCTTCTTAAGAGGAAATCTAAATGGGGAGAGTTGGTTGGCCCATCTGAGAGTTGAGGGGGATCCTTAAAAGCATTTCATCTTTAAATTTATTCTTCACTGGATTTAATATGAGGCTGATTTCAGAAAAAGAAATATCAAGGTAAAACTGATATTTTTTCATCGTTTCTCTAATAACCTTTGGGTTGATCAATAGCTTAAACAGGTGTTTTGTTTTACTGGCCTGTTCTATTATTCCTTCAGTCACATTTGCTCTGGGCGGTTTCTGCTATTTCCTGCCCTTTTCCAGAACTTGGCTCAGCACAAGGAGTGAAGGGAAAGCAATGAGTCCAGTCTGCAATCAGCTCAGTTATTTCGCATTCAGGTTTCAGACTATTCATCTCAGGCTGATGGGTCTTTGAATTCCCAACGTTGGGGGAAATGTTTTCATCAGAAAAATAAATGACCGAAATAGAAGTATGCATTTCCAGGTTCGCAAGCCCTGCCATCTATTTCACTCGGATCCTAAATGCAGAAGAGGCAGGAAGTTGATTTCCATCTCCCCGGCTGGCTGAATGTCAGCGACGGGGAAACGGATGTTGCATTGCCGTGTGAGACTGTGTGAGGTTAACCCCCCAGCCCTAAAGAGGCCTCTGATGGCTGTGGGGCCCTAGTGCAGGAAGGTGGACACCAGATAGAGCTAGGGGTGAAGGTCTCTGATGAGGGGCGGGCCCACGGGAGCAGGCGGCTGGCTGAGCTGAGCTCCAGGCTGACACCCACCACTGAGCGTCTTCTCTAAACCCTAACAGTCCTGGTCCATGGCCTCCAGGGAGCTGAAGTAATTGCAGAATAGCTCAAAATACTCCAAGAAACCCCACAATCATCAATGGCTTCCAGGGGAATTGGTGTCGCCCTCAATGCCTTTCCTTGAAAATCTAGCTGTAACCGAACTAGTAGGCCTAGGTTTCTCCAGCTGCGGTCACTTGGAAAACATGACAAATGCAGATTCTTGGGATCCACCCCAGACATCCTGAATGACATAACTGGCAGGGGCCCGGGGATCTGCATTTTCAAACCCCACACTTGGTGATTTGGATGCACGCTGAGACTTAAGAGTGACTGGCCATAGGCGTCCTTGCCAGTTGTGACCGAAATTCATTCTGAGCCCATGCTGAGAGTTATCCTCCATTACCTGGGACTCCAAAGAATGTGGTGTGATTTGCCTTTTAGAAAGATGAGTCACAGAAGGGGGCAGAAATGACAGGGTGGGAGACAGACGTGGTGGAGACAGAAGGGGCTGGGAGAGCACCTCTCAGAGCCCGCGTGGAGCCAGGTCAGGTGCCCACCGACGACGGAGACAGAGCCAGGGTGTGTCTTTGTGCCAACCAGCTTCCAGAGCACTCAGAAGCCTTCCAGCTCCGGCCTCCTCCCTCCAGACCCCTGCAGCACCGCAGCCAGCCACCTCTCTCCACCGTCTGTTCTTGGTGCACACGCTGCATCCACCCCGGCCTGCATGCTTGCACGAGGGGCTTGAATATTTAAACACTTCCGCCCAGCCCTGCCCTGCCCACCTACCACCAGCTATTCCCTGCGGGAGAGTGAGGTGCCACTTACGATATATTCCGATTTTATTTTATTTTTATTTTTATTTTGCTGAGCTCCAGTTCAAATAATTAAAGTTGCCTCTGGGGAGGGGAGCCTCGCGGTGGCTTTCCTGAGCTCGCTTGCTGTCAGAATTGCTCACCTCCGCTGTGGCTGGGAGACACACTGGGATGTGTCTAGCATTGCAGCTGCTGGTAAGAAAAAGGATGGGAGAGTGGCAGGAGCCGTCTCCGCCCCTCCCCTGCCTTTCACACGTCCTAGAAGCCTGAATGTCTCAACAAGCCTGGTGTGGCTTGAAGTTCTATTTTATTTGAATAGCCTGCCTCTGACTAGACTGGTTTATACCATGTTCTCAGGACAGAACAAGGCTGGTGGGGGCGGGGGGGGGGAATGGGCTTCCCTCAATCTCCTCCCCCCTCCAAAACATGGAGTAGTTTTTCATCTATGAGCTGCAGGAATGAAAGGGACACAGGAAGCAGCATGTGAGCCACTTAATTTATGGTGACAGCCTAGGGCAGGCTAGTTCCTGGCTACTGGTCTTCTGATCGTGCCAAAGCTGCAACCGCCTCTGAGCTCTCCCTGCACACGCATGCGAACACGCAGACACACACATGCTAGGGCTGGCACATAGCCAGTCCTTTCTACTCCTGGCATCAGCCCTGTAGTGATAAAAGCTTTCATTAGCGGCCAGGAGCTGCTGAGATGGGAGCAGAAGGCGACCAGAGGGCCTCCTCCATGTCGGCATAGGCTATCTGGCCTGCAGGGAAGGAGACCTCAGCTCCGTGTCATTAAAACCAGCAAATGTGGCCAGAGGAACATGGGAGAGGAGGCTGGCATCTGGAATTGCCTTCTGCCACCTGTTAGGTTCTACTCAAAGGCCCGCTGAGAAGGAGCCCGCTATGCAGGCAGGGCCCCCAAGGCTGGAGGCAAGGGAGTTTTTCAGCAAATTGCACTCTGGTTGATTTTGTAAGGCTTTCCAGGCTGCTGGTGACCATTCCTGGACACAGGGCCCATCCTTTCCCAGGGATTTGACTGGTGGGGCATTCTCCAGCATCTCGGTGTAGCCCACAGTGAGTGTCATGGCTGTGTTGATGGGGCTTGGTCAAGCTGGCCTCACTCCCTCCCCATGGGCAGACAAACAGGACTTCCAGATAGGAAGAAGACAGGAACTTCGTGATTCCTGTGTTTTAACAGTTTATTAAATTCAGTAGCAAAATCCCCCTTGGAAAGGCAAAAAAAAAAAGGAGAATAAGAGTAACAATAATTCCTCTAGGATGGCTTGAGGTAGAAAAAAATGCAAAACCTGAATGGCTCTTCCTTTGTCAGCCCCACCAAACCCTCAACAAGCAGGAGCTAAAGACGCTAAGAATATTCTATGCAGCTCACTTTCTGGAGTAGATCCCAGGTGTCAGGGGCTGCCCCGCCCGTGATCTGCATCAGGATTCATGCAGGGCTGCCCAGGGGATGGAGCATTCCATCTGTTCAGGACAGGAAAGAAATGTACCCAGAGATGCACAGCCAGTACATACAAAATCAGGATCAAACTCAGGCCTTATGACTTCAAGCCTCGTGCTCTTTCTGTCACGTTGCCCTGCCCCTGGCAATGGTGGTACCTTCTCAGTTTCTGGGGAGTTGATGTGGGCCTCAGAAGCATCCCTGGGGACTGCCATGGCTGTCACCTAACCCAGAGCCCTCACCCTACCTCACCATAGATTCCTCATCTCCAGAGGCAGGAAGGGAATTCATACCATTTTGTAGCAGGCTAGTTACCCACTTTGCCTCTCCTCAAGCTGGGACTAGTTCCTGAGTCTAATTCCTGAGCAACAAAGGCGACACTGCCACTCACCTGTGGGACTCAAATGTTATTTGTGCCTTGTATGTGCCTTGTTCTCAGCCCCACGTGCTCTCACTTATTTTAGCAAAGCAGGAAGGAGAAGCTACCCCAAGAGGCTTCACGAGCTTGATCCTGAATAAGGCTGTCATTTCCTGGATTCATTCCACATCCTGCCTAGAACATAGGCCCACCTGGGGAGAAGAAAACTTCAGCCTTCCCTGCTCCCTACTTACCGTCCTCCCCTGTGTCTCAGCTGAGTGCTGACTGGTGGAAGAGCAAGCAGTTTCTTCCAGAGTCCACCAAGGACAGCCTCTGCCTTGTGTGACCAAGCAATGCTGCACAAACACTTCGTGGTGGCTGCAGAAACCCTCTTTGTAAACAGTTAGGGCTCAATGCCAAGCTAGGGGGGATTCTGGGGCAACACCATGCCTAGCTCCCCTCCCACAAGCCTGAGCACCTTTGCACGGTGTTTGAGGTCTCAATATCCAACTCCCATCTCATCTAATGCAGTGACATCCACTGCAGTGACAGAATGCTCACCGACTCATGGGCAAGTCCCGCTCATCTTCGGACAGCTCCAGGCTTCAGTGTTTGCTTAAATCAAGAGCGAATCCAGCTAGACTTGCCAGGGCTTGCTTTTGCACCCTCTACTCTCTGCACCCCTCCTCTTCGGCTTTGAGGAGCCTTGAAGAAGCAGGGATAGAACTCCATGCTTCCTGTGCGACATCCAGCTGGGCTGTCCATCTCTGTCCAGGACATCATGGTGGGCCCAGCAGGAAGCACAGGGCCCCTCTGGCTCCCATGCGGTGATGCTGACATCTGAAGCAAGTCAGAGCAGCACGGTGGCCCCAGGCAGCTGCCTCCCCCCTGCCCCATGGCCCGAGAGTTGTAACATCTCCCATGTCCAGAGGATGGGCACACAGATGCCTGGTGGGAGGACTGAGGAAGGGAGGGGCACAGAGGGTCCTCACTCAGGTGGGGAGCCAGCGAGTATTCATT
Source organism: Lipotes vexillifer (assembly GCF_000442215.2). Lineage (NCBI taxonomy): Eukaryota > Metazoa > Chordata > Mammalia > Artiodactyla > Lipotidae > Lipotes > Lipotes vexillifer. The sequence goes on along the minus strand of NW_006798707.1, from coordinate 3,094,897 downwards.
TCAAACACACCATGTGACCAGCCATGCAGGAGACAGACCACAGGAATCTGGGATCTTTTTAGTGTTTATTCAGCAGAAAAGTTAAGAACACTTACTTTCAGTATGACAGGTCCTGGTCTCCAAGTTACTTATGAATCACTTGCCTATGTTACATTAAAAAGCAAGCCAAAATTCTTAACTAGAGCCCTCAGACACCCTAAATCTTTGTACTCCTAGGAGAAAGAAACCTTCCCTTAGTCTGGGGCTAAGGGAGGGACCCTTAATAACTCTAAAGTAACCAAAGGAGTACAGTAGCCCCCCCCCTTATCAATGGAGGATACATTCCAAGACCCCCAGTGGATGCCTGAAACCACAGGTAGTACCAAACCCCATATATACTATGTTTTATCCTATACTGACAGGTGGGTAGTGTATACAGCATGGATACACTGGCCAAAAGGATGATTCATGTCCCAGGCGAGACAGAGCGGGTAAGCAGGGGATTTCATCATTTTGTTCTGCTGCTCAGAACGGTGCAGAATTTAAAACTTATGAATTGTTTATTTCTGGAATTTTCCGTTTAATATTTTTGGACTGCAGTTGACCTTAGGTAACTGAAACTACAGAAAGGTAAACCGCTGATTAAGGGGACTACTATATTTTTTAAATAGTGACCCCCTCCTGTGTGTCTGGCACTGTGCTAAGCATCTCACTTGCATTATCTTATTAACAAAACAGACTTGTGAGGAATTGTTACCCCCATTTACTGATGCAGAATCTGGGGCTTCAAAAGCTTAAGTAACTTACTAGTCACCCTTGCTGGTGAAAGGCAGAGCCAGGATTCAGAACAGGTCTGTCCACCTCCAAAGCCAATCCTGCAAACACTCTAAGGTCACTGGACTAGATTTAGGTCACTCAGGTCAGTCAGTCTCCCTAATTGGGAATAAAAATGCCTGTGTTTCTTGCTCGAGGATCAGATGGAAATAGGAGAACTCTTTGTGATCTCTCCAGTGTTTCATGAACGGCGGAAGCTATTATCATCCCTCTTCTTACTCTGCATAGGTGTGAAGGAGCCACTGCTGACATAAATTCAGACGTGATATGTTCGTATTTCTCCTCTGGGTCAATTAGCAACATGCAGACATCTTGGGAGCACTATTTTGCACAGTTCCTAGTATTAGCACCAGGGGGATGTGCCCAATGAACCTGCTTCATCATAATTAATTAACTAATTGTGCAGCTTCTCAGTCGTGAGTATAACCTTGATCCAGGATAAGCGCAAACAAGGAGACTCCTCATCGATTCTCAAGGGTCCAAAAAACATAGCCCTACTGAGATTTGGAGTCAAAATAATTCTTACCTCAGTACCTAGAGCTGGGAAGCCACTGGAACCTAGCATTCTGTCACCACTTACTGTAATGTGGTTGATGCTGCCAGAACACATGCTTATGGGCTAAAGTAATCAACAGCCATTGTAATTACAGTCAGACATAATTAATTTAATACCTTTGAGTCATTCAAACTTAATACCTCAGCCATTACATGATGAAACTGAGGCATAGAAGAATTACTATCAAGGCTCATGGGTGTGAATAAAGTCCTCTTGGGCACTTGGCAGAGATTTGGGCCCAATTCCAAGTCCACCTGTTCATCATACGCCCCCTTGTGGCTCCCACTAGTGGTGATCATTGTAACACGTTCGTGTGGTCCACATGCATGGGCCAACCTGTTGAAAGCACACTCTCCCCAGCTGTCAGGGAATAAACACTCCCCAGGCGGCTTTGCAACTCGCAGATACTCTCGTGCCTGGAGTCCATTCTCTTTCTGATGGCTGTTCATGAAGGTTGTAGGAATTTCATTTCACAGAGTCAATCCTGTTCCCCAGCTAAAGGATCTCAAAGCTATTTCTCAGCATCTTCTCTATCACCTACAGAGAAACTGAGGCACAGAGGAGGTTGTTTGCCCAAGATCACCTCATTACAATGTAACTCAAAAGAAAATATTGTTTTCTTCCCACAAGACTGGAAAGATAATTCTATAGGGAACCTGGAATATAAAACACTGGACTGAAATTTTTAATACAGCATCCTTCATCCTGTCCTATTCTGCTTTTTGAGAGCTGTTTATCTCTGACGTTGTTCCCTGCCTGCTTTTTCCAATACAGGAAGAGGAACTAACATTGATAGATGTATCTGGTAAGCTGGGCACTGGGCTCACATAATCCTATTAAAGTCTCCTAGTGACTCTATAAGGAGAGTACGGTTGGCCCCATTTCACAGATGAAGACTGAGGCCCTGAGATATTATGTCATAAGTAAGGACAGAAATGTTCTTTCTGATTCCAGAGCCACAGCATGACCCCACCTCATTCCCCCAGAAGCTCCCACCTTCCCTTGGTCTTCCTTGCAAAGCCCACAGTTCAGGCCAGAGAACCTGATCCTCCCCAAAGCAGTGAAAAGACAGCACTCTCTTCTCCCACTTTCCAATGATATCGGAATCCTCCCTTGATGCCTCTTTTAATGCAGCATTTATTGTTTTTTCTGATTACAGAAATGCTCTGCATTCATTGTAGAACATTAGGAAAAACTAAAGAAGAAAATTGAAATTGCCCACAGTCTTACCCTCCAAAGATAACCCCTGTTACCGTGTTTGTAAATTTCTTTCCAGGCAGATAAATGTAGATTTGAGCAGAGGGATAGATAAAGGGTTTATACAAATTTGGTTATCATACCGTATAAGCATTTTGTGTCTTTTTCATTACTTAATATTGTATTTTCCTAGATCAATATCATTCTTCATAAATATGATTTTACCCTAAATTTATTCGTTTTGTTCTAGTTACCAAAAGTAATAGATGTTCATTGTAAAAAATTTAGAAAAGAAAGAAAATACCAAAGAAGGAAAAAAATACCCGTAACTTCGTAACTTCACCAGCCAGGGATCCCATGGTTATTATTTTTGTATATAATCTTCATTGCTTTTCTTGCTGTGTTTTTGCAAAGGGGGCATGTGGATGTCCCTGGCTGGGTGTTCTGTGGCTTCAGTGTGATGCCTGAGAAAGAAGGAAAGACATGGGGTGCTGTTTTCAGAAAGGATCTCAATCTTTTAAGTCTCTTACATGGCCAGGAATCCTTAAGCCTCCGTAATTGCAAGTATTTCCCAGCATATTTTATTTGCTTGTTATCAGAAATCTGCATCTGGCCCTCTTCTTGCTGAGTCGGGTTGATTTTTCATTAGGCTATTTATAGCTAGAGAGTTGGTGTTTATTTTTTCTGGGTGGATTAGAAGATGGTGTACAAAACGCTGGGTTTTGCAGTGAATCAGTGCTCTCAGTTAAAATTAGTAAGACCACATTGAAACCAAGGACCTCTTAAAATTACAAATTCAACCAAGGGAGAAAGGGGGGTGGTGGGAGGAATTGGGAGATTGGGATTGACATATATACACTATTGATACTATGTACAAAATAGATAACTAATGAGAACATACTGTATAGCACAGGGAACTCTACTTAATGCACTGCGGTGACCTAAATGGGAAGGAAAAAGAGGGGATATACATATATGTATAGCTGATTCATTTTGCTCTGCAGTAGAAACTAACACAACATTGTAAAGCAGCTATACTCCGATAAAAATTAATTAAAAAAAAATAAAATTACAAGTTCACACCCAGAATTAACAGCCCTGTTGCATCTTAGATTGGAAGAAGCTTTAACCTCCATTCAAAGCTTGGATGCCCTTGACGACATCCCCACTCCTGGCCATCCAGTGAGTGCTGGGTGACCCGTAGTGTGGGGAATATCGAAGGAGTACCCACCCCACCTCCACAAACAAGCTCATTTCTGAGCATCTCAGTCCGTTAAAATGTGTTTTCTTCTGTTTAAGTGAAATACGCACTAGAACATCCATTCTTGGTTTTGTCTCTACTGCTAGAATACATGCAGCCCTTCAGAAATTCAAAGAAACGTAGCACCTCCCCTTCATAGCATTTCCTATATTTGGGGGTGCTGCATGCTAGTAGACATTATTTGATACCATTGAGTCTCTTTTGTCCAACTTCAGCCTAAATTCCATACTGATTTTTTTTTTAATTGGTTCAAGAGAAACTTGTGAAGTTGCCACGAGGTATGCATAGCAAACAGGGGGCATATTCTAGACATAAAATTGCAGTCATCGCCTCTGGAGGAGGAAAGGGCCGTGAGAGAAATAATAGCATTAGGCCTAGCCACAAGGCTGCTCCTGCTTTACATACAGAACTTTAATTAATAAAATGACAAACACTGGTAGCACATAGTTGGAAAGTCTATTGGGCCCCACCAAGAGGGAGGGAAAAATGGCCCAGAAAGGGCGGGCTGGGGCCAGAAAATACAATTGCTGGTGGCGTGCTCCTGGCGTTGTCTCTTTTCACTTGTCTCATTTGTTGTCTGCATGTAAAAGGGTTTATTAGTCAAAAGCTGTCACTTATGATCTATATCTATTAGAATGGGTCTAGAAAGGATCAAAAATTTTATTGTTACAGGTTCTGACAAGTGTTACTTCCCATAAATATTATGTAGGATTTGTATAAGTTTTCCCATATTTGTGTGAATACATTTGAGGTACACCACACACACACACACACACACACACACACACACACACACACACGCACACCCATACATACATTTGTGACTATTAATTGTCTGGCAGAGGCAGAAACAAAGGTTGTAAATGGTTTAAAATGCACTATCTTGGTAATTCCCCCAATATGAAGATGCTTCTATGATAAGGTCTTATTAAAATATAAATTCTGATTCAGCAGGTCAAGGGTAGGGCCTGAGACCCTACATTTCTAACAAACTCCCAGTCATGCCAACACTGCTGGTCCACGGGCCACACTTTGAGCAACGAGTATCTAGAAAACCTTCACAAAACACACCCAAAAGATTTATGTATTACTGCAATATGTTACATGTGTATAGCTCTATAGGTACGGTAGAAGGAACATAGAACCTGGTATGGAATCCAGGTCTGCAGCATATGGGCTTAGTGACCATGCGTGACATACTTAACCTCTCTAAGCCTTAGATTCCACATCTGAAAAATGGGTATGATAATATGTACAGGAAGGGATGTTGTGAGTGTAAAATGAGACAGCATATGTACGGGTGCCTAGTATAGCTCTCTAACATTCAATAAAAAGTCAGTTAATGCAGGAATAAATTGCAGACATAGAGAATGGATTTGAGGACACGGGGAGGGGAGGGGTAAGCTGGGACGAAGTGAGAGAGTGGCATGGACATATATACACTACCAAATGTAAAATAGATAGCTAGTGGGAAGCAGCCGCATAGCACAGGGAGATCAGCTCGTCGCTTTGTGACTACCTAGAGGGGTGGGATAGGAAGGGTGGGAGGGAGACACAAGAGGGAGTGGATATGGGGATATATGTATACATATAGCTGATTGACTTTGTTATACAACAGAAACTAACACACCATGGTAAAGCAATTATACTCCAATAAAGATGTTAAAAAAATGAAAGTCAATTAATGAAGTGCTTTATCCTGTAGGCCACCCAGATAGAAATTGGTCTCATTAAGACCAAATTCCAAGAGAGTTTTTTGCCTACTCTGGGTACCTGAACTTGACTGTCAAGATCAAACCAGGTCTACCTGATTTGAGTATCCATATATAATGATATCAAAAGGGTTATTTAACCTAGGGCTATATAAAGAAAATGGAAGACTTCAAAAAGAACTTCAGCCTTCAATCTGTTCTGGGAATCACATATAGTTGCTCTATACACTTAGATACAAGTAATTAATAAGGGATATTCTGTAAGAATTGATATCTGTCCTCCAGTTCTTCTATTTAAGAAATTGTTGAGGACCTTATCCTGTAGGTCCAAGATGATAGTTCTGGTCCTGTTTGCATCCTTAGATCATCCGTGCTCACCCTCAGCCCACAGATCTCTCACTCTCAAGGTCGTTCTCAGTCTTTGCCCAAGGATTGTGTGGCAGCCACATGAAGACCCTCTGCTGAGGACTGTGTCCTCCCCCACTGTAGGAAAAGCACTCCTTCTATACCTTGGTGATGGTGAGCACATCATAAGCCATTTTTTAGCTATTTAATAATTGCCTTTTACTCAAAGTCCAAGATGAAAATGGACCCCTCATCGAGAAGGCCAGGCTGCTTCCTGCACTAAGTAGCCCCATCTTCCCAGTGGTCTCAGCCTAGGCTGCACTTTAGAATCACCTGGAGAGATTTGAAAAACTGTCAGTGCCCAGGACCTACCCAAGGCCAATTAAATCAGAATCTCTGGGGGTGGAGCCCAGATGTGGGTAGTCCTGAAAGCTCCCCAGGTGATCCTAATCTGCAAAGCATGTTGAAAATCACAGGTTTAACCATTTCATTCACTATATGTGAGCTCTACTTTCACATTCTTTAGTTCACTCAATCTTTTTTTTTTTTTTTTTTTTGCGGTACCCGGGCCTCTCACTGTTGTGGCCTCTCCCGTTGCGGAGCACAGGCTCCGGACGTGCAGGCTCAGCGGCCATGGCTCACGGGCCCAGCCACTCCGCGGCATGTGGGATCCTCCCGGACCGGGGCACGAACCCGTGTCCCCCGCATCGGCAGGCGGACTCTCAACCACTGCGCCACCAGGGAAGCCCCACTCAATCTTTATAAGCACCTTTTAAGGCCAGCAGGGATGGTATGGTTATTATCACAAGTTTGTCTGTAAGAAAATAGAGGTTCAGAAGGGGTAAGTGGTTGGCTTAAACTCATACAGTTAATTCTTTCTGGCCTTGGAGAACAAACTCCAAGTTATCCCATTGTCAACAGGCAAGGAAACAAGGATAGTCTGACAAGCCACCTGAGAATGAATGTTGATACAAAGAGCAGTTGCTTCTGGCGTGTTCTGGAAAGGCAGTGGGACGAGTGATAGAAGCAGAGGGCAAGGCCCTAGAGGCTGCTCTCTAGTTCCATGCTTCTCTGCAGATTTTGATGCAGTAGGTCTGGGGTCAGGCCAGAGATTCTGAATCTCTAATGAGTTCCCAGGCAACATGGATGACACCAGCCTGAAGAGCACTCCTTGAGTAGCGAAGCACTGACTGACTCTTAGAGGCAGAATCTGGAATCACTGGGTTTAAGTACAGGTGAGAAATGGTTAAGTGAAAGGCTTTAGGTTCTGTACTGCCTGTATCTTAAGAACAGCATCTGCCTGGTTAGCTCATCTTACCAAACACTCAGTGGATGAAAAACATAAATGGCCAAAAAGCATGCTTTGCTAGCTGCTCACTGGCTGCCAGCAGGCAATCTTATTCCAAACCTTTTGCATCCACTTCTAGAACTAGACTTTGCTGAAACTCAGACAGTGCACACCTTGGCTTGAGTTTGGCTATAGATACATGTTTTCTAAATAGGTGGTAATATTGTTAGATGAAAGTTAATTTTTAATTCTTCTATTTATTCATAGCACTAAACTGGATTAAGTGGCCATCTTGACCCAAATCCTGACTATCTTATGTCAAGTGTCTTTGACTTGGCTGTCTTATGTCTTCACTGTCAAGTGGCTCTGATTACTTTCCCTTTTGTTGTACTCAGCACAATTACAGTTACTCATTTAAATTCAGACTTCCTGACTAGACAATAAGCTCCTTGAGGGCAGGGAAGATATGCATAATGTACAGCACAGTGTAGGTATGCAATAAATATTTGTTGAATGAATGGATGGTCATCTCTCTCCAGGACTGATACCCAGAGGGAGCCCGTAGACCTCTTCAGGAGCTAAGGATGCCATCCTAAGCACCATCCCTTGGCAGCCAGCCCAGTTCTCTCTTGCCCAGGCTTTTGCATAAAATATAGTGCAGGAAGATGGAGAAAGCTCAGCAGTCACTGGTCTATGGCCCCATGTCTATTGTATAAGACAGGACTATATCTCACCGACATGCTCATGCCACTAGCAGAATCTACTTCAAATGTAGTTTCCTAAGAGCAACTGAGAACTATACAGTTTGCCTACAGCCAGTTGGCTGCGAAGTGGGTAGACCCTCCCCCCTTTCCTGGAACCTGACCCCTGGAATGCAGGCAAATGCTAAGGAGCTCACAGGATGCAGAGCTGGTTTCTGTCCCTGAGAGGGGAACCTGGTAAAGAGGAGGGTCTTCTTGTGTATGTATACATTTTTATCCCTTCTTACATTGATCAGCTCCTACCATGTGCCTACACTTGACAACTACTGTGAATTCAAGGTGAATAAGACAGTCTCTGCCTTGAAGCAACTTGTGGCCCAAGGGGGATGAGGGTAGGAGGGAAGACAAGGCAGCAGAGCTACACCCCGTGACGGTCCCACCAGCCTCCGTTATAAGAGTTCAGACAAGGGGGATGTCATTTCTAAGACAGATTATAAGAAATGGCTCCATGAACGAACAAAAAAAAGATTTATTTTTTAAGTGGTAAGAAGGAAAGAGGAGGTAGAAGAAATGGAAGGATCAAAAGCACAGAAGCAGAAAAACGCACGGCAGGTGCAAATCTGGCATGTAGACCTGTGGGGGGAATCTAGGAACCCACACTCATTTAGCCCCAACCTGTGGACTCCTGGGTGAATACTCTGGCAGTTCCCACGACTTATCTGGTCACTCTAAGGTAATGCAGACCCAAAGTCTCTCCAAAACCCAAAACACAGGCGTATTGAGAAATCAAAATTCCCATCCTGTCAAAACTTCTGTCTTGCTTAAAGTCAGGGCGTCTTCCTTTCCCCTCCCCCCACCACTCCTGGCCCCGTTGCAGATTAAAAGCCTGGCATCTGGGAGAGGGTGATCATTGACCTCTTTCTTCTTCGTCCAACTCTCCTCTTCTTGCTGACTTCTGACCCTTCAAGATCTTAAGTGCGGGGAAGGAAAAGAGGTAAGGAGAATAGGGAAGCTCTTACTTGGCCCAGACTGTTGTAGTGACCTGCGTTGGTATTCTCCAGGTGTGACAAGTATATAAGGCTTACTATTTCTCACAGGGGGCACCTTTGCGGTTTGTTTGGAGGTCTGCCTTTTTCCCCAGTCCCTCCACTATGGCTGGGAATCTTTTGCCTTGACTAGGGCATATGTATCTCCCATCCAGTTGGTCACTTACTGCTTACTCTGCCTTTGGGCATCTCAGGATACCTGCAGCTTCCTTCTGCTGAGTTCTGTTTACCCCTCCAAGCAGCCCTTGCAGGCAAGATCTAAAACGACTGACATGGGCTCCTTTGTGCATGGCCCCCTCTAGTGTAGTTTATGTGCAGCCCTCATGCATTTTTTTTTTTTTTTTTGCCCCAGCAAACTCTGGGAGCGCAGGCCACCCAAAACTGTCACTTCTCCCTTGTTCTGCCATCAAAGCAGCTAACCACTCTCTTGTTCGTACTTTAGATTTTCCAGACAGTGAGAGACTGACACTAATCCACTGTGCTCCCAAATTGCAGGGGGTAAATATCGAGTACTTGTTATGGTAGCACTAAAACCGCTGTCTCCTGAGTTGGGACGAAAAGGGAGCCTCTTCAGAGGAAGGTGAAGTGAAGGTGAAACTCATAATACACCAGAAGCACCTTCCCAAGACTCTCTCCAAAAAGTTGGTCAATCACCAACTTTTTTATATCCAAAGTCTGGTTGAGGGATTAAGAAATGTGTACCCTATTTTCATCCACGTCTCTTGAAAGCCCTGTATCTCACTATGCTGTCAGGCTTCCCATTGAAATGTAATATCTGTTGCCTCAGGGCTTGAGCCAAAATTCCTTTTTAATATTTTGTTGCACTACGTATTATCTCATCTAATTGTCCCTATAACCTTGTAAGGTAGGTAAAACAATTCCCTTCCTAGAGAATAGAGAACTGAGCTTCAAATTTACCAGAGTGGCAAGAACAAGTTTTGAATCCAGATCTCTCAGACTCTAGAGCTCTTAGACCATCCTAGGAGGATACATGTGGCTCAGCAAAAGTACTTGATAAATATCCACTGAATGACTAGAAAGTTGATTTGTCTAGGTTATAGAGGAATGTGAATGGCTTGATATTAATTGATAGGGAGTGAGAAACCATTGCAGAGTCACAGATGGCAGTGATAAACAGGAAAATGTGACAGGGATAAACAGAAGAATTTAGAAGGGAGAAAGAATGGATAGGGAGAGGCACTTTTGGAGGCTATGGAAAGAGTACAAAGAGAAAGTTATAGAGGACATGGTGAATGTTACTTTAGAGTCATGAGGATAGAAGCCAGATTGAAGGAATTTAAAGAGAGAATGGGCGACAAGGAAATAGAAGCAGTGGTTACGTACCAGTTATCCAAAATGTTAACATCTGAATGGAGGTACAGAAATAGGTTGCAAGCCACAGGAGCTAGCAGGATCAAATAAAAAATATTTTTCCAGGATAGGTGAAACCTGGTCTTGTTTGTAAATAGAGGAGCCAGAAAGTAGAGAGACTTCGAAGGTGCTGAAGAAAGGAAGAGCTGTTATTGAGAGCAAAGACGAGGGTAGCAGGGTGGAAAGAGAAGGGGTTAGAAGAAAGTGAAGGACACATCTTCCTATAAGACAGGGAAGGAAGAGAGAAGATGGATAAATAGATAATTATGCTGTGGGAAAAAAAAAAGAGGTTGAAGGAGGTTGCACCTGATACAGTAAATCTTTATCAGTAAAGTAGGAATCAAAATAATGGATCGGGAATTGGGGACCAGGAGGTGACAGCATCAGTGATTGAGGAAGAGTTTGAAACACCCATTGTGCTATGTGTGTTAAGAAATCAACTGTGGAAATCACCAGTGGATGAATAAGTACCATGAACATAAACCATCTCAAGAAAGCCAAGTGGGACCAGTGAAAAAATTTAACAGATTTGTGAGATTATCCTGGAACATGCAGTGGAGACAAGTATTTGCTACACTGGATTTGGGAAAATGGGAAAGGTATAAGCTAAGAGGTTATATGGTTATATAGACCAGGCTTACCAGGCTCAGGGGTGGCCTTCTTAGTGAAGGGTTGCTACGCAACAGAGCCGGGAGCCTTCCGCTTCAGTGCCTCATGGTACGTAACCTCTTTGATCAAATTGTGAGTCAACCATGAGTTTAGAGACTAGGAGAAAAGCAGTAGTGGTTTACAGAGAAACATGTCTTCAAACAATGAGAATCAGAGAAAAGGGGAGATCATAGCTGATGAAAACTCCAGGTTGCCACAGGACATAATTTATCTTCCTTTCTATAATAGCCATTTTTATTACAGGATCTGAACAGGAATATTTAGGACAATGATATGCTGTAGTTGTCCTAAGTTTTAAAATGTTGTTTATAGATTGTCTATCAAACATGCAACCTCTGTTATTTTAAACACAAAGACCAGGGACCTTGTTTATAGTATATACTGCCTCTGGGCCCGACTGTACTTATACTTTCTGAGATAGATTATTTACAGTTCCCTTTCACATGTCTTAGGGTACAATGCCATAGAAACCTTTAATAAAGACACAATGAAAAGATATAATTGTATCTTGCTTTAGGCAAAGTGTGCACCCTCATTCTGAAAGATACCACATTAAAAGATCTTTATAGGTAGATTCTTATCTCACTTCTGCCCACCAGTGGCCACAGGTATCAAGTCATAGGGTCTCCAGTTAGCTAAGACATGACATGGTACCATTCAAATAAGATTATTACACTCTTTGGGGAAGGAATAAAAATCAATGATACCTAAATCGCTAAAAGAACTTGAATCACAAAATCACTTGCCCAAGGTCACAAAGTGAATTGGGGCCACAGGCAATAACCTTTGGGTCCTCTTTAGGAAGTTCATTTAATACCCTATTGATCTCGATATACCCTTAGAGGCAGAATCTTGTGAAGTTTAAGATGGTGACATCAACCTGAACAAAGTTCCAAAATTGCCCATCAGTTTCCCCCTCCCAGCTCCTTAACCTTGGTGAAAGCCACTTTGGGAGACAGCGAGCGAGATCAGGCTGTGGGTGACCAGCTCTCCTCATGGGGAAGACCTTGGCTGAGTCTCCAGCAAAATCCTTGAGAATTCCAGGAAGGTAAGCTACCGTTTCCTTTCAACAGTAACACCTAGTCCTTCTGGCTCTTCTCTCCCTTGCAGCTCCGAATGTCCTGGCTCATCCGTGGAGTGTTGCAGGGAAATGTCTCCTTGGTGCTGGTGGAGAACAAAACCGGGAAGGAACAAAGCAGAATGATCTGGCATGTTGCCACCACGGAAGGCTTGAGCCTGTGGCAGTGGACGGCGCTGCCTCTCCTTGATGTGGCCGACAGGTGGGCCTTTACCCAGTCCCATCAATCCCTTTTCCTGTATCAGCCAAAATGCAGAGGGGGCCTTGTCTTCCCTCCCCCTATTCCTTCTACCCAAGACACACATCCAGATATGCACAGACACGTGCACACACAAATGTGCACACACACACTTCCTGCAGACTTACAGGAAGCACTGAGTTTCTCTGAGGGATTTCCATGCTAATGAGATGAGTATCTCTCACACCTCTGGCCTGGCCTGATTGGCTGCCTCCAGTATCTGTAGGAAAAAGTAAAACCGAACAACTCATATGACCCCCAAAGAATAATCAGGCTTTATATGTATATGGCATTTTCTCCTAATTAATAGATTTTGCCTTACTTTTCCATCTGACATCCTATTTATTCCTTATTAACAATAAGAAAACCTGTGACATAGGTAGGACAGACCTTATGGATCCTCATTCCTGCCCTTTTACAGGGTTCTCCTTCACTAAGAACCAAAGAGGTGAAGCAACAGCAAGTTGGCATTGGAGTGAGGACTGGTGCTGTGGCCAATCCCAGTCCGTACTCTGTGGAGCCTGGTCCCCAAAGCAGGTGGATGAGAAATTCTTCAGTAAACAGGGGAGTGCTTCTACCAAAGGCCCTGATTCCTAGTTAGATTCTAGGACTAATGCCCTTTGTAACCTTGAACTTCTCTGGACCTCAGTTTCCTCATCTTTAAACTGAGAGGGTTGGACTAGAGGATCATTAACTCCGCGTGGCTCAGAAATGGAGCAGTAACTTCTCTGCTCAGCTGCCACTTGTCTCCCCAGGATGGCACCAGTCTGCCACCTGCAGTCGTCCTGGAGCCAGCAGTGCCTGACCAGCACAGTTGCTAATGTGATGCTCCGCTGTGTCACACTGAACTCTCGACAGTTGGTGCTGGTCTGTTCCAGACCAAAAACTGACGGGGAGGGAGGGACTCATTTATATAAATGGGACAGAAAACTGGATCTGGAAGGGATCTTTAAGCCACATCTTTAATAGGCTAAATGTCAAACCCTACGATCCAGAGCAGCCTCTGCTTTTGACTCCCCAATACATTCAAATTGCTGTTCTAGTGGATCCTTCGAAAAATGAGGGCAAAGAGCTTAAGGCAAAGTGGAGGGTGACGCCCGTTGACACACAGCTTTGTAAATATATAGCTGGGTCTCAAACTCTTCACCCAGATTTCAGAGTCTGCTATTTCCAGGAGCTCATAACTCAAGCTGTGCTGTCATAAGAAGATGCCATCAACCTCTGAGCAGCAGCTTCCCGCTCCTTCAGATGTGTGTGGGTTAAAGATCGAAGCACTTGGACATCCCAGGGCTCAGTGCTGCCCCCCCAGGACAAATGGATTTAATTAAAATGGAGGAAGGGGCAGTGTAGGCGCCCTCACCATAGACTAGTCTTTTGTCCTTTGGGATTGCATGGGCTTGTGTGCCAGGGCATGGGGAACAGGCGGGTAATGCCAGAGTCCTCCCTCCTGGGAAATGCTAAATTAATTCAGATGAATCAAAAGGTTTTTTTCTCCTCAATCCAGCAAGTCCTCTCTCTTTCATAGCCACTCCAGGGGATTTAAGGCAAGTAAGATGTTGACTCTGTTCACTCCTGTCGGCCAGAGTTTTGTTTGAAGGAGACTTTGTTCTCAGCCTCCCTCCTTCCTGTTAAAGGCTGTTTACCAGACTGACCTTTCCAATACTGATATTGAGACCAAACCGTCCTGTGGGGATTCAGACAAAGGCCAGCTTGGTTGAATGATGCCTCGTGACCTAGTAAACGTTCAGTTACACAAGTGGCCCCATTCACCGGGTGCCTGCCCACCACTGACATGCTCTGATGTGGGATGCTGCCCTCCGCACTCCCTGGAACTAGAGATGACATAGGAGGCATCAAGACCCAGAGGCAAATGGAATTGCAAGAGAATGAGGCAGAGCAGCTTTCACTTGCTAAAATCCAACTAGACTGTAGATGTGACTGCCCCATAAAACTAAAGCGGAACTGTGGATGACAGAGCATAGGCTTTAGAGTCAGAGAGTCCCAAGTTTAAACACTGGCTCAGCCACTAACTAATTGTGTAACCTCGGCCAATTACTGAACCTCTCTGGGCCTTGGCACCTACATCTGCAAAATAAGTATAATATCAGTACAATTTTACAGGATTATTACAAAACTAAGTAAAGTAACTGTCAAAAGCATCTATGTGTAGTAACTGTCAAAAGCATCTATGTGTAGTACATGTCAGTGAAGTTTATCTCCCACACCCTGCATCATCATCCCTTAGTTTTGTGGCCTCAGATAATTTATTGAATAAGTGGCACAAATCACAACCGCTGATCTTCCAAGTCAAGTCATATTCTATTATTTTTAAATGTACTTATTTTATTTATTCAGTTTTGGCTGCATTGGGTCTTCTTTGCGGTGCAGGGGCTTATTGCAGTGGCTTCTGTTGTTGCGGAGCACAGGCTCTAGACGTGCGGGCTTCAGTAGTTGTGGCATGCAGGCTCAGTAGTTGTGGCTCAGGGGCTTAGTTGCTCTGTGGCTTGTGGGATCTTCCAGGACCAGGGATTGAACCCATGTCTCCTGCATCAGCAGGCATATTCTTAACCACAGCACCACCAAGGAAGTCCCAAGCCATATTCTATTAAACAAAGATAATAAAGTCTACCTCTTAGGCTTGGAGAAGTAAAGTGCTCGGTGAACTGCCTGGCTCACAGTAAATGCTTAGTCAGTAGTAACTACTAATAATAACTATGATATAATAATAATAATATCTCCCCATCTAATGCCTCAGAAAAGGCTAAGATGGCCAGTTTAGCAATAATAACCAGTCATGCAACCCTAAGATGGGGGTACGTGTTCATGTGCATTTGTGGTCGTCAATGCTCTGTAGACTTCTTATAAAGGGGAAGCACATTCTCCCTCTTACTTTCAGGGAGAGTGAGCTATAGCTGCCCAGATTGCCAGAAAATGAAAATGGGAGGATGGAGAAGGTAGAGGAAGAAAATAAATAAGGGAAAGA
>NW_006798707.1:3074499-3079629 GCF_000442215.2 Lipotes vexillifer | reverse complement strand
GGAAAGAGACAAAGAAAATGGATAAAAGGCAAAGATCAACTCCCTTCCTCCCGACCCTGAGATAGACATTGGCACCTTACCATCTGCCCACATGAAGTGTCATTAGGCAGGTCCTGGCTTCAGCTATTCAGCACCTGCCTCTTGGACAGCTCTCCAGCCATGGACCTTGAGAGGGCAAGGACTTCATTCCCTATGCTGTCCCAAATCACCGCTGCTCCCAGGTTCCCCAACCTCCAGAAATTACAAAGTTTTAAAAGCTACTTTATTAGGGCTTATGGATTAGCCCTAAAGAGCTCCCAGGCTCTAGAAACTCGTCATAGCCCCTGGACATTACATGAAACTAGCCTCCACCTAGATATGGCAGTGACCTCCTGTCTTGTCTCCTTGTCTCCATTTTTTATCCCCACCCAATCCAGCCTACACAAGGAAGCTGGAATAAACTTTCTGAAACGTAAATCTAATTATTTCTCATTTTTTACATCCTTCCATGGCTTCTGTGGTTTTTAGAGTGCCTTTCAATTTCCTTTAAAGAGACCTTCATTTAGACCCACATGTGCTCTACCCAACCATAACCTCACCAGCCCCTTTTTATACATTCTTCTGTTACTCTACCTGGTGACCTCACTGAACTTCTTTCAACTCAGTTGCATCATGATAAGTTCTTACTTCCAGGCTTCTGCACCTGCCATTCTCTCCACACGCACTGTTCTTCTACCTTCCATCTCCCTGATTACTACCCTTCCTTAACTTTTTAAAGAAGTTACATACAATACAGTCTCATGACTCTTGAAACACCCTTATAACGACTTATCACTCTTTGCTCTCTGTTTTTTATTATCTAAATATACACGCCCACAAGGCAGGAATCAGGTCTGTCTTATATTGCAGTTTCCTGATTGTGTAGTACCATACCTAACACATATGCCCAATAAATGCATGTTGACACAATAAAGTATTGAGGGAAATTGCATGTATTTTCAAATTCCAGCTGAATTAACTGAGGATTTCTTCCTCTGTTCAAACTGCGTCTAATAAAACAGAATCATATTTTAAGAAATACTACTACACAGTGTTCTGCATATCAGAACAATACCTGCGTCCCATCAGATGAACCCAAACAGCATTTGTTGCTCTTGTGACAGGGAGTTCTCTTTAGAGACTTGCCTGGTACCTGCGCTCTCTTTGTCTCTGGGCACTGTCCTGCCACAATCACTTTGTAAGAAAGACTTTGATCTTAATTGTGTGCCCTGGTCCTTGTGAGTAGGGAGACCCAGAACTGGGCCCTTGAGAGTGAAGAGCTGTATTCAGATTGCTCCCACCTCACAGTAGTCCTTCTGTCAAGACTCAGAGAATGTGCCATAGGTGTATACAGGCTTCTGACAAGGAGGCACTGATCCATGGAAGGATATTTCTTCTGTCCACTTACAAACCGGCAAAGTGATAGAAACAATGCCATAGTCTGCCTTCATCATGAAGTGATAGGAACTTTACAACCTACTATAAACAGTAGC
The DNA here is from genome assembly GCF_000442215.2 of Lipotes vexillifer. Taxonomy (NCBI): domain Eukaryota; kingdom Metazoa; phylum Chordata; class Mammalia; order Artiodactyla; family Lipotidae; genus Lipotes; species Lipotes vexillifer. Next base: position 3,078,118 of record NW_006798707.1, on the reverse strand, counting down.
AAGAAAAATCTCCAAAAGCCGTGCCCAAGATGTTTTGAGCAGTGGCAACGTCTCTGGAGTAGAGACATGCGCTCTCAAGGTAATTTTTTTTCTGTTTTTTTTTAAATTTTTACCTTTCTTTTTTTAGATTTAATTTTATTTACTTTTTTATACAGCAGGTTCTTATTACTCATCCATTTTATACACATCAGTGTATACATGTCAATCCCAATCTCCCAATTCATCATCCCACCACCCCCACCCCCTGCTGCTTTCCTCCCTTGGTATCCATATGTTTGTTCTCTACATCTGTATCTCTATTTCTGCCCTGGAAACCGGTTCATCTGTACCACTTTTCTAGGTTCCACATATAGGCGTTTATATAAGATATTTGTTTTTCTCCTTCTGACTTACTCCACTCTGTATGACAGTCTCTAGATCCATCCACGTCTCTACAAACGACCCAATTTCGTTCCTTGTACGGCTAGGTAATATTCCATTGTATATATGTACCATATCTTCTTTATCCATGCGTCTGTCAGTGGGCATTTAGGTTGCTTCCATGACTTGGCTATCGTAAATAGTGCTGCAATGAACATTGGGGTGCATGCGTCTTTTTTTTTGCGGTACGCGGGCCTCTCACTATTGTGCCCTCTCCCGTTGCGGAGCACAGGCTCCGGACGCGCAGGCTCAGCGGCCATGGCTCACGGGCCCAGCCGCTCTGCGGCATGTGGGATCTTCCCGGACTGGGGCACGAACCCACGTTCCCTGCATCAGCAGGCGGATTCTCAACCACTGCGCCACCAGGGAAGCCCTGCATGTGTCTTTTTGAATTATGGTTCTCTCTGGGTATATGCCCACTAGTGGGATTGCTGGGTTGCATGGTAGTTCTATTTTTAGTTTTTTAAGGAACCTCCATACTGTTCTCCATAGTAGCTGTATCAATTTACATTCCCACCAACAGTGCAGGAGGGTTCCCTTTTCTCCACACCCTCTCCAGCCTTTGTTGTTTGTAGATTTCCTGATGATGCCCATTCTAACTGGTGTGAGGTGATACCTCACTGTAGTTTTGATTTGCCTTTCCCTAATAATTAGTGATGTTGAGAGGCTTTTCATGTGCTTCTTAGCCATCTGTATGTCTTCTTTGGAGGAATGTCTATTTAGATCTTCTGCCCATTTTTGAATTGGGTTGTTTGTTTTTTTAATATTGAGCTGCATGAGCTGTTTATATATTTTGGAGATTAAGCCTTTGTCCATTGATTCGTTTGCAAATATTTTCTCCCATTCTGAGGGTCTTCTTTTCATCTTGTTTATGGTTTCCTTTGCTGTGCAACATTAGGTCCCATTTGTTTATTTTTGTTTTAATTTCCATTACTCTAGGAGGTGGATCAAAAAAGATCTTGCTGTGATTTATGTCAAAGAGTGTTCTTCCTATGTTTTCCTCTAAGGTTTTATAGTGTCCCATCTTACATTTAGGTCTCTAATCCATTTTGAGTTTATTTTTGTGTATGGTGTTAGGGAGTGTGCTAACTTCATTCTTTTACATGTAGCTGTCCAGTTTTCCCAGCACCACTTATTGAAGAGACTGTCTTTTCTCCATTGTATATCCTTGCCTCCATTGCCATAGCCTAGTTGACCTTAGGTGCGTGGGTTTATCCCTGGACTTTCTGTCTTGTACCATTGATCTATATTTCTGTTTTTGTGCCAGTACTGTGTTGTCTTGATGACTGTAGCTTTGTAGTATAGTCTGAAGTCAGGGAGTCTGATTCCTCCAGCTCTGTTTTTTTCCTCAACACTGCTTTGGCTATTCGGGGTCTTTTGTGTCTCCATACAAATTTTAAGATTTTTTTGTTCTAGTTCTGTAAAAAATGCCATTGGTAATTTGATAGGGATTGCATTGAATCTGTAGATTGCTTTGGGTAGTATAGTCATTTTCACAATGTTGATTCTTCCAATCCAAGAACATGGTATATCTCTCTATCTGTTGGTATCATCTTTAATTTCTTTCATCAGTGTCCTATAGTTTTCTGCATACAGGTCTTTTGTCTCCCTAGGTAGGTTTATTCCTAGGTATTTTATTCTTTTTGTTGCAATGATAAATGGGAGTGTTTCCTTAATTTCTCTTTCAGATTTTTCATCATTAGTGTATAGGAATGCAAGGGACTTCTGTGCATTAATTTTGTATCCTGCAACTTTACCAAATTCAGTGATTAGCTCTAGTGGTTTTCTGGTGGCATCTTTAGGATTCTCTATGTATAATATCATGTAATCTGCAAACAGTGACCGTTTTACTTCTTTTCCAAATTGTATTCCTTTTATTTCTTTTTCTTCTCCGATTGCTGTGGCTAGGACTTCCAAAACTATGTTGAATAAAAGTGGTGAGAGTGGACATCCTTGTCTTGTTCCTGATCTTGGTGGAAATGGTTTCAGTTTTTCACCATTGGGAATGATGTTTGCTGTGGGTTTGTCGTATATGGCCTTTATTATGTTGAGGTAGATTCCCTCTATGCCCGCTTTCTGGAAAGGTTTTTATCATAAATGGGTGTTGAATTATGTCAAAAGCTTTTTCTGCATCTATTGAGGTGATCACATGGTTTTTATTCTTCAATTTGTTAATATGGTGTATCACATTGATTGATTTGCGTACATTGAAGAATCCTTGCATCCATGGGATAAATCCCACTTGATCGTGGTGTATGATCCTTTTAATATGTTGTTGGATTCTGTTTGCTAGTATTTTGTTGAGGATTCTTACATGTATATTCATCAGTGATATTGATCCGTAATTTTCTTTTTTTTTGTAGTATCTTTGTCTGGCTTTGGTATCAGGGTGATGGCGGCCTCATAGAATGAGTTTGGGAGTGCTCCTTCCTCTGAAATTTTTTGGAAGCGTTTCAGAAGGATGGGTGTTAGCTCTTCTCTAAACGTTTGATAGAATTCACCTGTGAAGCCATCTGGTCCTGGACTTTTGTTTGTTGGAAGATTTTTAATCACAGTTTCAATTTCATTCCCTGTGATCGGTCTGTTCATATTTTCTATTTCTTCCTGGTTCAGTCTTGGAAGGTTATACCTTTCTAAGAATTTGCCCATTTCTTCCAGGTTGTCCCTTTTATTGGCATAGAGTTGCTTGTAATAGTCTCTTAGGATGCTTTGTATTTCTGTGGTGTCTGTTGTAACCTCTCCCTTTTTTTCCTTGATGAGTCTGGCTAATGGTTTATCAATTTTGTTTATCTTCTCAAAGAACCAGCTTTAGTTTTATTAATCTTTGCTATAGTTTTCTTTGTTTCTATTTCATTTATTTCTGCTCTGATATTTATGATTTCTTTCCTTCTGCTAACTTTGAGTTTTCTTTGTTCTTCTTTCTCTAGTTCTTTTAGGTGTAAGCTTAGATTCTTCATTTGAGATTTTTCTTGTTTCTTAAGGTAGGCTTGTATAGCTATAAACTTCCCTCTTAGAACTGCTTTTCCTGCAGCCCATAGATTTTGCATTGTCGTGTTTTCATTGTCATTTGTTTCTAGGTATTTTTTAATTTCCTCTTTGATTTCTTCAGTGATCACTTCGTTATTAAGTAGTGTATTGTTTAGCCTCCATGTGTTTGTATTTTTTACAGATCTTTTCCTATAATTGATATCTAGTCTCA
>NW_006798707.1:3070691-3074256 GCF_000442215.2 Lipotes vexillifer | reverse complement strand
TATTTATAATTGTTATATCTTCTTCTTCTTGGATTGATCCCTTGATCATTATGTAGTGTCCTTCCTTGTCTCTTGTAATATTCTTTATTTTAAAGTCTATTTTATCTGATATGAGTATTGCTACTCCAGCTTTCTTTTGATTTCCACTTGCATGGAATATCTTTTTCCATCCCCTCATTTTCAGTCTGTATGTGTCCCTAGTTCTGAAGTGGGTCTCTTGTAGACAGCATATATATGGGTCTTGTTTTTGTATCCATTCAGTGAGCCTGTGTCTTTTGGTTGGAACATTTAATCCATTCATGTTTTAGGTAATTATCGATATGTATGTTCCTATTACCATTTTCTTAATTGTTTTGGGGTTTTGTTTTGTTTTGTTTTGTTTTTTGCAGTACGCAGGCCTCTCACTGTTGCAGCCTCTCCCGTTGCGGAGCACAGTCTCCGGACGCGCAGGCTCAGTGGCCATAGCTCACGGCCCAGCCACTCTGCGGCATGTGGGATCTTCCCGGACTGGGGCAGGAAACCGTGTCCCCTGCATCGGCAGGCGGACTCTCAACCACTGCACCACCAGGGAAGCCCTGGATTTGTTTTTGTAGGTCCTTTTCTTCTCTTGTGTTTCCCACTTTGAAAAGTTCTTTTAGCATTTGTTGTAGAGCTGGTTTGGTGGTGCTGAATTCTCTTGGCTTTTGCTTGTCTGTAAAGCATTTGATTTCTCCATCGAATGTGAATGAGATCCTTGCTGGGTAGAGTAATCTTGGTTGTAGTTTCTTCCCTTTCATCACTTTAAGTATATCATGCCACTCCCTTCTGGCTTGTAGAGTTTCTGCTGAGAAATCAGCTCTGTTAACCTTATGGGAGTTCCCTTGTATGTTATTTGTCGTTTTTCCCTTGCTGCTTTCAATAATTTTTCTTTGTCTTTAATTTTTGCCAATTTGATTACTATGTGTCTCTATGTTTTTCTCCTTGGATTTATCCTGTATGGGACTCTCTGTGCTTCCTGGACTTGGGTGGCTATTTCCTATCCCATGTTAGGGAAGTTTTCAATTATAATCTCTTCAAATATTTTCTCGGGTCCTTTCTCTCTCTCTTCTCCTTCTGGGACCCCTATAATATGAATGTTGTTTCATTTAATGTTGTCCCAGAGGTCTCTTAGGCTGTCTTCATTTCCTTTCACTCTTTTTTCTTTATTCTGTTCCGCAGCAGTGAATTCCACCACTCTGTCTTCCAGGTCACTTATCTGTTCTTCTGCCTCAGTTATTCTGCTACTGATTCCTTCTAGTGTAGTTTTCATTTCAGTTATTGTATTGTTCATCTCTGTTTATTTGTTCTTTAATTCTTCTAGGTCTGTGTTAAACATTTCTTGCATCTTCTCAATCTTTGCCTCCATTCTTTTTCTGAGGTCCTGGATCATCTTCACTATCATTATTCTGAATTCTTTTTCTGGAAGGTTGCCTATCTCCACTTCATTTAGTTGTTTTTCTGGGGTTTTATCTTGTTCCTACATCTGGTACATAGCCCACTGCCTTTTCATGTTGTCTATCTTTCTGTGAATGTGGTTTTTGTTCCACAGGCTGCAGGATTGTAGTCTCTCAAGGTAATTTTGAAGGACAGCACCAATTCAAATACTGGCTTGATGTGTACTTAAAAGTTATCTCATTACTTTATATCTCCCTTGTATAACTGGTTTTCTCCATTCTCTCCCCACTTCATCAGCTTCCCCCCTCCCTCCGCCATTCAACTGCCACTCCTCCTGCTGGAATTAATTCTACCTTTTCTCAAAATGGAAGAAACGCAAGTTCTCTCCCTTTATTCTAATTGTCAGTCTCTTGCAGGGACATACCCTAGTTTTCCTCTTTATAATTATATATCCTAATAAATTAAGCACAATCCTCCCACACCATCCTAAGCTTTGACATGCTTACAGTGCAGAAGCAGATGCTAAGTTCAACTCATTATGAGATGGATTTGGAAACACCATGAATCAAGCCATGCCCTACAAATCACTGCAATCGTACAGCCAGATAGAACGTACATAACTTATTACACATATGTAGGCTCTATTCCCCAGGATTATCACTATAGAGGCTTTTAGCCACACAGTTTAACAAGAAGAAAATGTTCCCTCTGGAGATATTTAGATTTCTGTTCCCTTTGCATCCTTGGTCCTAATGACAAGTGGTGTGTTTCACAAAGGCACCTTTCAAGTGGGATTAATTAGACTGAGAGTTATGGCTTCATGTACTTAGACCAAAAACTCCTCAGAGTCAAGATTTTTTTCCTAGTCCATTCTTGTTTCTCATTCACAGAATCCCTGTTTTATATACACAATACTTTCTCTTTGTGTAGCATCTTCTGTGTTGAGAAGGGCATTAGAGGGACATTTTCAGTACTTATTCTTACCTGAGTAGAGAAGTACTCTACTCAGTGAATGAAAATCCAAAGTGGAGATCCAGAGATTTCCAATGAACCTTAGTTTGCAGGTCTAGTTACGCCCCTGAAAGAGTTGTGTCTGATTCCTATTTTTGTAAGTTGAATCACAGCTTCCTCATAGAGCCATGGAAGTTATAAATGATGATGATTACAGCTAGCATTTGTTGAGTCCTCACTGCATGGCAGTCACTATAACAAGTACTTAAAATGTATTATCTCATTTCATCCTTAAAACAGTCCCTTGGGGGTAGATACTATAATTAATCCTTTTTTATAAGAGGAAACTGAGGTCTAAAGAGGTGAAATAATTTTCCCTTGATCCTGAGGCTAGTCTGCTTCCCATGTACATGTGTGAAGAAATGAAAGCACAGTGCTTGGCATATAGTTGAAAACTTGGTATATAGTAGCCATTACAATTAACAAAATATTTTGGTTGGGGGATTTTTTTAGGCCACACCTCTTACTCATTTTGAGTTAGTTTCCTTTGCTTCATCCACCCACTGAGATCCATTGTCTTAATTCCCCACCACCAGCTCCTGCTAGAGACCTCCCCCGACCCAGCCCCACCCTGCCTGCCTTCCTTCTCTCACACCTCCAGCGGGGCAGCATCACAAGCCCAGGGAGATTTTCCCCTCTTCCTTCTAGGCCATTGTGCCCCCTCCCCTTGTGCCTTTTCAGGTCACCACTCTAGTATGCCTTTGACTATCCCTACTCCAAAACTGGAGCATACATTCCAATAGGCATCTTTTATTTGCAGATGTATTAATGTTCCATGTCTAACAAAAGCATAAAAAGTAAATACATTTGGTTATACATTTAACGAATCACCCTTAATAGAGAATAAAGTTCACTTCCATAAGGACTGACACAGAAAACTCAGACCACCCAGTCCCCATGAGAAACCAGCAGAGGGTCAGGCCCTGCATGCTTTCTTCACCACTGCCTGCCTCCCCTTCTCCAAAAATTTCCATTTGTAACTGCTTTGCCTCCACCCCTCCTTCTCCAGGGAGGAAGATGCCTATGGGAGAATGTCACACCCTGGAACATCTCCCCCACCCAATTCAGCCAGTGCCTGCTGCCCTTCTGCTGGGCAGGCTGCTCTGACTGTCACAGCAGCTGCTGAAACCACCCCTGGATT
>NW_006798707.1:3041312-3070681 GCF_000442215.2 Lipotes vexillifer | reverse complement strand
CTGCTGAACCTACCCTGAGATTCTCTCTGCACCCACAGCAGCCATGTACCTCCCTTCCCCAGTGCTTTACTCCTTCACAACGTGAGGTGCCCGCTCTGTCCCACACCTCTCAGTAACTAAGGGGTTAAATCAAGGGCCTACAGGCAGTTAAACTAGAGGCTCCTCCTTAGAGCTCCTGCTTCCAGCTCCTTCCACTTCACCAGAGAGCACCCTGTGAAGATGCTCCGGTGTGAAATGGTACTAACCGCCAAAGTCATCCAGGTATTATGTATCTATTTATCAAGCCAACACTTACTGCTTACCCAGTAAGAATGCCAGGTGATGGGCTTTACCTAGACAACAATACAGCCCAGCCCTCTCGGAATGTTGTCTATTAGGAGAGGCCTTCAGGAAAACCAGTCTGTTGCATCACAGGGCAGTAAGGGCTGGGGATGGGGAGGTACCAAAAGCAAGAACAGTGTGAGCCCCAATAAAGCCACAACTGTTGGGGCTCCTCGCTTCCAAACAGGCTCCTCTCTGGTGGCCAGCTGGGGTTCTCCCTCTGCCACATAAGCGGTTGCCAAATGAAGCAGAGAGCGATGACTGTTGCCCGGTGTGGGCCTGCATTTGTTCGTTCATTCCTAACAATAGAGACTCAGGAGCAGCCCCACAGGCTCCAAAACCAGAGGTGGGGGCAGAAGGGCAGGGAAGATCTCAAGGCTCTGCTTGCCCAGAATGGCAGCAGCCCTTCTCAACGACGAGAGTCTGGCTGCCCTGAGTCCATATCCACAGGGAAAACCCAGCCCTTCCAGGGCCCTCCTCACAGGCGGTGGAGAAAACAAAAGGTGCTCCCCGCCCCTAGCCAGCTGTGGCAGCACATGTGTCCCTTCCTGAAGCCACAGGGGCTGAGGACCTCAACATGCTTATTAGCATCGGGCTAAACTGAGAGATGAATGACGGGCTCCAGCGCAATGTTAGGCCAAGCAGGGTGAATTGCACTGACGGAACCCATCAAGTTCAAGGATTTTCACAAGCAACTTGGCCTCGCTGTCCTTACCTTCCCAGAGGGAGGCAGGAACTAGCGTCCCAGCGCTCTAGACCTCCCTCCTTGAGACCCATCCTGCCTCCCCCAGGCCTGTCCCTGGTCCTGCAGCTGTGAGAGAAGCTGTGCTCAGAGACCTGCAGCCAGCCAAGGGCTGACTTTACCCGTCACCCCACCTCCAGGAGTGGGTTAGTTGTCAACCCAACCACCCCAGGTGCATTGAACACACCTGAGTAACTAGGCTTGTACTACATGATATGGTAGTTGTGGTAACACTACCCAGAGTAACGTTAAACCTCCAATCCTCAGGCTGTACAAAAAGAAATGTATTTCTTACTCGCATGAAATCCAAAACGAATGTGCCAGTTGGCAAGTAGCCTTCCATGTGGTCATTCAGAGATCCTGGCTCCTTCTCTCTGTGACTTCACCCTTTTCTCCAGTTTTGAAATCCTTTGCCTTCAGACAACCAATGAGGAAAGAGCACTGGAGGATTGTTGCATAGGAACAATGAGTCGTCACTCATTTTATGAGTCGTCACTTCAGCTCACTTTCCATTGGCTACAACTCAGTCACCCAGCCATAACTAACTGCAACAGATGCTGGGGAATATAGCCTAGCTCTGTGCCCAGAAAAAAGGGAAATAGGTTTGACGAAAAAGTATATATATACGTGTTGTGTGATGGGATAAGCCAAGGAATATGGCCCCCATCTCTGGCATCTATTAGGGTGTCACTTGAGAATACTGATTCCTTATGTAGCTACTCTGAGCATTGATCAGTCTTCTCCAAGAGCCTTCGTAATTCAAGGCTGAAATCAATTCCAGGATCTATTCTAAGGTATGAATGTTTCCGTCCCCAAATTTTATGATAGAGCGAAACCTCACTTTCTCACTTTTAGTGAGAATTTCTCTCACTAAACTTTTCCTTTCTAAAAACAAACAAAAAATTAAACAAATAAACAGGAAAAGGTATTTTGAAAAGACTTTAGACTAGCAGGGCAGCATAGGACAATGGTTTACAAAATTGGCTGAACGTTATGATCACCTAGAAAACTTGCTTTAATGCACAGTCCTAGGCCCTGCATTACACAGAGATACACAGAGATTCCGACTTAGTACATCACAAACTGGGCCAAAGAATAAATTTTTTTTTAAGTTTCCTAAGTGACTGTGAGGGTCGACCACATTTGGAAGTCACTGGCATAAAGTGTCAGATCCAGATGTCTTGTGGACAAGACAGGGAATCAAGTGCTTGGAGAAGTGTCATCAGCTGTCACATTGTTAGCAAACCTATATTAAGCCCCCATCGAGCACAGAGGGTGGAAAGGGGTGTGTGACTCAGCTTCTTGCCGGGTCACAGGACCTGCATGCTGTGGGAGACACAGAGCATCCACACTGAAAGGCAAACAGCAACACACAGAGCGTTGTGCTGGGTGCGATAGAGCGTGGCCAGTGTTCAGACGGTGCAGTGATCCCCATGTGTCAGGGCAGCCTGCGTGGAGAAAATGGGCTTATTATAATCTGGGCCTCGAGGAATGTTTAGGTCTTAGGGAAATGGGAAAGGGACAAGGGCCTTCCAGAGAACACCATCAGGATAAGCAGAGGCTTCGAGACAGGAATGGGTTTTTTTTGTTTTGTTTTGTTTGGGTTTTTTTGCGGTACGCGGGCCTCTCACTGCTGTGGCCTCTCCCGTCGCGGAGCACAGGCTCCGGACGCGCAGGCTCAGCGGCCATGGCTCACGGGCCCAGCCGCTCCGCGGCATGCGGGATCCTCCCAGACCGGGGCACGAACCCGTGTCCCCTGCATCGGCAGGCGGACTCTCAACCACTGCGCCACCAGGGAAGCCCCAAGACAGGAATGTTTTATGTGTGTTCAAGAATAGCCAAGTCGGCTATGTCAGAGAATCCTGAGCAGTCTCCTTGGAGAGGGTGGCTGTGGATATCAGGTCAAGTATTTTGGACTCTGGGCTGTGGGGAATAGAGAGCCATGAGCAAAGCGTTGGGACGGAGGATGGGAAACTGAGATTGAAGACTGCTGGAGGCTCTTGTGAGGGACCAAACGTTATCTGGGCCTCAGAGTGGAGCTCAGAAAGGGAGAAGAGGAGCTGCAGGAGGCGCTGCCTCTACCAAATGGCACCAGCAGCCTGGGGCAGGCTTGGGTCAGGCCTCCGAGAAGCGGGAGAGAGTGGCTGGGGTCTTAGCAATGCAGTGTGCAACCAGGCATTGACATATACAAATCAAACATTCATAACTCTGGAAGGATCTGGCCTTGTTTCTTTCTCAGAAAACATCCCACATCATTGGAGCAAGGAGTAGATTAGCAACTCTGAGCTTTCAATCCTATTTCTAACACTGATTTACTGGGATGTTTGGAACAAGTTGTTGCTTTTGATTGCTACATTTCCACAATCAAGAGTGCAAAACAGTGAGACAGATCCGGCCTGTGGGGCTGGTTTAAGAAGTGGTTGCTCAAAACAGCAATAAGTGAAGCCGTTTAGGATAACAGGATGTTCAGATCTGCTCGAGATTTTCTTGGTCGTATCCACAGCTCAGTTTACAAGAAAAATGCATACATTTTTCTTAACTCTTAGTGCCTCTGAAAATGTAGCCCTGTGTTCTCAGCCCCTTCTCTTCCCAGGCACAAAGTCTGGAATTGAGGAGATACCAGGGCTGCTGCTATTTGAAGCAAAGCAGCTGGATTTCCAGCTGCCTGATTGACTTCCCTCCCACACCTTCAACCTGGCTCCCAGCCCCACACCTCACTCCTGGGTGATTCTCCTGTCCACAGCCCTACCATTCTTTTCTAGGCATTCAGTTCTTCAAAGTCTTCCTTGACTTCTCTCACTGCCCAGATTCAATGTCTTCTCAAGTTGTGTGGACTCTAGCTCTATGGGGGCAGAACCAATAGGGACTTTAGAAATCTCATGGTCAGAGAATAATATGAATTACAAGTCTGTCCGTATTCCTCAAGCTCAAGTTCCATGTCTTATACATCTCTATACTCCCAGCTACAGACACAGTGCCTGACTCATAGAAGGTGCTCAAATAATCTTTGCTTGAAGGCAGAGGAGGAGATATGTAACTTATAATACTGCGCGAGGAAGTACAGATTTCTAATAAAAAATAATATAAAACGGCAACAACAAGCTAGAATCTCCCATACTGAGGAAGGGCTTCCAATATGAAAATACTCATATTACATAGATTTTAAAAAACCATAGGTGCACCTGACAAGTTTCAGTGACTCGCCCAGGGTCCCACCAAGTATACAGCCCATTCTTCACCCCACTTTACCTTTGGAGACTCTGCTTCCACCATGCAGAGAAGGCTGCTGCTTCACGCTCATAAAGATATTTGTGTCAGGGAGAAGGGAACCAGCAGCCACCCTTCCCCTGGATCTCCTCTCCGTGGGAGGGCTGCCATCTTTGGCACCATCTGAGCCCTCCAAGCCACAGGCTAGCACAGCAGAAGTGGGCAGAGGATGAGGCTAGTGTTGGAAATGTCTGTGTGTCCTGAGGAAGGTGGAGCAGGTGTCCCAGTCTTTCTCAGATGAGTGGGTATAGGCGCTTTCTGGCTCTGAGGGGCTGGTTGTACCTCACCAGTAGTATGGAGGACACAAGAGGCTAAGCGAGATTAAAAGAGTTTGGATGGTTCTGCAAGGGATGGCGGAAAAAGTGGCTGGGGAAGCAAGAGGCCCGGGTTCCCATCTTCCCTCTGTTACTGTCTCCCTGTGTGACCTGGCAAGTCAGATGATGCTCCCAGGAGGTCCCTGCCCTTCCTTCTTCCGCTCTCTTCTTATGCTGGTGCCCCCAGAGATAATCTAGCCTCAGTAACTCAGGAGAGGACGTCAAGCCCAAGAAGCTCACTCTCATGCTCTCCCTCCTCTCTCCCCCCCCCACCTCTCCCTGGGGAAAGTACATTAATGCTCCTCCCTTGGGGCACGTGACACACTCGAGCCTGTGGGGTGGGTTTTTTTGTGCACAGATACCTCCCGATGGGCCAGGGCTCCAGGAAGCAAGATTTCCCTTTCACCTTTCCCCTGAAAGCCCGGGGCCCAGGGATAGCTCAACGTATGGGACACAGAATGAGAGAATGAAAGAGCAAAGTGGGAACTTGCTAGAGCAGGGCTTCTCCCCACTCTGCAGTCTGGCAGAACGTCCTTGCGGTGGGCCTTTCCGATAGGAGGCGTGCCAGAGCAAATGTGGGCACCAGATCCTTAAGAGTCAGCCTCCAAAATGAGCAGAGACAGCCAGTGCCTGGAAGGCTGGGACTGAGAAGGTTGGAGAGTTCTCCATGCTTGCTCAGCCGGACTGAAGATTCATTTTCTCCCCTATTTCACCCCAAAGCGCTCCCTCACAGAAGCCAGATTCACTGTGAAAGATCTCTGTGGCCCTCGGCAGCCCTGGAATCGCTCTGTATTGACTTCCCCTCTCTGTTCTTGATGTCATTATGCCCAGAGGGGATACCACGTCAGGAGATGGTAAATTACTCTGCGAGTGGGACTGCCGGGGAAGCAGGGGGCTCCCAACTGCTGAGTGTGGCCTAGAATGTCCAGCCCACCCCTACCCTACCATGACGGAGCCAAAGACTCCTAGCATCAGGGCACACGTGCCTGGCCATGGCCACACTGATCCCAGCCAAGGCTGGTCCCAGGCACCCAAGGCTGGCCATCAGCCCTTCTTCCGCTGGTAACTGAAGTCGGTTACACAGATAATAGGATGGATGCAGCAGGGCTTTGTCATCACATGCATCATTCTAATAGAAATGCGTACAGCGACCCAAGCTTTGCGACGGTCCATTTTAGAAGCCTTTTGCGGAGCAAATCAACTGCACGGTGAGAACTTGAAGAAAGCGTGTTTCCTCAGCAGTATCTGCCAGCCCTATCCTAAACAGCCAGAGCCCAGGGAGCCCCCAGCTGCAGAAAGGGATGTGAAACACTCCCACCTTCCAAGCCCACTGAATGGTCGACAGGGTAATCCAAGACGTCGTGCCTATCCATTAAATGCCTGTTACCCAGCCCGGCCATTCTTTCTTGTCTCTCTCCGAAGCCTTCCTATTCCCTCAGTCCACATTCCGACACACACCTTTTTGTCAGCTATTTAAAATCATTAAGTGAACTTAATTAGGTTTGTCAATCCCTAAGGCTGGCAAGGTGGCAAGTAAGGCATTATATCCACTGTCCATTAACAGTCTGTGGCCTGAACGAGGTTGTGCGTTTCTGAGCTCTGCGTGAGCTGCATCCGCACCTCCCATGCAGACATCTGCCCCATGGGTCTGGGCGGCACCTGATGCCAAGGCCGCCCCTCTACCCTGGTCCTCTGCCCCAACGGCCAGCTCACAGAAGCCCGCTGGGTCAGCTGTCAACAGGTCTCTCTGTAAAGCTAAACGAGACAGAGTCAGGGGGCTGTTCTTTATGCAAAGCCAGGCTCCAGCCAAGATCTCTAGCCAAGTCTGTGTTAGCAACAAGCTCCAAACCCCACTGGCTGGAAAAGAGGGAAAAAGCAACAACCATCCAGGCAATCAAAAGTGTCTTCCTTGGAGAAAGAGAAAGCCCTGAGCAGGTGTGAACTGTGGAGGGGCAGGGAGTGAAATCCCCGTGGCTGAGGGCCAGACGGAGGGGTCTCAGCTGCCACGTTCTCAAGTGACACAGCTCAGTAAGGGAGCTGGACAAGCCCCAGAGAGCTGGCTTTTCCTTGTCCCTGACCAGGCTGCCCACAGAGAGGGAGAGGGAGGCTGTGCCAGCCCTGAGGCTCTGCTTCCTTTCCCCACACAGAGCTGAGGCTTTGGGGCAGCAGAGTAACCTGTGCACTTGTTAGAACCACCTGGCCCCTGCCATCCTGGCAGTAATGTGGCACGGACCTTGTTTTCTCTCAGACCCAGAGCAGTCCTCCTGGTATGTGCCAAGACCCCAGACCTGAAGCCGCGGCTGACTCTGGAGAGTGACTTGGTGTCTGCACTTAGATCGGAAAGACTGAGAGAGCCTTGAGGAAGTCTCGCCCATCCGCAGCTAGGGGAGGGCAGCAGAGCCAGGAGCGAGCTCAGGCAAAGGTACTCTGCGAGGCACCATCCAAAGTAGAGAAGGCTGGATCTGGGTGGCCCTGACCGCCGCCTGGTCTCTTGGCTAGTGGTCCCACAGAAAAGAAGCTCCTAGGTTGGGTCTTCTGTTCCCTCCCTGCCCCCCCATCCCCAGACCCCACTCCCCAACTGCCTCTGCTTCACCCCAGCCTGACCCACCTTTGTCCCACCTGTCCCCTCCCTGCAGCCTCCGGAGTCTGGAGCATTTGGGGGAGGGTTGGCAGCGTGGCCTCCTGGGTGGACAGAGGCAGCATCACATGTTTACATCTGCTTCGGCATCTGACTGAGTCTCCCCTGATTGTTATGAGTGTTCCCGACTCAAAATATGTGCAATTCCCAGTGTCAGTCAAACTCTTTGAAACAGCAGCTGCCACCGCCATTGCCTCACAGAGCACTTTAGAAACTCTTCTATTTAGAAACCATTCCAGCACCAGCTTGCATCATGCCATCCATGCTAAGAGGCCCAGTGGCTGGTTGAGAAGTTTGCAGCTCTAATCTCTCAGTAATAAGAAGGAAGGCAAGAGAGGGGCAGGGAGAGCAGAGAGGGAAGGGGAGACATCCATTTAGGGGAAGAGATCAGTTAGGGGGAAACAGGGGTTTCGGCCCTCTCCCCCATGCTCGATAGGCACACAGGTGTAACTTACTTTCTCATGTTCCCCAGGCCCTCCCGGAAAGTACTCCCATGATGCAGCTCAGCACCGAAATCGGTGCCTGGCCTGGCCCCTTGGCCTATGGAGGACAGTCTAGGAGATGATGAGCCTGAGTGGAGAATTGGAAAGGGGGACGGAGGGCCCCTTACCCACTGCTGTGCAGGAGCGTCAGGCAGATTTACCTCCCTGATGTTCCACCAGGGAACGTGATTCTTTCTAGTCACCCTCTCCAAGTAGCTCTAAGTACCTGTTTTCTTGCTGCCTGGGAGCAGTCTCCCCCTAACCCTGTCAACTCCTGTAAAGAGAACGAGACAGCAATATTAGGGCGCTTGTTTGTCCCTTGAGAATCCCAGGTCTGGCTGTGTCTGGGGGTTACGCAGCCTCCGGCTAGGAGTTCATCTGTAGACCACGTCCCCTGTGGAGATCCAGGAAAACCACACCTCTGACCTCGCCAAGACTTGTGGAGAAACCCAGTGCAGGTGTACTCCCCATCTCCGCAGCCTGGTGGAATTCTTCCTTCCTCTGAGCTCTCAGAGCATCTTACCAGCACCTTTCACGTGGTATCCACCTCCTTCTAACTGACTCTACACCGACATAGACACCATTTGTCTCTCCACTGGTCAGCAAGCAGCTTGAATGCAGCATCTTGTCTGATTTCTTTTAGAATCCCTTATAGGTCTGAAGTAGGACCCAGTACACATACGTGAGGTGTACGTGAAACGAAAATCCTTTCAGTGGGTGCTTATCAAGGTCATCATGAAAGATGCCTCTCAGAAGCATGTGCCAGATGCCAACAGCTGGCTGGACCAGTTGGGTGGGTTCGACCCCTCATGCACAGTCATCCAGCCCAGAACAGGATTTGAGGATTCTCCACTGGGCACTCTTCTTTCCAAGCCCAACCAACCACCAGCCCTGTGCACCGGTCTATCCTAATGGAGGCACGTGGGCCCCATCATGGGGAATGTGGCCTGAAGGCACCAGTGAGGCTGGCGTGAGTACAGCAGGTTCAGGCATTTCCTCTTCAGAATCAAACCAGGTTTGGGCCCCCTAATCGTGACTTTCAAATAAGAAGGATTATTTGTGATCGACCAGATTTCATAAGACAGGTAAAGGCATAGAAGGATTTATGGAGTAGCTTGGTTAAGAATAATTGATCACAAACACACTATTTAGATAAAAGTTTGATTTTGTTTTCAAGTCTTTCCCCCGCAAGAGGCAGTAATTCTTCTCTGGTCCCAGTGTTGAGCCCTTCTACGTGTGGACCAGAGGTCATCCGCTCACGGGCACGATGGGGGCTTCCGGCCTCTGTGGCAGTTCACGCACTGACTATAAAGCTTTGCTGCCCTCACTGCAAATCATAAGCAGACATTCTTTCTTCTCAGGTTTCTTTCCTTTGTGCCTTTCCTCCCTCTGCTAAGGCTGTTTCCTGTGTTTGCTCTGCTCTCTTTGCCCCGCCTTCTGCACGCTGTCAATCTCCCACTCCTGCCAGCACTTCTGTGCTCTGCTCTTGCTACCCCACACTGCCAACTCCATTGTCTGAGTTCCCTCTCCCCTTTTGTTTTACCAGCATTTCTGAACTATAATTTACATACCATCAATTCACGTGTTTTAAGTGTGCACATCAGTGACTTTTCGCAAATGTTCAGAGTTGTGAAAAGAACATCACAATCCAGTTGCAGAATGTTTTCGTCCCCCCAGAAAGAACCCTTGTGTTGGTTTACAGTCAATACTGTTCTCCTTCCCAGGCAACCGCTAATCTGCTTTCAATCTCTATAGATTTGCCTCTTCTATACGTTTCATATAAATGGGAAAATGTAGATGAATAGTGTCGTGAGGCCTTTAATTACTGTCTGGCTTCTTTAACTTAGCGTAATGTTTTTGAGGTCTATCCGTTTTATAGCCTATAACCGTGCCCATTCTTTTATATTGGGGAGTAGCATTCCATTGTATGGCCACCGCATACGTGGTTTATCCAGTCACCAATTGGTGGGCATGGGTTGGCTCTCTTGATATTTTAGCATCCACACCAGAGACTGTGCATGCTTCTGTGCAATCCAAGGTCATGCTGGATTGACTTTCTGAAAGGTGGGAGAGGGTTTTTAAGTTCTCAGAAAACTCACTTTACAGCAGGACAGGGCTGGCTATCTGAAGTCTTCCAGGAGGATGACTTCCCAGGAAACAGGTGAACCAAAGGTATTTTCTATTTATCCCACTCTAAAGCCTTCCCTGGCCACAGTCCCAGGACCTGATCCTCCAAGGCTGTGAAAGAGATAGAAGGAAACAGTACGTCATGGGTTTGCTGTTAACATTTATGGCCCCCTCTGTGTTGCTTACAAACACTCCCAGGGATCACACTCAAATCATTTAATATTTAACAATCAGTCGGACACTGCAGAGACCAACCCCACTCAGAACTGATACTGAACAAGACATGGGTTCCTCGAGATCCCCCTCTGTGTGAGGAGTTAACCTTTCAGTTGCTGGATAATGAGGAGTCCAGGGGGCTCCAGGGACAGAGCCATGCTGCCTGAGGCAATCAACAAGCAGAGGACACATGGGGGACAGAGGCGCTTTATCAATTGGCACAGAAGCATCTCAGTAGTTTAATAATGTCTTCAGCCCCGCATGTGAGCACCAGCTGATACGAAGCCTAGCCCTTCTGCCCACCCTGCACACCCAGAACGCACAAGAGGTCTCCTCAGAGTATCCAGGAGTCCTGGTCTCGGGCCCCAAGCTCCAAATTCCATTAACCTGCAGAGCAGTCCCTCAGAAAGGGAAGTGCCCTGTGCTGGAGAACCAGGGAGATGTTGACTGCTCCCCCTTCACCGCCTCCCTGAGATTAGATGAGGCTGATAACAGCTACAGTTGCGAGCCGGGTCATCAGTGCCCATTTGGATCGTGCTGGATGTTGAATCCAAGACATGACCCACCCGCGTAGTTTCTCACACCCACTCCTCTTGACACGCTTACAGGTTCTGGTTGCAGATCGTTGCCTGGTGGGAACAAGGATCCAGAGCCACCGTGGCTTTCAACAATATCTCCATCAGCCTGGACTGCTACCTCACCAGTGAGTACACCCTGTCCCCAGCACTTGCCCCCAACCCAGGCTATCCTGGGCCTCACAATCCCTCCTAGACCCAAGCCCGTGGTCTCTGCCACCTTCCCCGGGGCGCACTCATCTCTCTCCCTTAAACCGAACCTCACTTAACTCAGCCTGTGGGGTCTTCTCTATTCTAGTTGGTGGGGAGGACAAGATGCTGCAGAATACGGCGCCCAAGTCAAGAAATCTGTTTGAGGGAAACCCAAACAAGGAGACAAAACCCTGGGAAAACACACCAAAAGAGAACCCCATCTTTGACCCTACAGGTAAGGGTTCAACTTACATATCTGAGCAAGGTGATCTTTTGTTGCAAAAGGCAGAAGAAAGATATGTGCCGTGATTGGGGTGGGGAGAGGTGTTTATAGAATAAAATAGTCGACCTTTAGAAAGAACATCACCTACACCCTGGCTAATGGGCTCCAAGGGGAAGCTGTTTGGTTGTCCTATTCCCTGGGGAAACGGAGCTCCTGAAAGTTGTGCAAAGGAGCAACTGTCCTCCATGCCTGGGAAGTACCCAGGCCCCGGCACAAACAGGGGAACAAAGCTGGTACCCTGCTCTCAACTCAGCCCTTCGAAACCACTCCCCATTTACTGAACAAAGCAAACCTTCCATCGATTTCTTCTCCTCATAAAGAGGGCTGGGCCCAAGGCCAAGGTTATCCGCTGCTCAAAGGCAGACTAGCTCATCAGTGGTCAAACCGCCCCCCAAAGCTTCAGGTTCACCGCATTTTCCCAAAGCTTGGCTCCCTTCTGAAGCTGTTTAATTCAGCACCCCCTGGGCTGAAGGACTTCTCATGGGGCCCTTGCTGCTTCAAACACAGGCCTCTTCAGCCTCTGGCCCTAAACTGTGGGTGTGACTTCTCAGCTGCTCTGTACCAGAAGGAAATCTCTTGGAATCATCCTCCAAACGCGGTATGAGGTTTGTCGGTGGTTATTAAATCTGTGAGCCCAGCCCCAGAGAAGCTATTGAAGGCCACCGGGCCTGACACCAGCAGGTCAGAAGGTTCCCCCAGGTGGGTGCTGGTGCTTGGGGTGTCAGGCTTCATCCAACATGAGTAACTCAGAAAGGCAGGTGTATGGCCACAGTCCACCCACACTCTTTTCCTCTAAAAGGTAATTCTATATTAAAATAACAATAAATAAATGATACCTCTCTCATTTCTACTTTTAACGTAAAATTTTTGCTTAGTGCAAAGTACAAAAAAAATAGTTGAGGCTATACCTTTACACTTAAATTCATTGACCCTCAACTTATTAAATAAATATTAGCTTCACTTTGTCTTTGAAGAAATCCTTTCCTTTCCTTCCCCTAAAAAGCTGTCCCAGGACTCTCATTCCTTCCAGTTGCTGCCAAACCAGAGGAAAGCGTTCACTGCTTTTCCCATCACCTCTCTCCTTTTCTCCCATCACCTTGAACTAGAAAATCAATTATTTTTTTCATTTTTTTCACCCGAAGAGGAACCTGGTCTCCTCAACCGTGATCTCTATTTCCCCCCTCTGCCTCGTGGTTCGCAAAAACATCTAACATGATGGAGGCAGCCTTCTGCTAATCGTTCAGCACCTGTCCCCGCCCCCCACCCCAGTGACTCACCTCCATCACTTCCTAGCCCTTGGTCAACCGCTGCCTCCCTGCTATAAATGCGATAAATGCGGGACTTGCGGAGCAAACATCGCGGCAAGCCCCGCCCCTCCTCACCACCAGCACCGATTACGTAGCAGGAGCTCCAGAAACACTTTATCAATTGACTGGTGGGCGATTGATGCTTGAGCTCAATACTCAGATGTCGGCTGCGGGACCCCGCAGCCAGCATTTAGGGAGCAGCCACGCGCCCTGCCTGACTCCCCGGTTTATTGCCATATAACTCCCACTGCCCCTAAAAGGCTGATCGATAAGGGTCTGCCTGGTGGCCACTCAGACTAATGAAATCTCTCTGAGGCTCAAAAGTGGCAGTGCTCCCCTACCACCTCCAAATAAAATTAGAAACAAGCGGGTGCCTGAGAGACTGGAGATGACAGTGGCAGGAACACAAGCTTCCTCTGCTGCCTGACCCCAGCCTCAGGGCAGGAGTGACAACAAGTGGCTATGGGTCAGTGTTCTGTCTCCAGACCCCTTCCAGAGTGACCCCAGCTCAAGAGAAAGGGGACACCGAGGCAAGTACCTCCCCAAGCAGCCTTGGGGGGTTTGTGGGGCAGGGCCTCCTCTCCCCACCAGCCAAAGGCCGATGTCCACTGAGCCTCCTGGAGCGGCACTTAGCCAGGACCCAGCCTCATGGTCCGGGAGAACAGGCCACACCCTGGGTTCAAGCCCAGGCCCACCCTCTTGGCTTTAATCTAGAGCTCCCGCTCTAGTGCTTGCACACTTCCTCTGCCTCTGCCAGTGGTCCAGACCCAGGTCAGAAGCTCAGAGAGCTCCGAGTCTAGAAGAGGAGGGCCCAAGGAGACAGATACTTGGACGATTAAGGGAGGGCAAGGTGCCTGCAGCGAGAGAAGTGCCATCGGAGGAGGGACCTGGAGGGGGAAAAGTGCAGGCAGCTCATGGATATGCCACGGTCAGGGCCACAGCCACTCAGAAACAATCACCTGGCAAACATTTGCCTGGCACTTCCCACACACCTGGGGCTGTGCAGCTACGACAGGGAAGAGGGGAGCCAGTACCCCCTGTTCTGGAGCTTCTGGCCCACGGGAAGTGGGCAGCCTGTGAACCTGCAGGTCATGGTCTGCAACGTGAAGCTTGTCGACTGAAAAAAATGCACAATGTGATAGTTGTGAATTAAGTTTTATTTGGGGCAAAATGAGGATGATAGCCCAGGAGACAGCATTTCACGTAGCTCTGAGAGACTGCTCCGAAGAGGCAGTGGGGACAGTCAGTGTATATGTGATTCTGGTGAAGGGGGAGCACATGCAGTGCAGCACACATTTTTGCAGAAGGTTGCTGCTAGTCTCATGAAGGTTACAGCTAGCCACAAGGAGCACGTCACCACGAAAGATTTTAGTGCTTTCTCTAGATATAAAGAGATGCAAGGATTGGGCTCATAAAATATTCTCCTGGGGCTTCCCTGGTGGCGCAGTGGTTGAGAGTCCGCCTGCCGATGCAGGGGACGCGGGTTCGTGCCCCGGTCCGGGAAGGTCCCACATGCCGCGGAGCGGCTGGGCCCGTGAGCCATGGCCGCTGAGCCTGCGCGTCCAGAGCCTGTGCTCCGCAATGGGAGAGGCCACAACAGTGAGAGGACGGCGTGCCGCAAAAAAAAAAAAAAAAAAATTCTCCTGAAAGTATCTAACTATTTGAAGGCCTGTTCTGCCAGTTTTTTTAGAGCACAGAGTGTCTCATTCCTGATCTACCCCCTGAACTCCTTTCAGGGTGACGGTTGAAGGTCAGCGGTCACAGCAGCTTATGATTTGATCCTTGTAGAGGTAGATGCCAAGTGCCAATTTGTAGTTGACAAGCTTAACCTAACTCAGAGCTTCTACCCGGGAGAGGCCCCTGGAGAGGAAGGGAGGGCTGGGGGCAGAGGGCAGGGAAAGGAAAGAACAGTCAGTGAGCACACCTGACCCTGGGCTGGGGCGTCTCGCACATCTACTCCTCTAGTCCTCACTCTGGCCCAGGGCCTGCTGCTGTTGTTAGAACTGCAGGGAGGAGAGAGATGATGGGGAAGAATGTAAACATCCCACAGCCAGTAGGAAACGGTACCAGGATGTAGCCCTGAAGTCTGCACTCTTCAGCCAACTGAGCTGCTGCGAGTACCTAATTCTCCTATCAGAGATCAGCGCCGTAAAGGGAAAAGAGCTCGGGGAGTGTCCCAGACGAGAGCCCCTGCATGATCAGTAAACAAGTCTGCTCCCAGCCATCCCAACAAAGGACAGGGGAGGCTGGATGATGAGATTCTCTCCCCGAAGTTCAGCACGGCCAGTTCCTGCTGGGCTGGACCGAGCGTGGCTGGGGCTTCCGCTCTCTTCCCCGCAGGTTTGCGAGCAGCTCCTAGAAATGCAAACGCCAGCTGGGCCTTCTGAAGACCGTCGCTCACAAAGCTTCCAAATTTCTAAACACTCCTCACGCCCCCCAAGCCAGCCCTTCCCTCTGATGAGGGCCTGACCCTCTGGGTCTGGGGATTTCCTTGCCCCCAGCCCACGGGGCAGAGCTGAGCCGCTGTAACATCCAGGCAGGGAATATCCTGTCCAGGTGCTTCACGGAACATTCTCGGAAGCCTCTGAGTCACTTTACCTAATCAGATGAAGAAACTGAGAGAGAAATGGGGCAAGTATTAAGGCTGAGAAATTACATTGGTCAGCTTTGCACATACAGTCACACTAACCATATGGTTGGGATAATGCAATCACAGCCTGCAGAGCTCTCTCTCTCTCTCTCTCTCTCTCTCTCTCTCTCTCTCTCTCTCTCTCTCTCTCTCCCCCCGCCCCCCAGCAGTAATGACCACTAGGGGTGAGGAGGTGAATGCAGGCTCTGTCACCTTCTCTCTCTCTAAAAGCCCAGGTAAGGACAGGCAGGACCCGACCCCGACCCCGGGCCAGATGACTGTGCCTCGGCTTCCTAACCCATCTCTCCTTCTCTTTCGAGCTTACATATTGTGTAGGAGGGCAGGATGGAATCAGCTCAGTTTACATGCAAACAAGCCCAACCCACAGGTATCCGTAACTTGCAGAACCCTGGCATCAAGCCACAGTCTTGCCTTTGAGTTGGTTGGTGACGGTTGGTTTACTGTATTCTGAATACACGTCTTTGCCAAAGGTTGATGGGGAGACAATTAAAAATGTGTGGAAAAGAGCACTGGACCAGGAGTCAGAACTCCCGGCTGGCCTACACTAGCAAGCTGTGGTCCTAAGACAGGTCTCACCTCTGTCCGGCCTTCCAGTCCCTCATCTGATGGCTGGGACATGTCAGCAACCCCTCAGGTAACAGCTCGTGTTTGAGGGACTAACGCAAACACAGACGAAGGAGAGAAAACTGCTACTTTTGAAAATCAAGGTTGAAGTAGACAGTCTCCAGGTCCCCTTCCATCCCCAGCTCCATGGCTCTAAGAGCTGAGGGGATATGGCGTAAGGGAGCCAGAGCTCTCCTTGGCCCACTGCTAATGTGCCCAGAAGTGAGGATGACACACTGTCCGTTTCCACACACACTCCTGTGATTCAAGAACAGATGCCAATTCCAATGAGAAAGTTTTATGTGTTTCACATAAATTGATTGGGTCTATTTCTGCTAAATGCATTATCCATTCACCACAGAACAACTATTAGAGTTAATAGAATTTGTAGCTAGAGCCATTATGCTCCAAGCACACCCTTCTGGGGATGACAGCATTATCGGAAGGCAGGCTTCACAGGGCCTGGCCTCGCTCACTCAGAACTGTCTTCTCACTCACTGGGGGTCTTTGTTTCCATCAGAGCCTTTCGCACCTGCAGGCCCAGCCAAGCTCATTTCAGCGGCATACCCCATTAGTGAAGATTTACCCAGTTCCTAAAGAAATACATGTATCTCATCCAGTTCCAGGAAATCCTATCGTCTTATCAGCTGTTGACATTGCAGACAACCTCATGCCAGGTTAGAGGTACAGAGGGGGCTGGCATCCCTGCGTTAGCCGTGGCTCTTTACTGTGTGCCAGTTTCGAAGGCAGGAGGCCCCCAAAGCATTGGGAGGACAGGCACAAGTAAGGGGAGAAGCCCCACTCACTCCAGGGGGACCTCAGAATAGACTCCTAAGTTCATTGTATCATTAACAGCTTCTTCCAGAAATAACCACTGACGAACTGGGACTGCATGAATGCAGCAGCGAGCAGGTCTGCTGTTGGGGACCTAGATCTGGCCCAGGGTTTCTCTGTGTCATCACATCATCTGCTTCTGGTTACCTGGCTGGGATAAGGAGGACCCACAAGTGCTCCTGGTTAAAATGCTGATTCCTGGGCCCCACGGGCCTGTGTAATCTTAATGTCTGAGAATGAGAGGTCAAGCTCTGCCTTTTTAACAAACTCACAAGGAAAACCTGGTTTGAAACAGAGTTTAGGAACCCCAGGCTGCAGCCCGACCTCCTCGATGCAGATGGGCATGGACCTTGGGATGGAGAGGAGGCAGGCTCGAGGCCACACAGCATCCTCCGAGGGTTCAGCTCTCAGACAGTAAAGGCCTCGCCTCATGCGTCTCCTCTTTACACAACAATAATAACCACTATCACTGAGCACCGCCATGTGCTGGGCTCTTTCACATGCATTATCTCATTTGCTCGTACTATAATATTACCCCCATTTACAGATGAGGAACTTGAGGCCCACAGAGAGGAATTAACTTGCTCTAAGTTATACAAGTTGTGTAAAAGGTTAAAATCACATGCAAAGTAAAGTTTTCTAAGCCAAATAACATTTGGAAAGGCAAAGTTTCCTTCAAGAAACCTTAAAGGAATCCCACTGTTGAATGGGTCTTCTAGAGGAATCTCTCTTTGAAAGACCCTGAACTGAAAATGTCAGTTTTTGCTTAAACAGAGCACATAGGCGTCTTCACTAATATTCAAAACAGCACACCAGGCATACAATGCACCTCTGCACATGTAAGAAAGCTGATCATTGCAGCTAATTTGCGTCTCTCCGTGCACCCCAGCCTTCATGGGCACATGAAAGGCACTTCTGTCGGCACCCGTTCAACTGTGGGGAGCCCCTCTTTGAGAGCTGGGCCGGCACGGGGCTGTAGATATAATCCTTGGAACCTGTTCGGGCACTGGCCGTTTCCCTGATCAGCTGGACTGCTGTTTAACCATGTGCTGCGCGTTCTCTCTTATCCACTGATTTTAGATGATCACCTATTTATAGCCAGAGTGCTAGTGATAACGCATGAAGCACCAGCTCTAACAAGGCTCGTGGGCCCCCAGTCACTGCGGCAGGCTCGGCGCCCCCCAATTAGGATGTCACTCTCCGTTTGGGTGCAGCTCCCTTCCCCAGGAGCTAGCGCGGCTGTGCTCCAGGGAGAGAGGTAGCTTGGAACTAATTCATGACTCACAATCCCCGTTACTCATGTTAACAAGTCCCTCCCAGAGCAAGAGGCTTTGCAAGCTGGGGAGCCAGTCAGCATCCCCAGGAGGTGGCCGACACCAAGGCCCAGGGGCAGCTTGGCGGCCAAGGGAGGGACAGCACTTCTGCAGGGACCCGGTGATGGTGACAGGGATGAACTGAAGGCTCGATAAGAAGCCACGCTCCCTGAGCAGAGCACCCAGTGGCAGCAGAGCTTCATGGGTTTGCAGATGGCCCCCTTCCCTCTGCATGCCCGTCTCCAGCTATTAAGCACACTAGGTGTCTCTTATGTGATCCTTACAGACTCTCCCCACCAGTCCCCCAGGAGAGACATCACGGTCCAGCTCCCAGCCCTGCCACCTACTTAAAGCCACTCACTTCTTTCTGTGCCTTTGTTTCCTCACATCCAGAAAAATGGCACTTATACTGTTAGGGCTTCCATCTCATAGGTTTGAGGAAAGGATCACATAAGTGAATCGGTGTCAAGGGCTTAGAGAGGTGCTTGACCCAAAGTGAGCTACATGAGCTGTCATTATTTTCCCCATTTTAGAATTGGGGAGACAGAATCAGAAAGGTTATGCGGCTTACCTCACCAATCAGCTGCAGAGCCAGGGTTCCCACTCAAGCCGGCTCACCCCAAAGTCTTCCCGCTCTAGCCCCATGCCCACTAGGAACAATCCCAGATACCACCCAGCTGCTGACCGCGGATAGGGAGAAGCTCTTGCTACATCCAGACTGGCTACATCCATCTTCTCTTTCCATGAGGAGATTCAGCTCAGCGTTCAACACAGAAAACCTCACTGCTTTCTAGTTAATATGTTCGCAATTCCCTGAATCTCTCTCCTAGAAAAAAAACAAAACAATCACATCGAGCCGAGTTTAATTTAACAGGCCTGTGCTGGTGCCTGCTCCGTGCCCTGTCCTGTGCTGGGTGCCTTGGGGCCTGCAGCTGGGAACAAGCCAAAGTGCCCCTCACAGAAAATGTACCACCCAGGGCGGGGTCCACATAAGCCTGACATGAAGCCACTGTGACCCAAGGACAAGGGAGTTTCTGCATCCCTTTTCAGGTGTCCAATTCTGATCACAGCTGGAATTAGGACAGGTGCCCCCACTCCCCGGCTCTGCCTTTATCCTGCCCTGGATGGTGAAAGGGTCTCCATCCAAGACTGGTGCATTGCAAATTATGCTGAACTGATCATCATTTTTGAAAAGAAATCCAGTGTCCTTTGAGAAAGCAAGGAATCAACAGTGTACTTCATAACTGCACGACCCTGGGCCCCACTGGAAAAATAGTGCAGCAGCATCCAGCTCTGGCAGACTCAAAAACTCTTCACGAACCTCCAGCCTAATACGACGTGCTGGTTGGCATTATGGCGAAGCTGCAGACAAAATGCCTTCACACCATGCCGTGGTTCCTCTTCGTAGCAGAGAGGACCCATTGCCTTTCTCTCTCCTGGCTGGCCTGAGAAAACATGTTGTTTTTCCCATTTGTTTTAGTGGAAGATTACATAAGTGAGAGACAATAAATGACCTGGGAACTCTGAGCTCAGCACGCCTTGATTAAGATCATTTAGCTCCAAGACTAACAGGACGCAAAGGCCCCTCCATCAGTGCAGGTGCGTTAAGCACTTGTTATTTTAATTATCGTCCTTCTCTCAGACTTGCTTGTTCTGCCTTCAAAATAACCCTGCATCCCCTCGGAGCCTATTCAGCTCTTTGCTTGTTAGAGCAAAGCTTCAGTGATCCTGGACAGAGAGGTTTTTTAAAATTTATCAGGACCCAGAGCTGGACAGTGGAACTAGGGGAAGAAAGGCTGAAATGCTAACTCTAGATCCCAAAAGGCGGTTCCTCCCTGCTTGCCCCTACATTGCCAAGAGGAAAAGGAACAAGAGGTGGAATCACCTTAGCCATCACTGAGTCAGGGAGAAGAGAGAGGGCACAGGGAATAAATGGCCCCACCAGCACCCTCCACACTGGGTGCTTACCAAAAAGATGAGGCCAAAGAAAGCACTGGCTTCTGGGGAGGGCTTTGGAGTATACAGATATGTATCTATTGCTTTGTAATGAACTACCATAAAAATATAGTGGATTAAAACAACACACATTTGTTATATCAGTTTCTGTGGGTCAAGAAACCAAGCACAGCTTAGATGGGTCCTCTGCTTCATAGTTTCTCATAAGCTTGCATAAGATGTTAGCCAGGGCTGGGTCTCATCTGAAAGCCCAATTGGGGAACAAATTACTCCCAAGCTCACATGGTTGTTGGCAATTCCTGGAGAAGCTGATGATGAGACAGAGAAAGAGAGACAGAGACAGAGAAATAGGGAGTCTACTAGCAAGATGGAAGTTGCAATCTTGTGTAACATAGTCATGAATATAGCATCCTGTCACCTTTGTCATATTCCGTTGGTTAGAAGCAACTCACAGGTCTCACCCACACTCAAAGGGAAGGGATTATGCAAGGGTGTGGCTACCAGGAGGTAGAGATCACTGGGGCCACCTGACAGCCTACCTGCAGTGGCTATTGTGTGTCAGAGATCAACCCATCACCAGGAAGCTTTGAGAGCTCACTGTGGATTCTGATGGGCAGAATTCCTGGCAGCAATCTCAAGCCTCTCTGTTCAACATCCCACAGACACTTAAATATTCACTAAGTACCTACTGAGTGCCAGTCCATAGCAGAATGGAAAATGGATCAACAAAGAATTCTAGAGACCGTGGTTCCAGCTGTGGGACTTCAGGAGAGCCAAACATTCTGAGCCCCAGTTTTTTCTTTATTCATAAAGTAGTGACAATAATTACCTGCCACAGTTCTTTTTCAGAGCTGGCTATTGTAGTGAGCAAATGAGATCATTTGCTTTGAAAGGTACAAAAGAATATGCTAATATAAAATGCGTGATATTATTATTAACATCATTAAACTACATAACAGAAAAGATTGAGCCAGTTCACTTGTCCCTCATATGTTGCCTTCTATACATTTTCAGTGTATTTATAA
Organism: Lipotes vexillifer; assembly: GCF_000442215.2. NCBI lineage: Eukaryota > Metazoa > Chordata > Mammalia > Artiodactyla > Lipotidae > Lipotes > Lipotes vexillifer. The sequence goes on along the minus strand of NW_006798707.1, from coordinate 3,049,836 downwards.
TCCTCCTCCTCCACCTATGAGCTGTGCACTCTTTTATTTGTATATAAGTATGTGTTCTGGGCATAGTTTTCCTTAATTTTTTTGTGAAAGTCTCAAGCACATTCTAGTTTTTGCCCTCGTAAAGCTAACCATCTTAAGAGAAAAGGGGGAAGTATTTTGCATGTTGGGTCCTTTTGTTCAATCAATTCCCCCAACCCAGCTGATCATCAATTTGTAGGTGAAACCCTCAAACTCCACTTGGGGGAAATATGTGACTTGAGTAAGGACATAGAAGATTGCCCCCCAAAAGACCCACTCATCAGTATAGATTGAAAGAGGGTTTCTAGTCTTTTAAAGCATGTCAAGATCTCAGAAATAATGGAGACTTCAGAACTTTCTCCAGGGACAGCTTTTCAAACAAATACCAGGTGGTTGGATCTGAGAGGCCTGATTTGGTTTTTATAGTGCGTATTGACAGTGACTTCATAATAATGTGATAGTATATTTTATTCTTTTAATTGTTATTTTTTATTAAGTGACTGACAGACTGAATGATCCAGTTCTGGGATTAATGTTCACAAATAAGGAAAATAAGGTACAGCTTGGGCTTGTTCAGCAAAACCCAACTGAAAGTCAGAAAAACTCCTGGGCCTCAGAAGAGCTCCCTGAAAAAGAGGAGTATTTCTTTTCCTTCACCCAGATTTATGACTTGGAGCCTACTAACTAGTCCATTCAGTCTTATCAGCTGATCGGCTCCCTCAACCATGGGGCCAGTGGCGTGTCCACACTGCTAAGGAGCAGTGTGTTTCCTTAGAGACACTGCAGGGCTCCCTGCCTCTCAGTTATGTGGGTGTGGGTGTGCGAGCGTGAGTGTGTGCTGGTGTGTGTGCGAGTGTGTGAAGGTGTGTGCCGGCTCCTCGGGAGCCTACCCCCTCTCTGCTGTGCAGTCATGAGTAAGACAAAATTTGCCTTTCAACACATCCATTTGTACCACCAGAACGCCTCTGGTCCACTCCATCCTATGATGTTCTAACCCTAATACAAGAACTCCAAAGGGTCAAAGATGCTTCCTTTGAAGCATGCACAGTACCCCCAGCATGTGTGAGCTCCCTCTTCTAACCCCTCAGGTGGGTTTGGCGGCTGGCGTTTGGCCTACTCTCCTTTTTCTATTTTTCTTTCTTGGTTTTGTTTTTGTTTTTCATTTAACAAAGGTTTATTAACTATCTTCTGTGTGACTGGCACTGTTTTAGGTCCTGGAGACAAACAGTGAACAAAATTGGCTAAGCTTCACTCTTGTAAAGTTTGCACACTAGAGGGAAAAACAGGAAACAAGTGTACAGATGATATAGTTTCAGATAGTGATGTGTTATGAAGAAAATAAAGCAAGTTAAGGGGACAGAGATGACAGTGGCAGAGGGTGTGTGCTATAACGATGGGTGTTAAGGGAGAAAACTCAAGGTTTCGTCAGGTGTGCCTCAGAGCAGAACCGGGATAATACTATTTGTTACTATCGTTAAGACCCCACTTTTTACTCCTGGGCTGGCGTGGCCTGGGGAACCTCTGAGGCCCCTCTACGACGTAACTACAGCTCTCATAAACTCTAGAGGCCTTGACCATGAAGGGTGCGGACACAGAGCAGAGCGTGGTAGAGAAGGGGGAGCACACCTGGGCTGAGCAGGCTGGGCCGGGGGAGTGACCCAGTCACCTGCTGTCCTCCAAGGAAGGCAGGCTGAAGGCCACACACCGTTTCTAAAGAAGCATTGGAAACCCGGTCCCAATCCAGTCTGGCGTTGCTGTTGGAGCGAGAGCAGCAGGACTCTCTGGTCAGTGGTGTTTCCTTTGCTAGTTGGGAGGAGAGCTGTATTCTAAGAAGGCTCCGTCCACGTTAAGTCTGATCCAGCCAATGTCCAGCAGCCCAAGGAAGTGTCCAGTCCAATAACAAACATTAATATATAGATGACTGACTGCTGATGCTGGTTCGGTGGCCCTATACATGGCTAGTCTCATTAGTTCAATGCCTGATGATGTCAAGACTCACATCTCTGTGATCTTTTTTTTTTTCTGCGGTACGCGGGCCTCTCACTGCTGCGGCCTCTCCCGTTGCGGAGCGCAGGCTCCGGACGCGCAGGCTCAGCGGCCACGGCGCACGGGCCCAGCCGCTCCGCGGCACGTGGGATCCTCCCGGACCGGGGCACGAACCCGTGTGCCCTGCATCGGCAGGCGGACTCTCAACCACTGCGCCACCAGGGAAGCCCCTCTCTGTGATCTTTTTGGCCTTTTCCTCATGCTTGTTGCCTCATGGCCACTGCATCTCCAGGCACCATGACTGCCCTCAAGCAGGAATAAGAGAGACTTGCCTTCTCTAGTATAACATAGTTTGTCTTCTGTCTTTGGTCCACCATTTGGTCCTACTTGCTCCCCCACTACTTTCCTTTCTGCCCTGGACATTTGGATTCCCCCCTTTTCACGTGTGCCTGTTCTCCAATTCATCTTAGAAGGTCCGGGACCCTGACCCAGGAGTCAGGACATTTGTTCTTCTAGCTCCTAAGCACTTGGCCACTCGGGCCGCCGGCACCTCCATCTGCCCGTCTGTCAGAGGTGTTACAGTCCCAAGGCCTTGTAAGGATTTCACCCTTCATGATTCAGAACCAAACAGTAAGCAAGAACCGGTAAGAATAAAGCAGTGAGGAGTGCTGGCCTCCCGCGCTGTTGCCTCTCTCCCAGGAGCCAGTGGATCTTACAACGGGAGGTACCAGATCAGGGTTTTCTCTCCCAGGTCTGCGGACAAGAGCACATGAGGGCAGAAATCAATGACTCTTCAGGCCTGAGTGTGGCAAGGCTGATATCTGAACCACTGCTACTTCCCACTTAAGCCTCAGAACCAAATCCATTACGTGTGACCCCCAGATGGGTGAGTCTGCGGCCCCCGTCTCAATGTCAAATACTTTATTAACACAACTCTGGCCTGAAGCCAACTTGGGAATAACCAAATTAGCCCTGAGGCCTCCCTTAACTTAATTTTTACAGCTCTGCTTTCAGGATAGAGTCTTTCCTGTGACCTTTCGTGTTACTCACTTTCCCTCAGGGAGCAGGGGGTGGCTGAGAACACAACACAGACGCCATCACAGGAGCCATTAAAAACTGCCTCAGATTGCCAGGCGTCAGAGCTGTTTAGGGTAATTCAGTCCTGAAAGCAGCTTTTATCTCAACAGCCCAGATTTGCTGCCCTACTGATGGGGAGCCGGCTTGTTCGGAGGTTCCTCTTCGCGAAGGGATGTCTGCCTCCCAGCAGAGAGGGATGTGGGCCTCTGGTCTTTGTTCCCCAGGAGACCTCAGCTTTTGCAGGCATCCTGCCCATCTAGAGGAACTGCGTGAGGGTCTTGGGAGACAAAGATGTAAAAGTGAAGAAGAGATTATATGTGTGAGCACGTCTAGTACAAAAGACAGAGCTGGTATTATAATTATTGTTGTTATCCCCTCCTAACTTCTCATCATCAAAATAGAACAAGAGAGAAATGACCAGAAAGCTATGCATACGCATGAGTAAATGAGGTGTGTGTGTGTGTGTGTGTGTGTGTGTGTGTGTGGAGTTGCAAACAAATTCAGTCTGAGAAACAAAGTAGAACAACAAGGAAAATTCATCAGCTGAAAACTGTGTTGTAGAAAGAGTAAATGTGATGTTTCCCTCCTCACTTAGTCTCTGTAACCACAGGCCATTTCTTCAACTTTTCTACATGGTTGCCTATCTTATGAGATAAACGTAACAGCTCTTCCCCCTTCCCTATCTACTGACCTAATGGTTTTAAGAAGCTAAACTAACTGGAGGATGGAGGTGCACCATCAATGTACTGTAATTAAGTACATTGAAATTGAGGGACTGAAGATTCCCAGTCTTTTTGGTTCAGAATCACAGCAGCATCCTTTTATCTGAGGATAGAAGATACTTCTAGTACCTTCCACCATCCACCAAATATAAGTACCAAAATATAAATACATTCCAAAACTCTGAAATAAAGGTTTTTTGTAGCTAGCTGCCCCTCAGTCTGATGCACAGAGAGGTATAGGGCCCTTCTCATGCCCTCACCCAATATTAGGTACCAAATAAGATTAATCAGATAACATCCTGCACCACTGAGAAAGCATATACCCGACAGTAGAGAGAGAGGACAGTGAGTTAATATAAAATATTTATATCTGCAGCCATTTAGTAAAGGGTCAAATAGCCCTAAACAACTTAAGTCCAAGTGGCACTATCAAGAGGAAGTTAAATTATACTTAGTGGGCTGTATCCAAAAAAAAAAGGCAGAATATGATGTAACAGCAAGTTCTAGGCCATGGTCAGTGGGGATGTCCCTGAGGTGAAATCTGAAAAACCCTGCAGTCTCAGGCGTAGAAATACAGGTGAGGAGCCTGACCAGAGAGATGGTATAAAGGAGCTAATCATAGCAGATGATGTCAAGTGATTCCTAAATTTTAAAAAATTTTAAGGATTCTGGAAAGACGGCAGTGATGCCAGTAACAGCATAGTTTTTTTGTTTTTGTTTTTGTTTTTATCTCTCTGAATCCCTATGCAAAAACCAAGGAAACGTGTATCAAAACTGAAAACCCATGTATATTTACAACAAAAAATTTTTTGAAAATATATTCCCCTCCAACCCTAAAATACAAGTGAGTGAAGACAGAGCACCAACAACCATAAGACCTGCATAGTATCAGCATCTGAACAAGGGAAAGCGAAGAAAGGCAATAGGCTATCTTACAAACCTGAGAACAGGAGAACCCCCAAATAGCTGACAGGTATTTGCTAGAAATGACAGACAATCTGAAAATAGGAGAGTTCTTCCCCAACCCAGTGGTGTGTGAGAGCAAGGGGCCTTTGGTAAGATCTGAAGGAGCTAGAAGAGTCTGGCCACTGAGCATCCTTTCCAGGAAACGACCCACACTGAGAAGAACTTTCTAGGACTGAAATCAATATTGACTAGGATAGGGATAATAGAGACCACAAAAAGAGAAGATATCCAGATTCAAGTGGGGGAAAGAAATAGAGCCAGAAACGTCGGAAAGCAAACTGCCATATTTTTTAACACTATATGAAAATTAAAAAAGAGTAAAGGGAGCTGTATAAAGTTAGAAAATCTCCTGAATCCTAAAAATTCTAGCAAATTAATTTTATGTTAAAATGCATAAGTATCAAGATCGAACCCCATCCAAATTACAATAAGAATTTTAAAAGAGCAGAGAGGACAGAATAACCTCCCTACAGAAAAATGAAAGCATACCAGAAAGACAGGCCCACAGAGGAGATGACAATTGTAAACTATTTCAAAATGAGTTAACAGACAAGAAAACAATGAAAATTACATAAATCATTATTATAAAAATCAGAAACTAGATGGTAGAACTCTCTAAAGAATTTGAAATAAAAGGAAAAAAATAATTTCAGAAATGAAGACTAAATTAAAAGGTATGCAAAAGCAAATAAACATAACAGTTAATGCCTTATGAGAAATAGAAGGTGAAAAGAGAAACTTTTTTAAAATCAAAAAGATGATACACACCAAAGAGAGGCAAAGAAGATCGAACACACAGATAACAAGAGTGCCTGAAAAAGAAAACCAAAGAAGGGAGACAAAACGAATGTTTAAAACTATAATTCAAGAAAAATGTTCATATTGAAACTACTTATTAAAAGAGCATATCTGTATATCAGAGAATACTGACTCATATTGAGCAATACCAAAGTATCAATATATTATAGTAGAATTGCTGTACCTTAAGGAAAAAAAAAATACTGTGGGCACCTAAGCAAAAACAGCTAATGATTTATTAGAGAATGAAATTTGGGTTATCATCAGAGTTTTTTACAGCAGTACTTTATACCAGAAGAAAATGGAGTAATATATTTAATGTACTCAAAAGGAAAAAATATGATCAACATTCAAGAACTCAAGGAATATTGCTCCTATGAGCCCCTCCTAAGGAATCTACTTGAAAACAAACTTCAAACAACCAAAATGACTACAGATATATCAAACATGGGCATTAAACATACACTACTTACAGGCTAACTAAAGGTTAAAGAAGAAAGAGTAGTATATGTAATGGCAGTGTGCCCAAACAATGTAGATGGTGTTCAGCTTCAAGAAATTTTAGGAGAACAGAGAGCACATATACCAAAAACAATGTTTTTACCGATCTCAGTTTTCCTATTGATTATTGTAGAATATTGTTACTCTGATACTATTGTGTGTATAATGGAGGATAAAGTGAATGAGTAATTATAGAATATGCTAATTCAATTATCACCTTTGTTTTTGAAAACCAAGACTCTCAGTGTGGAAAAAGAAATACAGATGTAATATAGAAGAGGTTAAATTAAAAACCCTGTAGTCCTGGATTTGATTTGGAACTGTCAGTGTGAACTCATGGGTGTTTTGTCATATAAATGTGTGTGTGTGTGTGTGTGTGTATTTATACTGATATACATATGTATACAACATGTATATTTCCTAGCTCTGTCCACTAAAGAAGCCTAGAAACAATCACCAACCCAGTAGCAATAAGTGTCTATAGCACCCAGATTTTATACTTAAAATACCTTTTTTCACTAAAAGAAACCAAAGCTTTTGAAAAAATGGCTGAGCCCAGGTCTGGGGAAGGAACATTTCATCATACCAGATAGCAAGGAAGCAAAGGAACTCAGGAAGCTACCACTGACCAAAAATGTGACAATTTGAGCTTCTAAGGAATAATAATTATGATTAATTAAAACTCAAAATATGTTTAAATTCATGTATTCATAATGATATGCAAACAACTAATTAATCAACTTCAGAGGATGATAGGGGACCAATTCATTACCTTGAACACTGCAAATAAGGAGAAAGAATTGAGCATTTATCTTGCCTTTCCTATATGAACTATACCACTGGGTAACAACATAGTAGGTGAGAGGAAGCATCTCTTTATAAATATATGTCAACTAATAAATAAGGGAAAAAGTATATAATTTGAATATCATTATTTTGCAACTCCCAATAAATAAACGAACCTAGGCATTAAGCTTCAACAACTGTTAACATCAAAAAAAGACAGCAATAATCAGACATTGATCTTGTATCTAGAAGGGGATGCTACTCCATTGTTTAAAGAGTTGAAATGTTTTAACCTCACAATGGCAACGATATGTATATTGCTTTCATTTTGCCCTAATAAGGAGAACAACTTATTAATTTTCATCGTGTACTCACAAGAAGGGTTACTTTCTCCAATTTATAATAAAGAATAGTGTCGTATACATTTACGGATGGTGAATGATTATATTTACTTGAATTTTTGGTCATTATTTTGCTTAACAAGATCTACAGTGGCCATTAAAATGGTTCAATATGCCACAGCTCCCATGAAGTTCAGCTCAGTCAACAGATATGGATAAAGTTGAGTTCCATGGATCAGAATAAAAATGGTATATAAGATCCACAAGAGCCATTGAGCACTCTTCTGTGGCACAACCATAGAGGCCTTTGATGTGAGGCAGATCCTTATTATTGTGATTAATAATGATAGTTGAGAACTTATTTTCCTTTGTATCACGTTTTATTTCTTTGCATTCAATTGAGCAGATGAGATGGCTTAGCAACAGTAATAAAACCAGCACGATCACTACCTAGCCTATTTTTTTAACATTGTGCTGTGTATTACTAATTGATTTGTTTCTTCTTGGAGGGGGCTGCAATACACTTAAAATGAAACCCAGTGCTTAATGGATTTTTCTTTACTCAGCTGTCTATAACCAATCTGTATTTTGATGTTTGTGGGTTCTTTATACAATATAGCTGTGAGTATTAAACTAGGTTTCCAGTGGGTGGTATAATTAAGAACAAGATAAAGCAGTTCTTGTCTTTTCTCTCTCATAAATGAGTTTTAATACAATAGTTGTTTTTTGGTTTGTTTTTTAAGTAAGAGAAGAGGAAAGAGCCGGGTTTCCTCCCTCCCCTGCTCCTAATCCAGGCTTCTCCTTGGGGGCCATCTAATCCTCCTACAGCTCCACAGAGCCTCAGGGATCAATGTAGACTCTCAGCTGGGGAAATGTGAGGACCCTTGAACTCTCAGACTGGCAACTTGGCGTCAAGCTCACCTCACAGCTGGTCTCACTGTGACCTTGATCTTCTCTTTAAAAACCAAGATCTTCCCTTGTTGCTTACTACCCAGTCCCTCTCATATGTCTGCTTGCTGATCTTGTAAACATTTCAGTTACCAGATTTCCCTTTTGACACCCCCCTGGCTCCCCGTGGCCTCTCAGGGGGCCAGAGTCCTCACACTGAGCACCTGTTTTCCCTGGTTTGTGCCCATGACCCCCTAAAGTGCACCCTCTGCTAGGCTAAGCTACTGTGGGACTTTCTGAGCCTGAGGGTCTACCTACCACATACCCTGACCAGACTCCTCTCCCCTCATGGTGACCTGCCTACTCTTTGGTCCTGAGCAAACTTGGTCGGGTTTAACTGAGCTCTGGGCTCATAGATTTGAAAAGGGGTGGGGGGGGGGG
>NW_006798707.1:3028017-3041283 GCF_000442215.2 Lipotes vexillifer | reverse complement strand
GGGGAACAGACTTGCAGAAAGGTTCCATGAGGATTTCATGGTGATTGTAGCACCTTTTCAAGTCTTGAACTTAAACTCAGAAGATCTATGTTTAACTCCTAGCTTGACTGATTATCCACTCTGTTTACAGCAGGCTGGCTCTCCTGGAAAAGTTGTCATATAATGCAAATATTGTCCTCCCTCCACCGTGGCCCCAACCTAGTATCTACTAATCTGAATCTTCAGGGCCCTGGAATCTGTATTTTTAAAGGTCCTTAGGTTGTTTGGGAACCACTGAATTCAGATATCTCCAAGGTCCCATCTTGCTGTGGCATTCTGTGATGTCCAAGAGATTCCAAAGAGAATGAGCAAAGAGAACCGACAGGATGAAGCTTTAGTAAGACAAGCCCACACACATCAGAAGCAGGACAGCCCTTCACAATGGGCAATAAACTCAGAGAATCCATACCCCCGAGAAGTGCTGCTGGTGGGACACAGAAATTAATTCCAAACAACTTTGGGCAGATTTATGAGAGTCAGAGCCATCCAAGGGATCAGGGAGGACCACCATGCCTCGAAGGCTGTGGGAGCAACAGAATTCCAGCTGGGTGAATCATGGGTTTGACCTGGGATGGCAAATCCTCTATTCCCATGGAATCTACTTTAGAAAGAATTCCTGCTCTGGACCTCTCCATCAGCAGTTGCTGAAAATGAAAACAGAATTTTGTGCATAGAAACCACCTGAGACTAATATATGTCCACTGAGTTGAGAAAATACTGGTCCCTTTATTGAGAAACAGCCCTTAGAGTCCCTTCTTTGTGGACTGGGGAACATAAATCTTGAGATTGGGTGTCTCTGCTTCCTTACAGTCAAAAACTGAGCAGGAAGTTACACACTTTTTAAACTATATTCACTGTGCGTCTCTAATGCATAATGTTGTTCTAAGCACTTTGCTTAGGTCATCATTTAATACAGCATGTCTAAGTACTAGGTGTTATTGTCTCCACTTGTTCAGATTAAGAAATTGAGGCTCAGAGAGGCTTAGAGTTTACCCCAGTTCTCATACCTCATCAGAGGTAAAAGCCAATGAGAAAATTTGGCCCATCTGGATCCAAAGCCCATTCCCCTCTTCCTACCCCCTCAGATGCCCAACTTGGCCAAGACGTAGAAGCCCACCCTCTCTGGAAACATCTCAGAACCTTCAGAACAATGTTAAGCGAGGCTGAAGTTAGAAGAGGGTCCTGCCGAAGGGCATGCTCCGGTAGGGTGCCGAGCCCATGCCTTCCTTGAACTGTCTTCCTCAGCACACTCTTGAGGGAAAAAAAAATACATATTTATATTTATGTCTAAATTCTTTAATTTCCAGGACTGAATTAACTAAGTGAACCATCATGCTTCTACCCCAGATTGATAAGGCTGACCCCAAACCCAGGCTGCTCGCCATAGGCACAGACTGAACCTGCAGAATAGGCTTCAAAGAGCTAGAGACCACGGGGAGGAGTGTATTTTTTAACTTCTTTTCTGAGCTGTTCTTTTTTCCCTGCTCCTATCGTCATCCCCAACTCACTGAGTTTAAATTCCTAGGTGCTGTTGGCAGAGGGATCCATATACACAGAGACCCTGTCCGCATTTCCCATTGTCAGGAACAGCACCAGCCTTGGGTGCAGGCAGGTGTCAGCGACACAGCTCACAGTTTTAGAGTTTTGGACTTTACGATGACCTTTCATACCCCTCGCTTTCTTTAATCCTCATGGCAACCCAGCCCCTTTCACAGACAATGGAACGCGATCAAGGTCCCATAATCAACAATGATGAGGCTGCTCCCAAACTCAGATGTTCGTGCTGATTTCAAAGCCTGAATCCCTTCCGCTTCTCCCCTCTGGCACAGCCCACACATGTGATTTGAACACTGGAGAGGGTGAAAGGACATCTGGCCAAGACAGCTCTGCTAAAATGCCTCCAGTAAAGAGTTAGTCCTTTGAATTAACAGGTTACCCCTTATAATACAAATAGATGAGAAAATTAACAATCAGCCATTCACACCAAAGATGAATGGATTCGTCACCTTCTTGCCCTTGAAACAACCTTCAGAAACCAAATAGAAACCAACATCTTCATTCGAAAAAATGAAGCCAAGAAAGGTATTGAGTGCTCAGTATTGAGTAGCTGTATGCATGAGAACCCCAACTAGAGCTTCCGTCTCCTGACGTCAGCTCTGGGGCATTGTCACAAAAGCCCACCACAGCCAGCCCGGTTTTCAGATTATCAAGTCTGCCCAGTGTAATCTCAGTCTGATTGCTAATAATTAGCAACCCAAATTAACCTTTCGTTTTTGCATCAAGTTAGCTGAAAGTCATCAAAAGAATTTTATGCTTCAGCAAACAAAACTGTATACACCCAAATTAATTTTTTCATAATCTTCTGTAGGTAGAATTCGACTTAATCACTTTAAAGGGAAATAATTTCTTCAATCTTATAATGAGATTTTGGGGCTTCCCTGGTGGCGCAGTGGTTAGGAATCCGCCTGCCAGTGCAGGGGACACGGGTTCGAGCCCTGGTCCGGGAAGATCCCACGTGCCGCGGAGCAACTAAGCCCGTGCGCCACAACTACTGAGCCTGCGCTCTAGAGCCCACAAGCCACAACTATTGAAGCCCACACGCCACAACTACTGAAGCCCACGCACCTAGAGCCTGTGCTCTGCAACAGGAGAGTCCACCGCAATGAGAAGCCCACACACGGCAATGAAGGGTAGCCCCCGCTGGCCGCAACTAGAGAAAAGCCCGCACACAGCAACGAAGACCCCAAGCAGCCAAAAATAAAGAAATTAATTAATTAATTTAAAAAAAAAAATGAGATTTTTGTATTTTAAGTAAAAGTGATTTGTCAAGAGCACATTTTTTTGGAAGTTTTTATAGGTTGTAAACACGTTAAAATTCCTGCCAGGATGAAATCTGACAATTCCCCAAGGTCCAGCCAGGCTCAAAGATAGAAAGTTTGGAAGGAATGGCCCAGTGGCAGTGGAGGGGTGGGGATGCGCTGGGTGTTCCTGAGGCAGCCCCAGAAGGCCACCTAAGAGCATTGGGTGCTCCGGGTGAGGACAGAGCACCAGGAAGCAGTGAGGGGCTTGGAAAAGAACGTGCACCAAAGGCAGATGTGACCTGTTTCCCATTTTTTACACTCTGTTACATAGAGAGCCTGAGAGCTGCTGCTAATGCATTTCCAAACCCAACCAATGTGGGGGAGGAGGGCATGGAGCTGACTCTGTGTCCACTTTACTCTTCTGATCTTTTCCAAGCTAAGAAGGTCCTATATGCAGATATCAAACTTTCGGAAGCGGGTTAGATCCAGTCACAATGGCACAGATTGAGCACCTGTTTTTTGCCCAGCACTGTGCTGGTCTCAGTGAGAAACCAGGAGAGGACCTGGCCACCACCCGCCTGTCTCACCTGAGAGGGGTCTTCTCTCCCTCCTCAGAACCTTCACAGTGCAGTGTTAGCCAGACCCTCTTGAGGCTCTTTTTCTGTTACTGTCCTGTCTTGCTGCGTCCCTTTGGGTCTCGCTTTAGTAGGCTGTAAGCTTCTTTAGGCCAGGGTCCAAGTCTGCTCCGTTTGTGTCTCTCCCTTCGTATCTATCTGGTCCAGGGCCTGGCACACAGTAGATCCTCAACAGAAGTTTCCAGGTCAAATGGCTGATTAGTGTTCCTTGCCCCGACATGGGTGCCATCTTGGAACGTGGGTTTGGCCTCATGGAGCGGACAGCTCAGAGGCAGCAGGGGGAGGCCCACGGAGGAGGGAGGGCCAGGCCAAGTGAGTGATCGCCTTTCCTCTTGTGTGCAGTTCACTGGCTGTTCACCACATGCGGGGCCAGTGGGCCCCACGGCCCGACACAGGCCCAGTGCAACAATGCCTACCGGAACTCCAACCTGAGCGTGGTGGTGGGGAGCGAGGGCCCCCTGAAGGGCATCCAGACCTGGAAGGTGCCAGCCACCGACACCTACAGGTGGGTATGGGGGAGGGGGAGGGCAAGGGGCAGATCCACCCTCCTGAAGAGGACTGGGGTCCTGCCGGTGGGTGCATGCCTGCTCTCCTGGGGTGCCCGGGCAGGCCAAGGCTCCGAGGCCACAGACTCTGGCCCACATTGGAGTGTAAGGGCTGGAGATGGGGAGATTTGGGATAATGGAGTGTGGCAAGGAAAGAAGCTGTGTCCTCTGTCGTCAAGGAGCCCAGACTCATTTGTGGAGATGATATGCATGCATGCACCAGCTTCAGAACATTCTTTGGCTTTATTAATAACTGTAATTATAGTGGGCTGTTCTTTGAACTTCATGCTGTTCAAATGAGGCAATGAATGTCAAAATGTTTGGGAGACAAAAGTATGATACACATGAAAGATGATTTCTTATGCTTGAGCCTCCTTTCCTGGGCCTTCATTGTTTGCAAGTGAAGCAACTATTCTGGAACGCTTATCCCAGGCCCAACCCCACAGTGTTCCACCAGAGCCAGGCCAGGCTGAAGGGATGCCCGACTCCAACGGGCACTCAGCTAAGCGAAGCTAATGGCAAGGCCTGGACCAGTGGCTCCTAACCTTGAGCGGGCAACGGAATGACAGGAAGGCCAGTTAAAACAGAGATTGCTGGTTCCACTCGCGGAGTGTATGATTTTAGAGGTCTGGAGTGGGGTCCAAGAATATGAATCTCTTTTTTTCATGCTAAACATTTTTCCATTAATGAGGCAAATATGGCAAAACAATGACATTTATTGGGTGCAGGTTGAGGAGGGAGACACCAGTGGTACTCACTGTACTCACGGTATCCATCCATACTCATTCATTCACTGAGAATCTGAATTTCTAGCAAGTTCCCAGATGACGCCAATGCAGCCGCTGGGTTAACCACAGCGCATGCTGTCATCCTCGCTCAGCTCAATGCCGTGGGCAAGGCCAGTGCCGCAATCCTCGTTTTACAGTTGAGAAAACGGAGGCTCAGAGCGTCAGGAGCTTCCCACGGCCACATGGTCAAGAAATGGCCTCCAAGCCCAGACTTCGGAGACGCAGCTCTGCAGAGGTTCCTCCCACCGCACACGGCTGGGCTGTGTAAACAGGAAGCATCGTAATTTTGCTGTCATTTGTGCAGATGCCCCCTAGAGGCTGCTTCCCCTCCCGCAGCCCCCAACCCCCGGCACATCCTCAGCCCCCTGGGAAGGAAAGGGGCTTCTCAGTTTGCCCTGTTTTCCGCACATTCCTACCCCTGGGACTTCAGTGTAAATGCGTTCAGGGGAAAGCCCTGAGTGTTTTTTAAATGACATTCTGGGCAGGAATGCAATAACAAGGCTTGACTGCAATCAGATTAGCTGCTGCAGGTCCCACACATCCCTAGTAAATGGCCAAAGACCTCCGGCTACCCTTGGCCATGCCATACTGAGCAGGCCAGGCCTCCCCTTCCGACCTGGCTGAATTTCCAGGGGTCATCCACTGTCCTAGAGAGAAGGGGATGCATGTCTGTTGAGGACCCACTAGGTATTCCTCCTCCTTTTCACAATGAGGTAGATGTTATTACTATTGTTTTTATCCATATTCCCTTGTTTCCACATGAAGAAACGTGTCAGGAAGCTTAGCAATGGATCTAAGGCCACTCAATCGGTGACAAAGCTGGAATTTGAACCCAGGACCCTCAGGAAACAGGAAATGGAAGGGGGCATAGGAATCATGCAGCACCCACCTCCAGGATGCCTCCAGAAATGAGAGCCTGGGAGGGGAGGCCCCACCGCCTGAAGGGATAGTGGCCAGCCCAGCCCTTGGTGCAGATCCCCACATACAAAAAGCAGCGTGAAGAGGAAAGCAGAGGAGCTGTAAGGCAGAGACCTCAGCACTTAGCCCAGCAAAACCCATTGTCCCACCCCTGCCCAGGGCGACTCCCAGGCTAGACTGGCTCAAAGTCCTCTGCGACTCATGGAGGTCCTCTTGAGCTGCGTTCCTCCTGAGATGGTGTGAATCAGACCCACTTCCAAACTCGGGCGGGTTATTTAATCTCTTGAGACTCTGTTTCCCCACCTGTAAAAGGCAAAGGTTGGGGGTTGCTAACACCTGCCCAGTTGGTTGCAAAGATCACGTACAAGTGCCTCGCACATGCCCTGCACATGGCAGGTGCTCCCCAGCCCAGGTGACTGCAAGGAAATCCCCTGGAGTGGTGTCAGGAAGTGGCCAGACAGCATTTCCAGGAACAGCAGTAGTTCCTGACTCCTCTGCTTCCAAGGACTTTTTTCTGACTTCTTCGGATGGGCCCTGCCTCTTGAAAGGTTTTGCCTGCCAAACTACACTTATTAAGTAATAATTCATTTTCCTATTTTGTATTAATCACAGCCACATCTAAGTCTAGCCAGGTTTCTGATCTGTGTAAATTGTTACGGTATAACCACCCGTGTTGCTACAAGCCCAGCCCAAATCAGAGAACTGTTTCCATTTCTCTCTTTGGAATATTGAGATTAGCTCCCAGCCCCCAGCGCTGCCCGCTGAACACTCAGAAACACGCACAGGAGCTGTTTTTCTGTTGAAGCAGGACACTTCGAAGTGCCCACATTTGTAAAGGGACTTCTGATCAGGACTTTTTTGAACTGGCCTGAGAAGCACCGTATCAAAATGGAAGAATCAAAACCAAAAAATGTTGGCTTTGGGTTTTTGTTGTTGCTGTTGACTCCTTGTTTTTTAACCCAACAAAGACTGTTACAGATATTCCTGGCCCTCACCTCATCCTTGACCCGGATGAGGCTTGAGACTTGGACAATAATGTCTACTGGTCACATAACGTCGCATCAAAGAAGCCAGACCATTTAATGATTTGCTATACGGACCACATCGAAACGTCCCCAAGTCAGAATATCCAGGTTGAGAAGTCAGGTGCCCTTTTTCTGGAAGATATTTTCTCCATATTAACTAATTCTTATTTATTAAGTGCAGTTCGTCTAGTGAGACAAACGTAGGACACACAGGAGGATGGATGTAAAAGGTTCTTGAGAACAGAAAGGTTGGAATCATTCCTTAGGGAATCCATCTATTCCTGGAAGAGTGTGGCGCTCAGCTAGTTCTGCCTGGCTGCAGCTTGAGGCCTGGCACGATTATTGCTACAGTCAAGGTCTCTACCTACTGATCAGAGAGGTGAGGGAAAGCAAGCTATACTTATCAAGCACCCACTGTGTGCCACAGTGAGACGTCATTGCCTGGGGCTTGCTCAGGGATGCATACAGGTGAAAAAAAAGAAAGAAAGAAAGAAAAAAAAATCTTTTTTTTAAATTAATTTTTATTGGAGTACAGTTGATTTACAATGTTGTGTTAGTTTCTGCTGTACAGCAAAGTGAATCCGTTATACGTATACATATATCCGCTCTTTGTTAGATTCTTTTTCCGTATAGGTCATTACGGACTACTGAGTAGAGTTCCCTGTGCTATACAGTAAGTTCTTCTTAGTCATCTATTTTATATATAGTAATGAAAACACTCCACTCTTAATTAACTGGTCATTTACCCGGTGCTCCTCTCCCATCTTCTACACCTTTGTCTACTACCACGAAGAGGGAGGGGAAAGACAGGCCGGGAAGGAGACAGCTGGGACGTGCCAGGCCAAGGTGGGGCTTTAGGGGCAAAACCTAAATCTCCATCTCCTCCCCCCACACACGCACACCCTGCTTTCCTGCCCTGGGCTTCCCCTTCTCCTGGATTTGCCACTGCCTCTGTCAGAACAGGACAGGTGTCCATACCTGCTCCCCTCCTGCTTTGCACATCTCAGCGGACCTTATTAAGCACCTATTAGGACACCATGCCTATATAAAGAGGTACAAGATCCAGTTTCTGCCCAAGAGGAGCCCCATTCAGTGGCAGATGTAGGAACAAAGCATTTCAGTGTGATGTAGAAAGTACTGCTACGGAGGCTTACACACAGCCCTGTGTTAGAGGCCAGGGGAAGGGCCTGAGTTCATGGATGGCTTTCACAGGGAGACAGAAGCCTGAGTTAAGTCTTAAAGGTGATAGAGTTGTCTACAAAGACGAGGCGAGGGCCTACCCGGTGGAAGGAGCCCCTGGGGCCAGCCAGGGCCTGCAGGAGCTGAAGCAGGACCTGGCCCTGAGGCTGGAGCCTCACCTCCCGAACACGTTCAGCTCCTTCTGGTACCAGCGTGATGGTGGTGGTGAGAGAAGCAAGTGGGGAGGCAGGGAAAACAGAGGGAGGGCTGGTGAGGTCATGCAGGCAAGAGTCACATGGGGCTAAACCAGGGCAGGGGAAACATGGCGGGAGAGGCCGAAATGTTTGGGAGGTAGAATCGGCATGGCTGGAGGACTGAGTGGGTGGGATGGGAGCGGGAGGGACACCTGATCTGGGAGATTTCCAAGTCTTGGTTCTGAGCGCCCATGGAGGTGGGTGGCTAAGGTGGATCAGAGCAGGAGCGTGGATTGTGGGGTGTGTGCTGGGGCAGGAGCCTCAGCCTCCGCCTAAAATGGAAACACACACTGGCTGAGTCCGGCTCCAAGGCCCAGGGGGATTTAGTGCGATTCGGTGTGCGACACCCCGCGCAGGGCCAGTCGCATGCAGATGTCAGCCAGCCAGCCTCTCGCTGTGCTTCTTCCCCTCTTCATCCTTCCCTCCCTCCACCCAGCCCACCTGCCTGTTCTCCTGCCTCTCCAGGGTTCCGTATCCTTCCCTGTCCCCCCTCCTCCCCCAGCTGCCCACATACACACACACAAATACACACACGCATACGCATGTGCACGTGCCCACGTGCACACAGATTGTCTATAAAAACTTTGATCAAGCACAGCCCACAGCTCCTGATGACAGTTCTCACATGGTTCACTTGTGATGTCCTCAGACATCATGTACAAGAGGTCTCAGATCCCAGCTGGAGCCAGCAAAGCCCACCAGCCAACCTGGGCCACAGCTGTTCCTGACGGCCTCCATCACTGACACTAGTTTCCTCACCTGGCTCCACAGACCAGCACGTGCAGCTGGATGACACCATCATTCAAATCCACAAGCAGCCACGGAGCACCTACTGCCTGCCCGGCTCTGAGCCGGGGTGGTGCGGTGCAAGGGGCCTCCGGTTGTCTGCCAGGCACTGAATAGATGCTGCAGAACTTGTAGAGAGGACTGAGCCTCTGGAGCCTTGCAGTCTCTGCAAAGACCACGGGGCAGAAAAGTTCAATAACAGTCCACAATGCCAATAAAGTTCTAAACAATTGTAGAAGAGAGTCGCAAGTCAGGATTCACTGCCAGAGTAATTGTGCAGATAGCCATAGCCGTGAAGAGCACAGAGCAGGGAAGGTGGAGGGAGGGGGGCAGCACTGAGCAAAGATCCACGAGCCGCAGGCAGAATGAAGTTTGGGTTCAACTTCTGACACTGTATGACCTTGAAAGTGTGCTGCACCTCCTCTGCAAGGGCTCATCTGTCAAAGGAGGGGTTGGAGAGAGAGGTCACTGACATCTCTTCCAGCTCTGATATTCCTGGGTCAGGAAGGTGGTAGGGAACCAGTGGACCATGAGTCTTACTGATTGGTGCAAAACTGGAATGGAACTGGGGCAGCAAGGAGCACACGCCTCCACCGCTGACCCCCGGGGGTGTCGCCTGATGGCTCGCGTGACCCATCTGGATCATACGACTATGTACCTGCACAGAGCTCTCGCCCTGACCAAGCCCTGCACATACCCAACGTCTCCTGTGCTCTCACAGCAGCCCTGGAGGCAGGATGGATACGCAGGGCGGACCTAACTTCTGATTTCACGGAGGAGGAAACCGAGACACAGAGGATGGAAGGGACTCACTCAAGGTCCCACTGGGTGTTAGAGGCAGAGCCCAGAGCAGGTGTGGAAGAGAAATGAGGTGCTTCCTGCTTCCCCAGGTGGGGTCCTCTCACTCCTTCCCCCCCTCCACCGCCCCCGGCAGCCCCACCAAGTGTGCCGCCGACACCGCCATCACGCTGCACACCAGCTGTGCTCTCCTTTCAGGGTCCAGCAGGCAGCCACTTTGATTTGCGGCTAATTCTTTATTTTAAGAAGATTCACAACTCAATTACATCAGGTAACAATAGCTCACAGTCAATAATACAAAACGCAAACCCAATAAACATCCATTCTGCCTAGGGGACGTGGATTTAGATGAAGACAAACAAAAAAATGACAGCATCAGCTCGCTGAGAACAGTATCCTGTAACTTCCAGTAAATTGGAATCACTGCGAGTCATTTTCCCCACTTGAGTGGCAAGTATATTAATTTGTTGTCATTTGTCAACCATCAAAATAAGTTGTTTACAAGGGATGGGAAAAGGCTTCAAAGATTCAGGCTGAGGTTATTATTCTGGCGCAAGTTTGTGTAACATGATTCGTACAGCTCAGGGGTCTTCAGAAGCGCCAGGGCTGGCCTTATGCTCCCACTGGCTCCCTGTGGAAGTAGGTCCTGGGTGAAACTGAACACCCTTGACCCTGGCTCCTCGGCCACACCCTGCTCCACCTATTGCCCTGCTCTCTAGAATCCGGGGCCTTATTCACTCACCCCCTTCTGCCTCTCAGAAGTCACCCCAGGAGAGGAGCGGACAGGCTCCCCCAGGGGTACATTAGCACAGCAGTTACTATTTGTTACTCACTAGCTACCCTCCAGGGGCTGAACTAGGCCCCTTATAAGGGGCATTATCTCATATAACTCTCACAACAACCTTTTAAGGTAAACGTTCTTATCCCCCTTTTATAGATGAGGAAACTGGAGCTCAGAGAGGGTACGTAAACTACCCAAGGTCACACAGCTGGCGGGTAACAGGGCCAGAACCAGGAGAGGTAAGCAAGGTGCCTCGGACACAAAAGTTCAGGAGGCTCTGGCTCTCAAGGTTGACCAAGTGCAAGACCAACACCTGGGCAGGAGTTGTCTAACCCAGTTCCTGGCCCTGAGTGACAGAGTTGGATTTGGATCCAGGTCTGTCTGCATCCAGCCCGTGCTTTTTTCACTGTGGCACAGCCCATCCAGGAGGAGATGGGCCTTGTAGTAGCAGCTAGAAGTTTCCAAAGGAGTGAAGCTCTCTGGTGGGATTTCAGGCCTCACAGGGCTGATGAGGGAGGCACCACCTCCTACCAGTAGCCCAGGTGGGCAGCTGCCAGTCCCGTGTCTTTAAGCCAGTAATAGTCCAGGTGGAAATGTGGGGCTGAGGCCATCACGCAGAAAAGCAAACTCCAGCTGCTGACACCTGGGTGCCAATCTCTGCTGTCTCCTTTGGGGTCTGTAGAGCTGACCCCATCCCAGAGTCCCCCTTGCACTTGGCAGGAGTTTTGTAATCTTTTCAAACCCACTACTTACCCTCATGAGGGCGGGGGTCCTCATTTTTTTCCTTGGCAGGGGAAGCTGAGTCTCTGAGAGGTTAAGCAATTTGCCCCAAGTCACACAGCCAGCAGAGTGCCCAGGGTATGACTCAGAACTCAGAGCTCTTTCCATCCACCTCTCTTTCAAGAACTAGGTGAAGACCCAAATGGGGCTGGAGTTCAGACTCGGTTGGGGGCAGGAGAAATAGGAAAGAAGGCTTAGAGAGGGGAAACAAAGCACGTCAGGAACAAGCAACTTCTAAAATATAATGCTTTGGCTAAATTTAAACATGTGAAAGAGTTCAGAATGATTCATAACGCATGCAAATGACTATGCAAATGATGCAGAAAGGATGAGACAGGTACAGCTTACCTCTCAGATATAGCAGGAGTGGGCAGGGTGAGGACTCCCTCTCGGGCAGCAGTTTTCCAAGCCCACAACACCTTCAGATTGAAACGACTTTCTTAGGTAACCTGCCAAAGCCCCGGAACCTTGGAGGGGCCAGCAGGACAGATGTGGCCCGTCTACGCCCACGTTGCTGTCGCTACACTCCACAGAGTCTCTGGAATGCCCAGCATCACCCCGGCCCCAGGCTTGCCTTCTCTGAGCTAAATAATTCTGCTGCTTTCCTTTCACCAATGAGCCTTCCTTCTTCCTCAGCCTTTTAATTGTCCTTATCACCTCTCCTTTTCCAATGGGTCAGGAGCGAGGGTTTGGCTGAGTGAATTAGGATGGGCCAGTAGCTTCTCAGACCACCCTCGTGCATCCATATAACCTCGCAGCAGCATGTGGGAGGAGAAATGGGCTCCATGAGGGGAAATGTAGAGCTCTGGACCAGGGTTTGCCCGGTCCAAATGAATCCCTCTGGGCCTCGGTTTCCTCATCTGCCAAATGAGATTGCTAACAGCTACTGTTTACGGCTACTGGGGGGATGCCATATGCACTCACGCCTGGCACACTGCAGGATGCTCAGGAATTGGCCCCACTCCCCCACCCCAGCATCTAGGTTTCCTGCCTCTTCATTCACGTTCACACAAGCCTGACTCGTACCCTCCACCTCTTTCTGCTTGTCTGGGTCCTGCCCAACCATCATCTCCACCATGAAGCCGACTTCAGACCCACACCCCACACGCCCCAAACCAGCCAAGGTCTCCAGCACCGCTGCCTCAATGTCTGTCGCAGTCCTCCGCCTCTTTCCCGGGCCCCGAGCACCTGATGGCCCTGATTTGTGCCGAGGCCTGCCACTTTCTCGGGGCTTTCACCCATTATCTCCTTTAGATGTTGAACCTTCCCACGCCCCTGTGAGTTCGGAAAGGAAAGAACGGTCCCACTTTGACGAGGGAAGGATCTGGGACTCTGAGAGGACACACAACGAGGAGATGGTCCACTCCTTACATGGAACCCCAGAGCCCTTTGGTCCCTCCGCTTTGCCTCCCCGATATAACCACCCCCACAGGGAGATGTCATAACTCTGTCTCCGCAATTTCTTTGGAAGCCCCCCGAGGGCCTGGAGCCCATCTCCTGCCTCCTCTTAGGCACGTGGTCTTACGCCAGTTTGCAACAATCTCCCATCGGTGCCGGGCCCCGGAGACAGGACAGTGGGCTCAATTCTCCCTCGCTCTCTACAGAGACCTCAGGTCCTCACCTGCCACGTTAGCCATCAGCTGGCCCTCCAGGCTTGTCTCTGCAGAACAGGCCCAGGCTCTGCCTTAGGAAAGCCTCCAGGAGGCCCCTCCCATGCTTAGAACACAGGACATTTCCTAGAAGTATAGGTGGAGAAGCCGCCATGTGCGCACGTGTGCAAAACCATCTTGCAGCTCTCCCCGGAAGCTTTTCTTCAAGGACCTTGGATCTGAATATGCAGGGACTTGAAAGCCCCCCAAGTTCCTCTCCCTGGCAGCCGGTCTCTGGGGAGGCATGTATATCGGGCACGCGAGCTGTCTTCAGGGCACACCGCTCTT
>NW_006798707.1:2997879-3027823 GCF_000442215.2 Lipotes vexillifer | reverse complement strand
CACGCCGCTCTTCTGGTACGGTTCATCAGTTGGGTCCTTTCTCCCCCATCCCTGCCTGACTTCAACTCAACAACCTAAGAGGCAGCAGAAATACTCCCGCGTCCCCACTCGCTGGTTTTATTTTCATCATGATTGGTTGGTTGTTGTCCACACACACATTGCTCCAGAAGGAGTTACTGGCAGGATGCGAATAAACAGTCTGTGCTCGTAAACACCGCTCTCCTCAATCATTCCATGTGGAACTCCTTGTGTCTAGACCCCGTGGGGAGACTTTAAAACATTGTACCAAGTCAATTACTGCTCCTTCTCCCAGTAAGAATAATAATAAATACTTAGTGGGTGCTTCTTACATGCCAGCCACAATTCTGAGACTTGCGACACTTCATTTCTTCAATCTTCACCACACACCTGGGCTAGAAGGTAGGTTTTTCTTATCCCCGTTTTACAGATGAGGAACAGGAAAGTTCAATTACTTGTCTAAGGTTGACCACATGAGTCCTTTGCTCTTGGACAGGGAGAGAAGTCCATAACAGGAAACCCCAGTTATACGGGACATCATCCCCCCAACAGCCCACATTAATACAGACTCCCCCTGTCTTCCTCTCTTCTCTCTCTCCCTGCCCACCTTCCCCCTCTCTTCCTCTCTTCTACCCCTTACTAGTTCTTTACCTTCCTAGCTCTGTGAATGAGGCATCTCCCTGCCCCTCTCTGAACTTGACCTCCCTCTCCTGACAGTGGAGAGAGGACCCTCCTTGCTGACCTCATGGGCTGATGCAGGGGAGAGACCTCCAGCACAAGGGTGGTGCGCTCGGCCTGTTAGGAGCCGCTGGGTTGGCAGGAGGGGAGTCAGTCTTCATACCACAGCAGGAGCCCATGCGCTCTGTCCTGTTGCAGCATATCAGGCTACGGAGCCGCTGGCGGGAAAGGCGGGAAGAACACGATGATGCGATCCCACGGCGTGTCTGTGCTGGGCATCTTCAGCCTGCAGAGGGACGACGTGCTGTACATCCTGGTCGGGCAGCAGGGGGAAGATGCCTGCCCCAGTGTAAGTGCCCAGAGCGGGGATTTCTCCTCCACACTCACCAGGACCCAGGCAGGCCCCTCAGAGGACACAAACACTGCACACACGCCTTCGGAGACCTCACATTCAAAGATGGTGGGACTCACCCTTTGTTCTGCCTGCAAATGCTCCTCCCTTTCCAGGGCCATTTGGGTGCATGCGAAGGTGGGTGGTGTGGCTTTGGGGGTCGCACATCCCTACAGGCACCGAGGCTGAGGCATGGGTTTCATGAGCAATCTTTAAAACTGAAGAGCTGAATTCTGCTAAAATGGGCAAATGGTGGTTCCTCTTAGCACAAGTGCAAGTTGAAGCCCACTGCCTAAGCTTTCTTGCAAGGGCACCATTGTCTTTAGCCATATTATCATAAACAGGAAAATACCAGACTAAACATGTCTTGTTCAGCTCAAAATCACAGACTCATAGCCACATATATGCATATAAAACCATATAAAAAGTTCTGAAAGATACAGATAACAGTGGTTGTTTCTGGAGAGGGGACTGGAGTTGAGGGTGCTTTGTCAGTGATGTCTGATATTGTTACAAAAATAATGCATTCACATATTATTTATTATTTGTGTGATTAAATTTTTTTAAGTGTTTTAAGCACAGACTCACAGCTGAAAGACCCTGTAATCCACTACCCCCATTTCACAGATGAGAACATGGAGACCACAGAAGTGAAGGGGCTTGTCCAGAGTCACTCATAATGCAGCACAGAGACTCTGGCTCCTATTTTTGCTGCCCCAAACTTGCTTGGGGCTCAGTTTCTACAGCCCTTTTCCCTTTTCCACTTATAACACATCACTTGACAAGCCAGACTGTCATCCTCTGCAGCCCCAGAGACAACCCTTCATTCTGGTTCCTGACCCCACTGGGGGTGTCCAGCTGTCAAACAGGGAGAGCTCCAACAGCAGTACTTAAGAAAGCCAGTAGTGGTCTAAAATGACCAGGAAGGGGAGACAGTGGAGACTAATAAAGCAGCAGCCATGCCTCTTGCCTGTGCTGGGGGACACAGGACCCTGGTGGTGCTGGCTGTCTTGATGGGAACTCAGCACTCTGCAGGGGGTTCTCCACATTGGGCCAGGCCACGCCCTCACCTGAGGGTGAACTTCTGCACCGGGTGGGACCGGGACAGGGATCTGGGTTCTAGGTCTCAGGACCCAGGGCTCCTTCCCCAGAAACTTATTCAAGAGCAGAGTTGGAAGACAGGTGTGGGAACAAGAGCTATGAGAAAGCAGTTCAGTTCCACAGAATAACCTCGAGGCTCCTAAGAGCCAGGCCCCAGGCTGGGAGCCAGGAGTAAAGTATGTGCCCTACCCCCAACCCCACCTTAGAGGCTGAAAACAAAGCAACCAGGAGTAAGCTGCGCAGGTGCAACCTTGTGCGTGAGAAATGTCTGGACTCTCTTATTTAGCAACTATAATCAGGACTTTCCAACCTGATATAATGTGTTAAGTCATTACATTACAAGCCGCTGTAATTTTCACAGGAATTTATTGAGTGCTAATGTAATTCTTCCATCTAAGCAGAAAGATTGCATTGACTTCCACAAGGAACTTTTACTTGATTGGATTGTCATCAATTACGTCTTTTCACAGGACTGAGTCCTTCTTTTTTAATTCAGTTGTAATCTACTTGTTCCTCTGGACTGCTGCATTTTATCATTTTATTAATCAACCTACTTGCTCTCAAACCTTGGATGTGCCAGGGAAGTTCCAAAGGAGCCAGGGACAGAGGGCAGCCCCCTCTGCTGGTCGGGTCGGGCATAGCATGGGCATGGGGAAAATAATCGGTCTTCCCAGTTGCTCCACACCTCCGCCCCTCAGGAGTCATTTGAGAAAGGGAGAAAGACCTTTTACAGGCACTACCTCAATCTCCAGTCCTCCCTAGGCCGAAAAATGGTGTCTAGAGAATGAAGTGGACCCCAAGAATTAAACTGCAGGCTTTGGCAGCTCTGCTGGTTCTACTGCATTTCTGCGTGGAGTGGCTCTTCCCGTGGGCCTGGCCAACCCAAGCCTGGAATGGGCTCCAGCTGCTGGAACCACCCGCCCAGACACACAGACACACAGACACACAGACACACACACACACACACACACACACACACATCCCTCAGCCCCTGTCCTGTACACTGTAGGCTGTTTAGCAGCATCCCTGGCCTCTACCCACCAGATGCCAGTAGCATCCCTCAGAAACGACAATGAAAAATGCCTCCAGACATTTCCAAGCATCCCCAGGGGAGCAAAACCATGGGTCTAAATGTTAGCTTCCACCACTACCATCACTCACAAGGCAAGTATTGTGAAGGGCCAGCCCACACCCACCCAGTTCCCAAGTCTTTCAAATGTATTCAGCAAACATGTATTGAGTACCTACTACACGTCAGTCACTGTTCTAGGAACTGGGGAGATATTCATGAACAAAAGAAAGATCCTTTGCTCTCGTGGAGCTTTACATTGACTCCAGGGGAAGAGGAACAAACAGACAATAACCAGTAAACGTAAGTTCCTCAGGACACCCAAAAGAGACAGGGTTAGGGTGAGTAGAAGTAGGGCGAAGGGGCGTCATGGTGTGCTGGAGTTCAGAGGCAGGTTGCAATCGTAAATAGAGTGGTGAAGGGAAGCCTGCCGAGAAAAAGACAGCTGAGCAGAGTCCTGAAAGAGCTGAGGGACTGAACCAGGAAAGTAAGTGGGGACTCCGGCAGAGCAGAGGCCGAGTCCCCAGACGGGAGCGTGCCTGGTGTGCCCAAGGAACAGCCAGGATGAGTGGGTGGAACAGGAGAGAGAGTAGGTGAGAGATGAGGGAGGGGTGATGGGGACCGGGTCAGGCCATCAGAAGAACACACTGAAGCCGTAGGACGGTTTTGAGCAGAATAGTGACCTGAAGCGATTTGCATACTAGCTTCTCTGGCTACAGTGTGGAGAACAGACCACTTGGGCCCAAAGGAGGAGTCGGGGCCCGTGAATCTAACGGCTATTGCATTAATCCAGGCTAGATGATGGTGGCTTGGATAAAGACAGTAACAGTGAAGGTGGTGAAAAGCGGCTGAATTCTGGGTGTATTTAGAATATAAAATCCAAGAATTGTGCCCGAGCCACTGGAAGGAGGGAGCTGCCTTCACGAGAGCTGGGGCCTGCTGTGGAAGGAGCAGGTTTACTGAGCTCAGCTGATCTGGTAGACGGCCAAGTGGAGGCTGCTCGTGGACAAGGAAGACAGGCCACTGGAGTTCAGGAGAGAGGTCTGGAAAGGGGATGCAAATCCAAGAGAGATCAGCATAAACTGAGACAGGTTGAGATTGTCTAGGGAGTGGTGTAGATGGAGAGGACCACGGGCTGAACCCTGCAGACCCCCAACATTTAGAAATGGAGGAAAGAGGAACCAACAAAGGAGGCGGGGAGGGGGGAGCCAGGGATGTAGGAGGAGACTCCAGAAGTCAGGTCAAGAAAGCGAATCATTGGGCTTCCCTGGTGGCGCGGTAGTTGAGAGTCCGCCTGCCGATGCAGGGGACACAGGTTCGTGCCCCGGTCCGGGCCACATGCCGCGGGCCTGCTGTGGAAGGAGCAGGTTTACTGAGCTCAGCTGATCTGGTAGACGGCCAAGTGGAGGCTGCTCGTGGACAAGGAAGACAGGCCACTGGAGTTCAGGAGAGAGGTCTGGAAAGGGGATGCAAATCCAAGAGAGATCAGCATAAACTGAGACAGGTTGAGATTGTCTAGGGAGTGGTGTAGATGGAGAGGACCACGGGCTGAACCCTGCAGACCCCCAACATTTAGAAATGGAGGAAAGAGGAACCAACAAAGGAGGCGGGGAGGGGGGAGCCAGGGATGTAGGAGGAGACTCCAGAAGTCAGGTCAAGAAAGCGAATCATTGGGCTTCCCTGGTGGCGCGGTAGTTGAGAGTCCGCCTGCCGATGCAGGGGACACAGGTTCGTGCCCCGGTCCGGGCCACATGCCGCGGAGCGGCTGGGCCCGTGAGCCATGGCCGCTGAGCCTGCGCGTCCGGAGCCTGTGCTCCGCAACGGGAGAGGCCCCAACAGTGAGAGGCCCGCGTACCGCAAAAAACAAAAAACAAACAAAAAAAAAGAAAGAGAATCATGGAAAAGTGATCAGCTCCTCCAAATGCAGCTGGGGACCCAGCAAGATGCAGACTGAGAAGCGAATCAACTGTTCCCCTCCCCCCACCCCATTCAAAGGAGACACCTGAGCCGCAGGGGCAGCGGGGAATGCGCTGACGCTGGGCTCTAGTTAGACAAAGGCCATCCTGCAGCCCAACTGCTCCCTCCAGCAATCTCCAGCCATCGGCAAGTTCCGTTCAAGGGAAGAGGGCATCCCCAAGGGGTGGGGGCCCCACTGCTGCCAGGCAGAGGAGAGGAGGAAAGGGAGCGTGGTCGGAGGGGGTGGACCTTCTTAGCACCACTGGTTCGCACTGGGCAGCTCCCCATTTTTTTTAGTTATTTATTTAGACTTTTTGGCTGCATCGGGTCTTAGTTGAGGCATGTGGGATCTTTCGTGGCAGCGCGTGGGCTTCTCTCTAGTTTTGGCGCGCGGGCTTAGTTGCCCTGTGGCATGTGGGATCTTAGTTCCCCGACCAGGGCTCGAACCCGCGTCCCCTGCATTGGATGGCCGATTCTTAACCACTGGACCACCGGGGCAGTCCCGCAGCTCTCCAGTTAATAGAGGAGGACAGATCCAGACAGATGGCCCAGCAAAGCTCCAGTCAGGACGTGAGACTGGACACTGTCTTCTGTGCTCTGCTCTGCCTAGCTGGCAGCACACATTTCCACGCCCTGTCCCTGGCTCTGCCCTCAGAGCATGCCCCTTGCATCTCAGGCCCTCCCCAGGCAGCGGTTGGCAGGGTTTCCTTCCAGCAGACTCCATGCCACTCGGCCCCCGCCCCAGCCCTGGATGGCACTGCACATACACAGGAGAAATGTCAGCTGTCCACAGTAGCAATTCAGACCCTTCCACCCACACTAAATCCACTCTAAAACATATCAAATTATTTCCATCATTAAATCCAAAATGCCATAAAACAAATTGCATCTCAGCTATTTATCTGGAAATTTCTCTAGTACTCATTCCCGGCACCCCTGAGTGCTTTAGCATAAGGAGTGGCTCAAGATGAATTGCCATGTCCACTGGCTGGTTACACAGCAACATTCGATGAAAATTTGATGTTTTGTGGGCCTTTTTTCTATTAAGCGAAAGCAGTCATTTTCCTCCAAGGTCAGGCCAATGCGTGGAGAGTTCGTCTCAGCTGCTGTGACGGACAAGCAGGGTGGCTAGTCTTGAAACGCTGCCCTCTTTATTCAGGGATTCCAGGCTTCTGGGTCACAGGAATTTCCAGCATGTCCCCAGAGACTCCCAGATGCCTGGGCCCACACCAGGTGGAATA
This sequence comes from Lipotes vexillifer, assembly GCF_000442215.2. NCBI lineage: Eukaryota > Metazoa > Chordata > Mammalia > Artiodactyla > Lipotidae > Lipotes > Lipotes vexillifer. The sequence goes on along the minus strand of NW_006798707.1, from coordinate 3,021,369 downwards.
GAATCCGAGTTTGGCCTCCCACTGTTTTCTTCTCTTTACAAGATACTTCAAACTGCAACTTCTCAAAAATCCTCAGTGGCTCCTCGCTGCTTAGAGAATGAAGTCCAGCTCCTTCTCTGTTTGTATTCAAGGCCTCTGTCCAGGATCTGACTGTCCAGTTAGGTTCCCTCTACCCACTCCCATTTACACTCCCGCCAGCACTGTCTTACCCCATGGGGACTTTATCACCCCCTCTTCAGAATCCAAAGGATCCTAACAGGTCCTCCTGGACCACCTCTCTGTCCTCAGATGGACTTTTCCGAGCCAGAGAGACTCCTTATACTTTTTCCCCCAAATACCACGCTCACCTCCTTCCCTCTGGGCTCATGCTGATCTCCTCCCCTGTAATGTCCTAATTTTCTCCCATTCTCAGTGTTTAAAAATCTCCCTATCCTTCAAGGCCCAAGTGAATGCCACCTCCCCCAGGCAGTCCTCCCTGCTCACCAGTCCAGCAACAAAGCCTCACTGTCCCTCCTCAACTTCCCATGCATTTTCTTCTAAGCTGTCCCTGTGGTCCTTCTCCAGTACTGCCCAGAGTGACAGTTACCTGTGTGTAGTTTTTGTCTCCTCAATTCAACGGCAAACTATTTGAGAGATCGTCAGACCCTATCTTTAAACATAGAAGGTCTGTGTGCTGGGAGGTAGAGAACCCTGGGCACAAACCTGAGGTGCTTTCTGTCTCTCCAGACCAAGCAACTAATCCAGAAAGTCTGCATTGGAGAGAACAACGTGATAGAAGAAGAAATCCGCGTGAACAAAAGTGTGCACGAGTGGGCAGGAGGGGGCGGCGGAGGGGGCGGAGCCACCTACGTATTTAAGGTGAGGTCTGGGTGCCAGCTTCCCCAGGGCAGCGCCTTCTCTGTGTCCTGGTGTTGGATCCTCAGGACAGACCTGGGAATGAAGCACCTCGGGTGCTCTTAGCCCCATTTAAAGTTGAGGAAACCAAGGCCCAGAGGGAATATAAGGTTCCCTGTCTGTCCAGGAAAGGACAGGCCCTTCTCATGTTGATATGCCAGCTGGATTTCACCACGCAGACCTTTGCCATCCTGCTTCAGGGTCCCAGAGGGTCCCACTGTGCCCTCCTCTGTCCTAAGGTGGACTTTTCTGATGTCATCGAAAATAGGCAAAGGTTTCCTGCCGGGTCTTCCTGCAGGGACGGTGATGCTGAGGGCTTAACCTTGAAGTTGTGGGGGTCAGAGCAGAGACCCCTGAGTGTGCAGAGGAAGGAGAGAGGAAGAGAGGAGAGAGACCTGCTTCTGCGCACCAGCTGCCAGACCCCTGAGGCTAGAGAGGAACTTCAGGAGAGGGGCTGTAGAAACAGCCTCCTGGTACTCAGATACATTTCCATCTCCTAGTGCTTTTGCTTCACGTACTGAACCTGGACTAATACACGAGCCCGGGGCTGGAGGGGATGGAAGAGCTGATGGGGTGCTGTAACATGAGATCGGGGCCCTCAGACCACTGAGAGGTCATCCAATGCCCAGCAAACACTCGGCCACATTTAAATTGCTCAGGGGTCTCCAGAGTGGGAGCCCCACTCGGTTTCTCAATCTCTGAATGTCTCCCCTGGGCAGATGAAGGATGGAGTGCCAGTGCCCCTGATCATTGCGGCCGGCGGTGGCGGCAGGGCCTACGGAGCCAAGACAGACACGTTCCACCCAGAGAGACTGGAGAATAACTCCTCAGTTCTAGGGCTGAATGGCAATTCCGGAGCCGCAGGTAAACCGCTGCAAGCCCACCCTCTCCCAGAACATTCTCCTGGGACTGTGTGAGCTTCAGCTCGGCCGGGCGCCATCACACACCTGTGGGCATCTTAGTCGCTGGCCCTTGAGATGCTGGGAGCTCTGGATATTGGTACCGGGATCAAGAGAGGGAGGGCAGGCCACAGGCTGGGGACCCAGAGGCCCCCTTGCCAAAACGGGGTTTGGACTTGCAGAAGGTCACTGAGAAAATGAGGCAGGCGCCAGCAGTCTGACCGCCAGCCCAACTGTCCCCGGGTTTTACCAAATGCAACTGGATGTGAGCAGGTGGAAGGAATCTGGGCAGAGTCAGGCCCCCTGGCCCCTGTGGCTTGTTCGTACTTCCAGGCCCTGGGCTGCCAGTGCACACATCTCCTTGCTGGAAAATCTCTTTCTGGAATCTCCATGGTTGGGCTCTCTGTCTCCTTAATGAGAGCCAGCAACGCAGAAATAGGGGGCAGACACCAAAGGGGATGTGAATTCTCTGATTCCTCCGAAGTCAGCCATTCATCTTTGTATTTTCTTTTTTCCACAATCAGATCGAGGGAGTTTGAAGGTGTTTAAGATTTGAGATTAATTAAAATAAATACTCAGACTTCCTCTTCAATTGAGAGAGAGCTAGAGATAGAAGAAAGAGGAGAAGGGTCACAGCGAGGAATTACCACAGTGATACAGTGCCCCTTACATCCGTCCAGCATGTAATAAATTACAAAGCACTTCCACATCTATTATACTTGTGCTTTTCAAAACAGTCCTGTAGGGGTTTCCAAACATATCATTTCATTTTACAGAAGAGTCAACAAGTTCACTGAAAGTTGGTGGATTTTCTTTTCTCAAGATGTGGCCAAACTGTTTCATACTTAATCCGTTTTTTAAAACACTGTTGCTGCTGTTTTTATTTTTACGCCCATTGTTTTCTTTTCCACACATTTGCTTGAAGGCTGCAAGATAGAGTGGGGGTCGGAAACCAACTTAGCTGGGGACTGTGCAGGACGCAAGGGTAGGGTGCTCCGGGAAGGAGGGCAGACCTGGTATCAGGCCCATCTCATCCTAACTTATTCACTAAGCTCGTGGCCCCGAATAGCCATCAGAGCCCACTTCCGGCTAACGGCGCTGAGGGGCCTTCCCTCCACCACGTGACATCAACCACCTTGACTGGCCCCATACCCACCCTCTGGCTGGCAAAGGGAGGCCAAACACTTGGAGTCCTGTAGCTTCCGAAGCGGACAGAAGGTCCTCACGACTTGTCCAGGACCTCATTTCAGCCCTGCTTGTCTCTGTTCCAGACCCAAGCGTCTTCCTGACCTCGACCTCATTTCCTGAAACCTGTCTCCCTCTTTCTAGCACCATAGTCATCCCTGTCTGCAGCTTTCCCCACCTAGACGTCCCTCTGCTGCCCACTCTGGGTCCAGAAGAACCTTGACCACAAGGTCTCGCAGAGGACCCTTCCGGGCAGGTTGACCCTTCCGGGCAGGTTAACCCTTACGGTTCCAGCAGACACACGCACAGCTGTTTCTCCCGGTTCCCACCTGCCAGCATCTTCTGGAGCAGAAAGGGATTTGGGGTCTTCTGGAGTTAACTGCCTCTTGAAAGGTCACACAAAACGATATGGGGAGACAAGGTGGGCGTCCTGGAATTTCCAGGGCCTCGGGAGAGATGTATTGTGGTCTGCCTGTGGCCTTAAACGTTCAACCTAGCTCTGTAAAGAACATTTCGTTTGCAAGAGTTCAGAGCAGGCCCAGGCGCTGGGAAGCACAGCTCCAGCTGCTGCCACTCTAGCCAGAGCATCACCACCTCCACCCACAGCTCTTTTTGCTCTTGATCTCGGAGCAGCTCCTTAGAAGCAGGCAGGCAAGACACTGCCCGAGCTTCAGAGTGTGAGGCCTTCTGCCTGTGTGTGTCCTGCCTCACAAACGCCCAACGATCCCTCCACTTGGCGGTTTGTAAAATATTTCACACACTCCCTGTCTTCTTTGATCCTAACATCCACCCCATGAGGTGTCTCATTATCTCCAAGTGACAGGTGAGGAAACCAAGTCTCAGACCGGTTGCCTAGTAGACAATTAAAGCACTTTGGGTTATTCGGTGCCTTAATCCAGGGCTCCTGCTATAGGAATTTCACTGCCGTGACCTCAGCAGGGTTTTGACAGCTGGTCCTGGTTCTCTGAGATGGGAAGCAGTTAATGCAACGCAGGCCGGGCACTTCAGGAGTTGGCAGGCAGAGAGGGAAGGCAGAGGCACAAGTTTAGTAGTCGTGCTGCCTGTCCCCTCCACTTCCCCCGTCCCTCACCGAGCACACTGCCGGGCTTTTGAGCCAGAGGCCTGACAAGAAGCTGGGGTACGAGGTGCTCCCATCGGGACATGCACGACTGTGGCCAGAGCAGCTCTCCCTCGGGCAAAGGGCACGCTCGGCCGTGGACTCTGAAGGCCCCAGGCCCCACTGAGGACAGGGCCCCTGGGCACTGGACAGGGGCAAGCACCCCTCGAAGACACCGAGCCCCGCTTCCTTCGCCAGGCCCAGCAGCTGCCCAAACCCAGCCAGCACCCTCACCTAGGCGTTTCTCCGTCTCTTCCCACAGGTGGCGGAGGTGGCTGGAATGATAACACTTCCTTGCTCTGGTCTGGAAAGTCTTTGCTGGAAGGTGCCACCGGAGGACATTCCTGCCCCCAGGCCGTGAAGAAGTGGGGGTGGGAGACCAGAGGGGGTTTCGGAGGGGGTGGAGGGGGGTGCTCCTCAGGTGGAGGAGGCGGAGGATATATAGGTAAAGATGATTCGCGTTCAAGGTGTCACTGCCCTCCCCACTTAGTCCTAGGCACCTCACCTCCCTGTCCGCCCCCTGGCCCCTGCCTGCACGCCCCTGGCCCACCCCCAGTGTGGACTGTAATGTGACCGTGCACGCCTTCCTCCCAGCCCCACCACACGAGCCAGAGGCAGGGTGCTGGCTTTCGAGCCAGCATCCTGCCTCGAGGTTTCGATAGGACAGCATCAAGATCCCATGATTCTTGATCTCCCCCAAAGCCAATGACAAAGGGGCTTTGGCTTCCCAGCCTCTTCTCTGGGCCTTCCCCAAGGACGCACTGGCCTGAGAGCCTTGGAGGCCAGACTCCTCTACCCCGTGCCTCCCTTCGGATGGCCTGGCCCGAGTCCTTGCCAAGCCCGCTCCCTGAGGGCCTGGTGTGCAGCTTCTGGCCTCATGGACTCCCCACGCTCCCTTTCCTGCCCCAGCCCGCCAGCTTCCAGAAGGGCGCCATTCCCCTTGCTGACTGGTGCTTGTCCTGAGGGCAGCTGCGGGCAGTCCCAGCCCAGCCCTTCAGCAAGCAGCTGGCCCCTGGCCCCAGCTCTCCTCTGGGCTTCAGAGCAGAGCAGAAGAGCCTTCTGAAGCTGAGAAGCATCCCCACAGACTAGGACACAATGCATGCACGCGCTGTGATGTGCTGTCTGTGTTTTGCTTTACGCTGTGTGTGAGATGCTCGTGTTGACCAGATGCTCGTGTTGACCAGATGCTCTTCTTTTCCAAGCCGAGGGTGGGTGGGCGGAGCCCAAGGGGAGGAGCCCAAAGATAACCCAACCCCCATTGAAAGGAGGGACAGGAGCCTAGAGGCACAGGGGCCCATCCCCCCTGCCCCAACCCTGACCCGATGGGACAGGACAGCCACTCCTCGGTGCTACTGCCCGGCCAGTCCTGGAAGAGGGGCCAAGGGGCCAACCCAGCCCGGGGAGACTAGAACTCTTCCAACTCTTGCTAACATGGACTGCTTCCGGGGGTGGGGGGCGCCCAGCAGAGTGGTGGAGACCCCTCAGCGGGAGCTGGCCCTGACCTGGAAGAGAAAGTGGCCCACACACCAGGCTTCTACTGAGCCGAGCCCCAAGTGCAGCCCCTGTGCCCTGAGCCTCCCTTCCCTCCCCACCGCCCCACCCTCGAGGCCCCTCCCTGACCCCGCTGCTTGCCCTGCTCATGCGCACGTGTGTCCAGACTTGGGCACCCACCTCTCTGCGTTAAACTCTCCTCTGGTTTGCCACAGGTGGCAATGCAGCCTCAAACAATGACCCCGAGATGGACGGGGAGGATGGGGTTTCCTTCATCAATCCACTGGGCATCCTGTACACCCCGGCTTTAAAAGGTACCCCCTCTGCCAGGTGGCAGAGCTTCCTTAAACCAGTTCTCCCTCCCAGAGGAAACTCCAGGGCTACTGATGTGAGTCCAGGACACAAAGGTGTGATCGTGGGTCCCTTGCAGGCAAGTCTTCTTAGTGGTCATCTCACCAAGTTTTCTGGAAATCAGGATGCGTGATCTGATTTGGACACAGAAGGAGAAGACTGGCCAGCCCTAGAAAATGCAACAGTAATAGGCCCGGTACCTGTAGCAGCCAACCTAAGTGACCCTCGTGCGGACCCTCCCGCTTGCCTGCCTATCCTCTGAGGTCCCCTCACCAGATGCGCTGTGGACTTTCCTGTACAGGCAGCGCTCCCAGTGGCAATGGGACGTAGGAGCAGGGACCAGAGAACCCGCCCTGACCAGCTGGAGACAGAGCGCAGAGCCTGGGGGTGGGGTGCAGGGCGGCCTCCGCCCGAGGCTGACCCTCCTTCCTTCTCACCAGTGATGGAGGGCCACGGGGAAGTGAATATTAAGCATTACCTGAACTGCAGCCACTGTGAGGTAGATGAGTGCCACATGGACCCCGAGAGCCACAGGGTCATCTGCTTCTGCGACCACGGGACAGTGCTGGCCGAGGACGGCGTCTCCTGCATAGGTAAGGGGGTTGGGGAGGGAGCCCAGAGCTTGAGCCACAGCTGGTTTCTTTGGTTCTGGGACACCTCAGATGCAGTTTTGTAAACTTCCTGACACCCCTGTCTGCCCCCAGCACCAGTGCTCTGCTGATGGGTAGAGGGACCTGTGTGTGAAAGGGGGGTCACGGCTCAGGAAGGAGTCGCAAGTCACCTAGTCCCACCCCTAATCCCGGATGTGACCCCCACATCCCTACCAGGGGACCGGCCCGTCTCCACTGGACACCCCAGCGCCAGGGACCTCAGTACTCCTAAGGCACAGCGTCCCATGGGGGAGTCACAGCGCCAGACCCGTTCCTTCCAGCTTCCACTCCTGGGCTCCCTGCTCACAGTGGCCCTTCAGGCGCGGCGTCTGAACACAGAGCTGCCGTCCTCCTCCTCAAGTCTTCCCCACATTAAATAACCCGTTTATTCCCATCCATTCATATGGGACACAGGTTTATGCCCCCTTCCCACCCTGGTGTTCCAGTTGTCAACGTCCCTTTTGAAATGCAGCGTCTGGGCCCAGGCACGGTGCCTCGGTGTGGTCGATGCCAGTGTGCACCCGGGCCCTCCCTCCCATGGGTTGGGGCCGGTGCGCTCGCGGACAGAGAACAATTCAGCTTCTAGAGTCTAACTGAGCGGGACACTCTGTCGCTGGGTCGTACTGAGTTTGTAGTCATCTAAGGCACCTGAGTCTGTTCTACAGCCACTGCTGGCTCACCTTTCATCCTCATCCTGTCATGCACATTTGATGTTTTGGGTCAATGTCCAGATTTTGATATTTATCCCTTTTACATATTCCCTCCCCACAAAAGCAACTGTTGAAAGTTGTAAAACCAGGACAAACCTGCTTCATGCCCTGTTCCTCTGAAAAGGATGGTGGTCCAGGTGTCCAAGGCCGGGGAGGGTCTTTCTGACTTGGGGCCAGCTCAGAGGAGAATCCGTGTGGTCATTGGTGCCCCGTGGGGACCTGTCTTCCAGTGTCGCCCACCCCGGAGCCCCACCTGCCACTCTCGCTGATCCTCTCCATCGTGACCTCTGCCCTCGTGGCCGCCCTCGTCCTGGCTTTCTCCGGCATCATGATTGGTGAGTGTCCCAGAGCCCCAGCACTTCCAAAGCGGGGCAGGGAAGGCAGATCTGGCAGAACAGAATAGTATCTAAGGCTGTGCCATGGATGCTGAGGTTTCACTCTGGGTGGGTAGTGATGAGGGCAGCCCAAGCCAAGCCAAAACAGAAGGCCCCCTCACTCCACCCCCCTGCACATCCCTGGTTCCTAGGAGCCCATGATTCTGAACCTCAGCCCTGTGCATAGCCTCCTGGTTGCTCAAGGAGGGGGCACTCTTCAGAGTGCTAAGGGTCAGCCCCACCCCAGGCCTCCCTTTCAGCTCTCATCAGACCTGGGCTTCAGCGGGCTCTTCTAGTCTGGCCCGCTTCCTGTGTCACGCCTCCAGCCCGCCCTTCCCCCCTCCACGCAGAGAATGCAGAGCTGGTTTCTGAATGTTTCCCAGTAGGCCAGTGAGCCAAGGGGTGCTGACCTGCAGGTCGCAGAGGGCTCTGCATGGTCCAGCCAGGCTCTTCCTGCTGGAAATGCCCAGCACAGGTGGGCAGGGACCTGAGGGGAAGCAGAAGGAAAGGCTCAGCTCCAGGCAGCACTTTAAGGCCAGCGCCTCGAGGGCAGGGAATCTGCGGGTGGACAGGGAGAGGGCAGCTAATGTGATCCCCGTGATGCCATCCTGCAAGGAGCAGGATGACGAGAGCTACCTGGTTGCACACTTACCACACGATGGGTGACTGACACATTTTAGTTCACCAAGCCCTCAAAGAACCCTATGATCACGGTTGGCATATTTCACAGAGGAGGAACTGAGCACACAGGAGTTGACTCACTTGCCCTGGCCCCGCCCTGTGAATCACCTCCCATGGAGTCTGCCTTATATATAGAACGTTCTCACACATAGTAGTAACAGTGATAGTGGTCACTTGTACTGGGAGAGCTGTTTAGAACTTTCCAAAACCATTTCTTTCCTCCTTTCTTTCTTTCTTTCCTCCTTTCTTCCTTCCTTCCTTCCTTCCTTTATTTATTTATTTTTTTCGTGGCACTGCACAGCTTGTGGGATCTTAGCTCCCTGACCAGGGATTGAACCCACACCCCGGCAGTGAGAGCACCATGTCCTAACCACTGGACCACCAGGGAATTCCCTCCAAAACCATTTTATGTTGGTGAATTCATTTCATTATCACAAACCTAGGGGACGGGGAGTGGGGCTTTAGGAGACAGGGCAGGAGTTATTGTCCCTGCTTACAGAGAAGGAGACTGAGATCCAAAGAGGTCACGTGTCACTTGTCAGTGTCACAGCTTGTAAGTAACAAAGGCAGAATTAGAACTCAAGTCCTCAGGCACCAGCTTAGACCCAGTTTAGAGACCTTTCACTCTGTAACGGTCTCCAGCTATGTGGCTTGGCGGTTCTTCAACTGTAGGAAACACAGGTGACCAAGAACCCCAGCTGTACTCTCAAATCCATTGCCATGCTTGCCCCACCCAGCACCTGGGCAGAGCAGAGTAGCTAAGGCAGGCCCCCTCCTGGAGACATGGGACTCCTCTGACAGCCGACTTCGGATCCTTGCTGGAACTTCTTTAGACTGAATGGCCGTCTAGGGTCTTTGCTCAACCTTCCCTCACCCTGTCCTTCACATGGGGTCAGAATTTCAACACAGTATGGTGGCTTCCTAGACTTCCTGGGTTCCCTCCCAATTATCTCTCACAGACATTTCCCCTAATAAAATCCTTGCATGTTTAATCCTGTCTTGAGTCTGCTTCTCAGAGGACCCAAACTAATGTGCCTCTGCCCCTGCATGATACAATAAATGTTTTCCATTCATATGGTTTTAAGCTTTACATTTACTTTCATCTTTCAATTAAAGGTACGCTTTCACATCTGTAATCATTTTGTTCATATGACTAAGTGTGATGGAAAGATTTAGATCCCTGTGGAGGAGCTGGAGATCCAGGAAGGCTTCCTGGAGGAGGTGGCCTGGCTGCCTGGCCCGGGCCACCTTGCGCTGACCTCCATGTGTCTGCAGTGTACCGCCGGAAGCACCAGGAGCTGCAAGCCATGCAGATGGAGCTGCAGAGCCCCGAGTACAAGCTGAGCAAGCTCCGCACCTCCACCATCATGACCGACTACAACCCCAACTACTGTTTTGCCGGCAAAACCTCCTCCATCAGTGACCTGAAGGAGGTGCCCAGAAAAAACATCACCCTCATCCGGTGAGTGCCCATCACTGTCCTGGGGGGCAGCGGGGGGTGTGGGGGAGGCAGGGAAGGGAGAGCTCCAGGGGGCCGGATGTCATCCCTGCAGCAGCAAGGAGCCAGTAGAGCCACCCCTCGGGTCACCCCCAGCCCCCACAGGGGGAGCAGGTTCAGTGTTCAGGGCCATTTGGGGGGGGGGGGGGTTTGCTTTTCCAACACCCCATATACACATGGGGTTGGTACAATGAGAGGAGGATTAGATGGGAGGAATGGGGCTCTCCTCAAAATCCACCCAAGTGCCCCTCCCCAGGCCTTGCTCCCCTCCCCACTCCCAGCTCCCAGAGCACCCTGTGCATGTGTCTGTCACTCACCAAGCACACTCCAGGGGGTGTCTGCCAGCTGTCTATGCCCCTCACCCCCGGCCCCAGGGAGCACAAGCCTCCCTGGCAGGCTTAGCCTTAGTCCCCTCTAGGTCCCTGGCAAATATTAGAGGTTCAGTAAGTGTTCACAGAAGGAATGTCCAGCCAGTGTCCTGAATCCTGGCTTGGAAACTTTCTTGCCGGGTAAAGCAATGGAGGCCCAGGACCGACGAGCAAAGCCAGACTGAGGGCATTACCCTTGAGGGTGTGCGTGACCCCCTGGCTCCCGTGTGCGTCCACTAAATGTGCCCCTGTCTCATCTCACCTTCTCTTTGAACAGGGGTCTGGGCCACGGCGCGTTTGGGGAGGTGTATGAAGGTCAGGTGTCTGGAATGCCCAACGATCCGAGCCCCCTGCAAGTGGCTGTAAAGGTAAGAGGCGGCTCCCTTGTGGGCCTGACCTTGGCCAAGGGTCTCTGTAAGGGTGGCTCTCTGCTGACAGCCTCCTTTTCCTTCCCACCCTCCCTTCTGTGCCCAGACGCTGCCTGAGGTGTGTTCTGAACAGGACGAACTGGATTTCCTCATGGAAGCCCTGATCATCAGGTAACGATACAGGGAGACACCCCACACCACTGTCCCAAGCCTGTAGGGGACACGAGATGTTTCTAACAGGCACATCTCTGAGGGAAGCAGGGTTGTCCTGCAGCACACCCCTCCCTCTGCAACAGGAGACTCCGTAAATTCTTAGCACGTCTTACCAGAGTGGAACCAGCCCCCAGATGACTGTCTTAGAAAAAGAATCCAATCGATATCACTCCGCCTTCAGTCAGCATCCCTGTGTCACCAGTTGGCTCTTTCCGCCCCTTTTCTTAAGAAGCAGAGCATGCTGGTTGTTGACAGTAGAAGATACAATCCTCCTCCAGGTATCTCTTCCACCAGGTCCTTCGCCAACCCCAGCTCTCAGCTCTCATGTAAAGGAAATGGGCCCCCAAGTGATGGAAGTCGCCCACCCTGGTCCACCCAGCTGGCCTGACCCTTCAATTGGTGGATCTGGGGCCCCCCACTGGGAGTCTCAGTGTCCGGGGCTCTGACAGCAGATGTTGGACCTTGAGATCTGGCCAGGCTCATGGCCTCCCGGTGCACTGGGGAACCTCAAACATCCTAAAGGCTGGGGCGGCCCGAGGTCTCCCCTTGACAGAAGTGGCAGAGGGAACGAGTCCAGCGCAGCGTGTGTGGTGCGCTGGGTCCATAGGAGGATAGCAGCAGGCTCAGCTCCTGCTTTAAAAACGACGTATTTTCTGATTGAGCATGTAGTGTGTGATTATTGAATAAAACGTGGAAAGCAGAAGAGCAGATGGAAGGAGACCCGAATCACTCCATCTCCGTACTTGGCAGTAACTAAGCAGCATCATATTTGGGTGTACAGTCACCCAGTGTGTCACCTCTGCACGCGTGCGCCCACGTGGAGTTCCCTGGCCCCGCTGCCTCACGTGTCCCGATAGGATCACACTAACAAGAAGACCCGAATCTCAGAGTCCCCGTGAGGAGTCCACAGTGGTATCCGTGGCCCTCTTCCTTGTTCTCTTCCACACACGGTCACCTGGCAGGTCTCACTCAGTCCCTCGGGGAAGCAGTTGGAGGCCTTCCTCTGAAAACCCAAACCCCGAACGTGAATCCCGGCCAGCAGCCCGCGCCCCAGCCTCGAAGCCCTCCTCTCCCGCCGCCCCACCTGCTCGCCCAAGTTCCTCCTCACCCCCTAGCCCCCAAGCAAGTTCTTTCAAGCAGACTGAGCTCCCGCCAGACCTGCCCTCTGGTTCTTCCAGCTGCTCAGCAACCAGATTATCCTCTGCCGAGGCCCAGCCTGGGACCCCTGCTTCCCACATTTACAGAAAGCATTTACAAAATGTGGCTTCTGAAAGCATAACTCTGTACCCAGCTTTGCCCACTTAAGATTTTCCCAGACTCAGCTCAGTTAAATTCGGTTACTCCCCTCTGCTCTGCAGCAAGTTCAACCACCAGAACATCGTGCGCTGTATCGGGGTGAGTCTGCAAGCCCTGCCCCGATTTATCCTGCTGGAGCTCATGGCGGGAGGAGACCTCAAGTCCTTCCTCCGAGAGACGCGCCCTCGCCCGGTGAGTGAGAACCAGCCTTTCCCAGTAGCTGTGCCGGGGGACGGAGCAGGGGGAGGAAGGAGCCAGGGTGGGCAGACTGGGAAGCAACATACTCAGTGGGACCGAGGGAGTCGGCCCATGGGCTCGGATCTGGGGGAAAGGCGGGAGAGAGGGGACAGAAGGTGGCTGATGGCTGAGCCCAGCCCCAGGGAGCTTGTGCAAGGCTTGCGCAACAGCTTCTCTAGGCTGTATCTATTTTTATGGTCTGCTAATTGTGGAAAACCAAAGCTAGGGACAAGCACAGTGGGGGGACTTTCATGCCGGCTGTGTCACTCACTCAACCAACTGACTCGGGGCAGGTCACTGTGCATCCACCCGTTCTGAACCCCACTGTCCTCATCTCTCAAATGCGGACATCCTGACCTTGTAGTTTTACTATCAAAGTAGAGTGCTGGGGTATTTAGGAAGGTGCTGCATACATGTTATGGTTAAAGGGCTAGAGCTTGGGGGAGTGAAGAAACCTAAGTGACCCACCCACGCCCAGCCCTGCTTGGCCATTAGACAACCTGCTTAGGGGAGCCAACCCCCTCTAACCTCAGCATCTGTAACGTGAACTCCTCGGGCTAGGCTAGAACATCTCGGACAGAGATCATTTATAAAACACAGCATACTGGGCGAGCCCAGAGTCCAGCTGTCCACTCCTGTCACTGCCGGGGTCTTCAAGAGGCCTGGACCCTGGAAACTGGAGCAGAGCAGACCCCTGAGTTAGGACCTGACTTCCTCTGGTTGCCACTGGACTATGAGAACCACGGGGAAGACTTGTACCCTCCCCACCCCCAGGACAGCAGAGAAAGACCGACAACCGCTCTGCCACAGCAAGACCAGAACGGAACACTCTCCTCACGAGGACCCCAAGTGGTGGCAGAAACCTCGGAAGGTCACGCCTACTCCAGTCCACGCCTTCACTCAGACTCAGTTTAGAAACCGCATCCTTAGGAGCCTCCACACCGTTGCCGCAAGCCTCTGGGTGACCTGTCTCGGCATCTAAGAGGAATCCGCTCTAACGCCTTGAGAAGATGAGTGTGTATACACCTGAGCACACCTGGCAGGAGGAAGGGGGCTGGGGGAGGGGGAGAGAGAACTAACCCCACCTCATGGTAATCCTCATCTGCATTACCACCCTCCTCCCCAGAGTTTTCACGTTTCTCACAACCACCCTATGAAGTAGATGGTACAGATCTCACCCCATTCTGGAGACGGGAAAACAGTGGCTCAGGGTGGTCATGTGACTTGCCGAGGCGCACAGAAAATGAAGGAGCTGGGGCTAGAGCTCAGGTCTGGTGGATCCTGATTCCATGCTTTCTCCAGCCTGCTGTGCTGTTTATCCAGATGGTCCCCTTCGAGAAGCCCTGAGTGCCAAGGTGAGGGTGGGTTGTTCAGAGCAAATGCTGCCAGCTATGCAGTCATCTCTGCCAGGTCTGGGCACCAGCCTTGGCTTTCCCACCAGCACCCAGCAAGGCCGAGCGGTGCTGGGAAGCAGTGCCTCTGGCAGACGTCAAACAGGGAACACATGGTATCACACTTTGGGCAGAGGCATAGCTCTGGCTTTCCCACTGGAGATTCCTGGGGCTTGAGGACAAGAAAGTATTGTGACCTCCTTGTAAAGGGAATCTGGGAACCCTTCACTTGGCAAGTCCGAGGACTTACAGGCAAAGGTATCTCTCTCTCCCTTGATGATGAAAGAGGATTTGAATGTTGTCTCAAAGAACGAAGCACCAGCAAGGAAAAGCAGATCGCTGATATCTCCCACCACCTCCAGCCCCAGTGCCACCCCAAGGAGGCTCAGAGCAGGAGCCCGCTGCCAAGTTCCGACCTCTAGCTGCAGGCACCGCCCGAGGGATGCCCACAGCCAGCAGAAGGTCGACTCCGCTTGGGAGAGCCGCTTCTAAGGGTCAGGATCCCCCCCCACCAAATCTGCCCGTTAACCCTTGACCCTGCCCTTCTGTGTGGCTCTCCCTGCCAACCGTGCCCCCAGGTCTTGGTAGCACCCCAGTCTTCCTCCTTACCCCTTTACACACCCACTCGTCTCAGGTGAGCTGGTCATTCCTGAGGTACTGCCCACAACGGGTGATTTAAAACGTCGGATCACAGCCTCCAGAGTGACCCCGTGCAAATGTGTTTGTAGCAGCAACTTCCGGCCGCGGGTGGAAGGGGTGGGGAGGTGGGGAGGAGGTTGCTGGGTGTCCTGCATGATTGTCAGAACCACAAAAGCCAGCTTAGTGGAGTGGAGGTCAGGTTGACTGTGAGAAAGGAGCGCGATTTAGAAGTGGACCCAGGGGGCTAATATCAGCAAATCCTACACATGATGAAGAAGGAAGGGGCTGGCTGATGGACATCAGGGCCGGAGAGATACACGCCCTGAGGAGAGGGTGGGCAGAGTCATGCCTCCAGCCTGTGGAGCTCACTGGATTCAAAGGCCTGAAGTCCACCTGATTCATTTGTTTGAAGTCCTTGAGTCTCCGGGCTTACCTGATGATGACCTGCTGTGTGCAGGCACCCGGCTGGGCACTCAGAATCACACGAGCACTCTGTGCTCACTTCCTGCCATCCCTGGGGCTCAGTGGCTCCATGGACCATCAGGATAGAAGGACATGAAGTAATGATGGATATACAGACTCAGAGGACAGAATGGGTACCTGGGCCAACCATGTCTGTCATGGAAATGAAATTCATGGGTACAGAGGAAGACATCGTTTGGTCCCAGGACCCCACCTCCTCAAGAAGGAAGGACCCTTTTAATGTCAAAATAATTTTGCAGATGCTCTCTTTATTGAACAAATTTTTATTGAGGGTTTAATATATGCCAGATGTAGGCTAGTAGCTGTCTTTTAATATCAGTTGATTCAATCAATGATGACAAAGACCATTAAGGAGTCAGTAATCTCTTTACTCAAGGTGGCGGTCATTGACCGCTATAGTGTCTATAGCTGTTTGGAACATGGTAATCCTGTAGGTAATGGCTCTAGAGAAGAGGCTCAGTACAAGACGGCTTCTTGGATGTCAGAGGTGAACAGCACAGAGGTGAGAACCTCTGATTGCAACTAATGCTTAGGTTTTCATCTTTGGCTTCAACTTTGCCAAATACCAATGCTGCCTCCAAAATGCGTGGAGGGGTATTTTCTCGGCCATGTCAGGAGCCAGGAATATGAGGGCCCAGCACCATTCACATCTCATCACTTTTCAAGATGGATTTTTGCCACGTTTAATATTTTGTGTCCCCTGTCTGCATTCTTTGCTTCTTCCTTTCATCTTTCCCTCTCACCCTCATATGTGTCAATTTTAAAATATATCCCTAGTCTGTTTTTCACTTGGTGAAACAGTTCCTCCCCCATGTCCTGTGACCCTTCATCTCTAAATGCAGAAGCTACTTAAGGAAGGAACATATATCAATATTATTCTGTCTTTTATTAGTATATACATTATCCTTTGGAAATAGCCCCTCAGAAACTGCGAGCAAAGAAATTATTCCACTTCAGTGGGCCTCTTTTCTCCCGTGTAAAAGTAGGATATTGGTCAAAACAGTGTCCCTGAAGGGAACTCCGGTACCCTGAGGTGCTACACACTCACACACATGCTCGAAAGAATTCCTTGGTCAAGCAAATATCAGAGCCACGCAGACTCCTCTCTTACTGATTCTCAACACACATTAGCGTATAGCAAAGACTGTGATAATTCCTATGAAAAAGAAGCCTATTTAACCCAGGAATTCCCATGCCTGTTTGATTGAATTCCATCCCACAGCCTGCTTTGGGAAATACTGCACAAAATCCTCTCTGAGTACTGGACAGGCTACACCCATAACCATGACTGCCTGAGTTGCCAAAGGAAGTGCCGCATTCAGTGGCAAATAGGAGGAAAAAAACATGGTTCCAAGTCCTTCTTTGCCCAGCATGGATAGAAATGACACTGAGCACGCTGGCTACGCTCTGCACTGCTAGTTTTAAGTATCGGTTTTGCCACAGCATCCACACCTCCCCCACTGCACACACACACACACACACACACACACACACACACACACCCATGGGTTACCGACTATCTGCTCTGTTCAGACTGATTAGCAGCGCAGTTAATTTGCTCTGAGCAGCCAAAGACAAGGAGCCCAGATAATCCCGGCGCATGGGTTAATGCATGGGAAGATTTAGTCCCTGCAGCACACCAGACTCACGGAGCATTTGAGACGTCAGTGGTCCTTGCATCCTGAGTGATGGGGGCTAAGACACAAAGAGACCCAAGGGGAGCTAGGACTGGGTCCTCTTTGGCAGGAACAGAAAGCAATTTGAAAGAAAGAGAGAGAAAAGATTGTTCTAATACTATAGCAAGATGGATGCATATTCCCCTTGGAAATATATTACTTTCCTTTTCCCCAGGAAAAGGGGACCGTCTCTCACAGTGCCCAGTACCTCTCAGCCTGACAAGGTCCCGGGAGAAGCCCAACTCAAGAGCCACTTCCCAAGACCTCACAGCACCCTCCAGGAGTAGCCCCCTCCATAACTGCAGAGCCCTCTATGAGGCACTCACTCTGCCTCTGACTGTAGGTGCTCTTAACAATCCGGTGAGGCCAAGAGTGTCATGCTGATTTCACAGACCAGGACACGGTGGCTTGGACAGAGGCAAAGCGGTCAGCCCCAGCTCACACAGCCAATGAGGGACGAGCAGGATGAAGCCCAGCTCAGCTCAACCGAGCACCGAAATGTGCCCTCACGGCATCTGTGTGCCGCATCCGTATTCACTTGGGTATCGTGCACTGCGCCCATGGCTACTCCGGCCCTTCTCGGACACGCTCTCCCGAGAAACTCAGTTTTAACTCCTAGAATCCTACTTCCCCCAACCCAGATCCTTAAAGCCCAGTTCAGGGCAGTTTCGGCTCCACCCTGTTGACTGTGTGACCTGAGCCTCTCTGAGCCCTCAGCCCGCTCATCTTTAATACAGAGGTAACCTCTCTTCCCTACCGACCACACGGGATGTTGCATCAAAGGAGATCATGTCCTGGGACTTGCTCTGTTGCATGTAAGGCACTGCCCAATGGTCCATGGGCAGAGGCTATGCCCCTCCCTGAGTCGTCCCCCCCAGAATTGAAGCATGCCCTAGACAAACGCCTCTCTGCCTCCAGACCCCTGCTGTCTCTCCAAGGAGTCCCGGGGAGGCCCTGGTCTGTGGCCGGCATCTGGGTAAACCCTAGTTCCGCCGTAATCAACCAACGAACCCCCTTGTTCACTGAACCACGGCAGCGAGCTAAGGGTCGTGTTGGAGACCACGGAAGTGGACGCTGAAGGCCCTGCCTCGGGTGCCTCGAAGTTTCCTTGGGGACATGGTAAAATAGGCACAGAAGAGCACAGTGAATGTGACACTGCATGACGACGTGTTGCTGCAGACTTGGGGGTTTAGGAATTTAAAAGACACCAAGGAGGGCATAGCCCTCAGAAAAGACTTCCCTGGGCTCCACCAGGCTGCGGGGAGGCAAAGACGGGGTGCATCTCGGGGGCAGGGGGCGGCAGCAGCTTTTGCACAAAAGAGAATTTATGCAGAAAAGCCGGAGATGGCTCTTCAGCTGCCCATCATTTTCTGGAAGCTTTCCTTTTTCAATCCACTTCAGGTCTAGGTCTTCAGGAAGAAAATTATTTTTTTTTAATATTTTTAAGCGTTTAACTAGAGCATTTCTAAAACAATATTAGCCCCCTTTATTTCCCCACAGGCCTGTTTGTACCTTTGGGGGATCCAAATGTTTATGAAGATTGAGGTGGAAGAATGGGCAGAAAAAATGCAAAGGGGCAGGACGTCTGCCATTCCCGGTTCCTGTGGTTTAGGGCTCCAGCCGCACTCATCTGGGAGCTGCGACCCTGTAAATGTTGCGCCCACCTGCAGAGACGGAGTCTTTGGTCTGGGTTGGGGCCCAGGCATCTGCATATTTTTTAAGCTGCCAGGTGATTTCGAATGTGCAGCCAGGGCTGAGACCCTGGGGGCGGCGCACCTGTTTGGCCTCCTAGCAAGCATGGGAAGTGAGTGTTTCAGATCTTCTCTCCCCCAAGAGCTTCTCATCAGCTGGTCACTTCTGTCTGCCACAGAATCAGCCCTCCTCCCTGGCCATGCTGGACCTCCTGCACGTGGCTCAGGACATCGCCTGTGGCTGCCAGTATCTAGAGGAAAATCACTTCATCCACCGGTGAGTCTAAGTGACCTTGCTCTACCCTCACCTTCTGTACGCTTCCCTACATGTCTCAGGGGCCCAGATCGCGCCTTCAGAGCAGAACAATAGGTCTCTCTCCAAAGCTGTTCGGATGGCTCAGCTTTGTTTGTCTTTAAGATGGTTATTACTCTACCAGGGCCTCATGTGGCCCATATGTAAAGTGGGATCATAAAACATCCATACCAGCACTGGAGACCCAGATGAGCTCTACCTGACCCCCCGCAGGGACTCCTGCCTGTGTCAAGTCCTAGATCATGTGAACGTTTCCATATCTAGAAAACTGGGCTCCTTAAGGGAAGTTTAAGGAGTTTATATTTTCACATATCTGACTATGGGTAACTCGAAGGCAAGGACCCTGTTTTATTCATCTTCATATCGCTGGCACATAGTGGGGCACAATAAATGTTTATTGGATAAATTATTTTTTTCTAAAATACTCTGAAATGAAAAATAATGATTATTTTCTCCACCTCTGTACTTCGTTTCTTCCACTCTACTCCTTGTGTTTAAATGGTGTTTGCATTGGTACATCAAGTCCACGTGTAATGCTATAGACACGAGAGATGACACGTATTTCTTTTCATGTGGCCATTGATGGCTTCCTCAGCAGACAGCTTGATTCTGAAACCTGCAAAGTCAAATCGATTGTTAGGCTCTTTGCAAAGCTCTTCCTAACCATTTGCTTCTGATTTAGTAAAACCTGGTAAACTAATAAACATTCATTAACCCATCCAAGAGTATAAGCCATGTTCCTAATAATTAGAATATGTAATACAGCGTAGAAAATGAGAGAATACGTATGAGTTTAGAAATAGAAAAGCGTGTAAGTAGATAACAAGCTATGCTTCCTTCCCTAATAAAAATGGGGAAGTTGAAGGTCAAGAAATACACTGGCCTAGTTTCCCAGAACCATTCCTGAAACAAGGCGAGACGCTCACATCGGCTCATCCTTTGACTGTCACTTCATCACTTTGATCTTCAGATCTTCCTCTTGATTTTCAACCTTTCCAACTTGCAGATCATTGTGCTTGATAGAAATAACAGAAGTAAAAGAGAAGCCAGGCTCAGTTCTTTCTGTTCTCATCCAACCCTGCCATTGTTATTCTTGCCCTTTTTAATGTGTACACAACTTTCCATAAATCTCAGCTCTGGGCTTTATTGTTGTTCAGACATGACAAGGTTGTACTCTTTTTGGAATTAGTCCTCGGCTAGAGCCATCTTTCCATCTTTTGTCCACGTCCTCTAAATCTGGTCTCATCTGAGAGCAACGTGTGCTGTCACCTTGGTGACTTCAGATCTCTCCCTTCACTTCTCCCTGAGGTCGTTTCTGCCTTTAAAAAAAAAAAAAAAAAAAAGATTTATTTATTATTTTATTTATTTTTGGCTGCTTCGGGTCTTAGTTGTGGCATGTGGGATCCTCGTTGAGGCATGCGGGGTCTTCGTTGCTGCGCACAGGCTTCTCTCTAGTTGTGGCGTGCAGGTTTTTTCTCTCTCTAGTTGTGTTGCACGGGTTCCAGAGCACGTGGGCTCTGTAGTTTGTGGCATGCAGGCTCTCTAGTTGAGGCACGCGAGCTCAGTAGTTGTGGTGCACAGGTTCAGTTGCCCCGCGGCATGTGGGATCTTAGTTCCCTGACCAGGGATCAAACCTGCATCCCCTGCAGTGGAAGGTGGATTCTTTACCACTGGACCACCAGGGAAGTCCCCATTTCTGCCTTTTTATCTCCACTCCCACATTAGTCACCAAGCATCCAGATTCTCTGACTGAGGGATCATATCCATCTTTCCTCTGACGTTTTGAAATCCGCTTTCCTAGAGGCATGATAATATGTTGACTATATCCAGTGCTGTTATTACAGATAATAACAGGATCATATTCTCTTAAGATTCTTATGGCTTTCATATCTGTAAATAGTTACTGAAGGTCAGAATTAGATCCCAGAGTAACAGTTTGTTGCTCCTTTTATCTTTTTTGAGAAATGAAATTGTCAAAGATTGAATCAGTAATATATCAGATGATCTGCTTTATAAGCAAAGGGTGACTATTAGCAGAAATTGTCCATCTCGATCAAAGCTGTCTTCTGAGGTAATTGGCTTGAAGAAAGCATCTTTTACATCTTCTAACTGGCTTGAGGTCTGTGGCACACTCCCCCAATAGGTTTACCTTAATTCTCTTTCCTCCACCCAGTGTCTGCCTTAAGATTCGCAGACTCCCATGCAACCACACCTGCTGAATTCAGAGTGGAACTCCCTCACCAGATCCACATGCTTCCATTTTTCTATTAGATCTCTTTCCTCTGGACATGCTTTATTGCCATTTCAATAAATATGTGTCATTCTACCAATTCTTGGTGTGTTCTATGATCTTACATTTACTTTCCTGCCATTAGATTCAAGATCAACTTTTTAAGCAACCATTCCCTGCACATCAATGGAAAGACCTTTCTGGATCCATAAATATTGTTCCTGGTCTATTTCACTATATTTCTCTTGAGAAGCAGTGGCTATATCTCTTACTATTTTTTTCTTCTTTTTGATGTCATATATGTTATGCTTTTATGGTTGCCTTAGGGCATTTTATGCACCATTGCTCCTCAAAATTCAACTTAAACCTTCTGGATCAGGGCAGTGGCATTAATGACATCCATCTCCCACCCTGACCCATTGTTCTGATCTCCTAAGTCATGAGGCCCTATCCACACCCTATTTTTAATACTATCCAGTTGTTTATTCTCCATGTCCTTCTTTCTCAGCCAAAGGTCAGAATCTTCATGACACCAACTGAAAATGTGAAAACACCACCTGTTCCCCCCAAGGAGTACTTTTTTTTTTTTTTTCTCATCCAGGACTTTAATGTTATTAGAAACCCATTCCAGATTTCTTCTGGCTGCATCCTTAATCCCCACATGCATGTCAAGAATGGGTTAGCGGGGCTTCCCTGGTGGCGCAGTGGTTGAGAGTCCGCCTGCCAATGCAGGGGACACGGGTTCGTGCCCCAGTCCGGGAAGATTCCACATGCCGCGGAGCGGCTGGGCCCGTGAATCACGGCTGCTGAGCCTGTGTGTCCGGAGCCTGTGCTCTGCAACGGGAGAGGCCACAACAGTGAGAGGCCCACGTACCGTTAAAAAAAAAAAAAAAAAAGAATGGGTTAGCAGTCAGTGAGTAGAAGTTGATGAATCTTGGAAAGCTTCTGATCAAGGCTTACAGGTGTGCTTTGGGAGAATAGGCCATCTGGAGAATAACAACTAAGAAGACAAGATAACTTTCTAACTCGAAAGAAGCGATTCTTCGGCCACATAGCTATGATGCATACAGCTTAAAAGGCTTTAGATAAAATCATGGATGTAAAAACCATAATGGCTTATTAAAAAATAAAACTAGAAATATTTGGGAATACTTTGACCTACTTGAATCTGGTCATGGAAATTATGCTGTTCCAGAATACTCCTTCATCCAACCGGCAAAAACCAACCAGCAATCTGTACAGAACAATAGCCTAAAGCCAAACACATTTCTTATGTCCCTCTATTATCTTCTCTTAGCTTAAGTTTTTTTGATAAAATAAGGATAATAATAGCACCTTGTGTCTTACAGAGTTGTGAGAATTAGATATGAAGCACATAGAACAATGCTTAAGTACACAGTAAAAGGCCAATTTTCTAGTTCCTATTATAGTTATTTTCATTATTATTATCCCTTTAAACACTTCAATCATCTCCCCAAATCCTTTTCCATTTCCCTGTTAGTTCTGAGACCTAGAATTGCTTAGCTATTTCTTTCATACTGAAGTATAATGTAGAAAGGAACTATAGGGAAGAAAAGAGAACATTCAGATTGGAGGTGAAAATCCTTGTGCTGAGTATTATACATTTATCTTTTCAAGAATAAAATTAGGAAATGCATTTTCTCCTTTTTTTTCTTCCCAGGGACATTGCTGCCAGGAACTGCCTCTTGACCTGTCCAGGCCCTGGAAGAGTGGCCAAGATTGGAGACTTCGGAATGGCTCGAGACATCTACAGGTGAGTAAAGACTGCCGTCACCCATCAGAGCTCACCTCCTCAGCTTAGCCCCCTCAAGAGAGTGTGACAGGGCTGCTTGTGCCCTAAAGCATCTCTGGTGCCTTGTCAACTTCCCACCTAAAATGTCATTAAGTTCCTTTTCAGGACATGGGAAGCCTTAATCATTGCTCATGCCTGAAGGGCTAATTCAAGGATCACACTGCCTGCAATAATTGACACTAAGCTGTTAATTAGATTGTCTTTCTGGTTCCAGCCCTATAGTCCTAACATGTTCTGAGACACAGAATAACCTGGATACTTGATATGGAAAAAGGTTCTTAGTAAACTTTTAGTTACTTAACCCCTTTCCTCAATACTCAGGAATTCTAAACAGGCTTAGCTTCCATCACCCCAGGCAAGAGCACCTTAGAACTGACAGGAAACTGGGCCCAGCTCATCGCTCTTCTTTTCTCACACCAGGAGACACAGGAGTGTAGTTCAAAGCCCATAGGTACTTAGCTCAGCTTCATTTCTTTTCCCCTGTCATATTCTTAAGGCTACGTTAAAAAACAAAGTAAATTTTAATTAAAAAAAAAACTCTATTATACTTTATCCCACTCTTCTCTTCCCAACCCCTAGTTTCTTCTTTTTTTTTTTTTCGGTCCGTGCCGCACTGCATGGGGGATCTTAGTTCCCCAGCCAGGGACTGAACCCGTGCCCCTTGCCCTGCAGTGGAAGCGCAGAGTCCTAACCACTGAACTGCCAGGGAATTCCTGTTTCTTCTTTGTCTAATTATTTACAACAGTGACTCACTCCATTAGCTGAGCAAGTGACTCCCCTGCATGGTCACTAATTACACCTTCCCTAATCCGGAGGTAGAGTGAGGAGGGATGGTCATGTAGACCTTTCAGTCTTTGGAGAATAAGGGAGACCTTGAAGGCCTCCCACGGAACTGGTAAACAATCTCCGTGGGATAGGAATG
>NW_006798707.1:2982846-2997854 GCF_000442215.2 Lipotes vexillifer | reverse complement strand
GAATGCCGACGGCATCCTGTTACCACAGGACAGCAGTACATAGGAAATTAGGAGTTAGCAGTGTTTTCAGCTACGGTCACCTACCACTGGTATCCACCACATACCCTGCTAATGCTCCACGTCACCCTCTTCTATCACCCAGAGTCTCAGTGTTCCTTCCCCTCCTGTCTCAGAGCACCCCGGGAGAGCCTGTGCTCTAAGACACAAATGTTGCAGTGAGACTTAGTGAGTCACATGATCTGGCCCTTCCTCTCTATCCTCAGCACCGACAGTTCCCCAGCTCTAGGCTTCACTGCCCAACTTCCCTACAGCTCCGGCTTCCCACAGGCACCGCACGACGCCACATGTCAGGAATGGTCCTCCTCGAGAGCTGCTTTGCCGTTCCAGCTCCAACAGCGCCCCCAAGAAACTTCCCCTATACTCTACCCCCACTCTGGGTAGAACAAATGCATTCTTCATTGGTCACCAAGCTTCGTGCATCCCTGCATCATCACGTGTTGTTCTTACTGCAGTTGATTCCGTCTGTTTCTTCCACTAAACCATACCTTGGAAGAGAGAGTCTATGACTTATTTGTGTCCTCAGCACGTGGCAGAACACCTGACACGTACTAAGTACTCAGTTCATGTTTATTGGAGTAATTAATTAATCTAGGCAGCTGGTGGGGAGCCACCTCCCATAACACACCAGGCATGGGAGCACAGTGGTATGAATTCAGTTATTAGTTTTTATCAGTCAGTTGCATTAATGACATCAGTGACAAAAACTAGTGAGTCACCTCATGCCATGGAAGGCAGGTGCTCTGCTGGGGGCTCTGCTATGGCGTGCAGCTTCCCACCCGCTGCCTAGAGGGGTCCATGCCGAGCACCTGTATTGAATTAGATGCTGTGTGAGTGCCGAGGAGGATCCAGAGTAGGACACCAGCCCTGCCCTCAATTCTCCCATTTGGGATCTCGCATTACTGTGGATCATCAAGAACAGTACTTATAAGGTTGGAGTAATGTTATGCATTGTGAGTTGTAATAAACAAAACCCATCAGGGAAATCTAACTATCTGCCAGCGGGCATTTGTAGTCATTGCATAGCTCTTTCCTTTCACACCTGCAGTGGGCTGTTTTGTCTCCTATGAGGTGACACTAAGGTTGTTAACTAGGTGATCTGTGTCCCCTGCTCCCCTCCTGAACCACAAGCGCCCCTTGTTAATTTCAGTCCGTCAACCGGTAGATGTTGTTGCCACTCTCTCAAGGTACCTGGCTCAGAGCCATTTCCAGAACCAAGTCCGCTTTTCTCTTCTCCCTGTAGAGCGAGCTACTACCGAAAGGGAGGCTGTGCGATGCTGCCTGTCAAATGGATGCCCCCGGAGGCCTTCATGGAAGGAATATTTACTTCTAAAACAGACACGTGGTGAGTCTTTCTGCCGCCCTCCTCCAGGTCCCACCGTGGGCCTTAAGGTAGAGCTCGTGAGCCAAATGATCCCACACTCTCGTGGGGAAGGGTAAGAAGAATCAACATACCTCTCCTACGGGGGCTCTCAGAGGTTGGCGTACATCAGCAGAGCATCGGAACCACCGGAGAGGCTTTGGTAAAACACAGGTAAACACTGGACCCCACCCTGAGCGCTTAGGATTCAGAAGGTCTGAGGTGGCTGAGAAGTTGCATTTCTAACAAGTTCCCAGGCAATGCTGATGCTGCAGACTGGGGGGGGGGCCACACACTGAGAGCCACACATAATAACCAAGTTAGATTTATTCCAGGAATGCAGCACTGAGTTAAGACTAGAAAAATTGATCAGTGAAACTCTCCACATTGACAGAGTCACGGAGAAAAGGAAATAATTATCAGCACAAAAGTGCTGCAGGTGATGGTGGTGGTGAGACCCCTTCTACAGCTAAAAACCAGTTTGGAAAACGCTGTCTGCACGTTAGATCTCCAGAACTTATTCATCCTGCATAACTGAGACCCTGTGCTCCATGACCAACATCTTCCCCTTCCCCTCCCCTCAGCCCCTGGCAACCACCATTCTACTCTCCGCTTCCATGGTTCCACTTATGAGTGTTTGTCTTTCTGTGTCTGACTTATGTCACTTAGCATACTGTCCTCCAGGTTCATCCATGTTGTTGCAAATGGCAAATTTCCTTCTTGTTCATGGCTGAATAATATTCCATGGTTTATATACATGCCACATTTTCTTTATCCATTTATCCATCAATCAATATTTAGGGTGTTTCCATATCTTGGCTATTGTGAATAATGCTTCAACGAACGTGGGAGTGCAGATACCTCTTCAAGATACTGATTTTATTTCTTTTGGATGTGTACCCAGAAGTGGGATTGCTAGATCTTTAGTTCTATTTTTAATTTCTTGAGGAATCTCCATACTGTTTTACATAATTCCTGTAAGAGCAACACATGATTTTTTAAATGTCAAATTGAACCTGTGCTCCCTCCCAAAATACACACACACACACACACACACACACACACACACACACACACACACACACATACAAGGGAGTCTTTTTAGTTGCATAAAAATCCACAAGGTCAAATACAACAACAGTGACAAAATTTGGGAAACTGGCACATTTACAGACAAGTGGTCTCTTACTTAGAAAACTAGAAAGTTGATATCTAGGGCCATCCAGAAGCAGCCTGGTTCACTCTGCCTGATCAGGAGCCCCAGAAAGGCCCAGGAATGGAAGGCGCCAGCACCTCTGAAAGGAGAGGTGCAGCAGAGAGGAAAATGAGTTACAGATCTGTTTAAAAAGCAACTAGATCATATTCCCTCACCCCGTCCCTCCTCTACTGTCACACAGGGCTGGCGTTCCCTCTCTGAAGAGGTTGAACTAAAGTCTTTCCGGCCTTAGGGACATCAGACATCAGTAATTCTTTACTATAAGCATGCATATATAGATATTTTTTAAGTCTACCTACTTAAAGGTGTATGCCCCCTCCATCCCCTCAGTGCCAAGAACACGGCAGCTAGGCAGAAGGAGATGAGGAGATTCTTGAAGGAGGGACTGACCAATGAAGTGAAAAACTTCAGACACCACAAGTGCTAGTGGGCTGAATAATGGCCATCCAAAGGTATCAGGCCCTCATCCCAGAAACCTGCCGTTGTTCCCTTATAAGAAAAAAGGAGTCTGCAGATGTGATTAAGTTGAGGATCTTGAAGTGAGACAGTTATCCTGGATTATCCAGTGGGCCCTAAATGCCATCACAAGTGGCATGAGAGGCAGAGGGAAGTTTCATACACACACAGAGGACAGAGGCAGAGGTTGAAGAGATGTGGCCACAAGCCAAGGAATTCCAGCATCCACCAGAAGCCGGAAGAGGCAAGGAACAGTTCTCCCCTAGAGCCTCTGGAGGGAGCGTGGCCCCGCAGTCACCTTGCTTTCAGCCCACGCGACTGGTTTCAGACATCCACCCTTTAGAACTGTGAGAGAATAAACTTGTGTTGTTTTAAGCCACCAAGTTTGTGGTACTTTGTTACAGCAGCCAGGAAACTAATGCACCTCGTGAAACAAGCGAGCCAGTTTGCCCACCAGTTGACAAGCCTCATCTACATAGAGCTTCCCATCAGCTTTGTCATGTCCCAGTCTTAATACATGAACAGACAGCCAAGAATCAACAAATGCTTGAGAAAAGATTCTAATCTGAAGGAAACAAACATATAAAAAGGAACTTGGAGGAAGAATGCAGAAAGCTTAGGAAAACTTTTAAAAACAATATCCTCGGAAAGTTATATTATTGCAACCATAATCTAAAGACAAAAGATTATTTAAAACAATGTTTCTAGGGAAAAAAATTTCCTGGATATAAAAATATGATGAGAGAGCCCTCCAACGAGACGGAGCATTAGTTCCCCGGAGCCCATGTGGGCAGCACACAGCAGCATCCTTTCAAAGAACACAGGGAGCGAAAAGCAGGGAGAAGAAAGAAACTCGGCAGACACTACCTCAGCCAGGCAATCAAGGTCAACATGAACAGTGATGGATCACGTTGACAGCAAGTACCTTCACCTGATGTGATGAAATGGCAATTCACCTCTGTGGTCTTTCTCCCAAAACCCAATAACTCCAGTCTAATCCTAAGAAAAACAGACAAATCCTAATTTGACATTCTACAAAATTCCTGACTGGTACTCCTTGAAACTGTCAAGGTCATCAAAAACGAGGGAAATCTGAGAAGCTGCCAAAGTCAAGAGTAGCCTAAGGAAACATGACAACTAAATATAACATGATGTCCTAATGGGGTCCTGGAACAGAAAAAGGAAATTCAGCAAAAATTAAGGAAATCTCAATAAACTATGGGCTTTAGTTAATAATAATGCCTTAATATTGGCTCGTTAATTGTAAGGAATGTATCACATTAATGTAAGATGCTAAAAATAGAGGGAACTGAGTGTGAGGTATGTGGGAACTTTCTGTATTATCTTCATAATTTCTTTACAATCTAAAACTGTTCTTAAGAAAATAAAGGTTTTGTTTTTTAAAAGATGATGATAGATGTGTGAAAGTAATGGAAAGGTTGGAAGACAGAGTTGAATAAATCTTCTAGAAAATAAAACAACTATAAATAGATGGAATAGATAGGAAAGAAAAGAAAATTAAAGGGATTAGACCACTAGACCCAGTTAGCTGACAACTAGGAGTCCCAGAAAGAATGAATAGAGGAAATGAAAGGAATAAAAATATCAAAGAAATAATTCAAGAAGATTTCCCAGAAGGACATATGTTTCCAGAATGAAAGCATCTAGCAAGTGCCAAGCACTGTGAATAAAAAGAGTAACACAAGAGCACATCATCATGAAATTTCAGACCAATGGTGATCAAGATGCTGCAAGCTTCCAAGGAGACAAATAAAATCATAGTAAAAAATGATCAGAAGGGACTTCCCTGGTGGTCCAGTGGGTAAGACTCCGTGCTCCCAATACAGGGGGCCCGGGTTTGATCCCTGTTCAGGGAACTAGATTCCGCATGCATGCCACAACTAAGAAGCCCCTATGCCGCAACTAAAAAGATCCCACATACAGCAACTAAGAGTCCATGTGCCACAACTGAGACCCGGCGCAGCAAAAAAAAAAAAAAAGATCAGAGATGAATGGCACAGTGGTTGAGAGTCCGCCTGCCAATGCAGGGGACACGGGTTCATGCCCCTGTCTGGGAAGATCCCACATGCCGCAGAGCGGTTGGGCCCGTGAGCCATGGCCGCTGAGCCTGCACGTCCGTAGCCTGTGCTCCGCAACGGGAGAGGCCACAACAGTGAGAGGCCCGCGTACCGCACACACACACACACACACACACACACACACACACACACACACACACAAAATATATATATATAAAAATATAAATATAAATATATATATATATATAATCACTCTGACTTCCATTGAAAATAGACTGGAGTGGGGCAGGTGAAGATGAGAAGCCAGTTAGGAGAACACTGCTCATTTCTAGATAAGAGATGAGAGGGGCTAGACCTAGTGGCAGCAGTGGAAGCCATTGGCCATGGTCAGTTTCAAGCTCTGTCTTGAGAGTAGTCAACAAGACTGCGCTAAGTTGGATGTGGAGTGGGAGGTGTGGGGAAGAGTGAGATCAAGGACGATTCCTAGGTTTGCTGCTTGAGCAGACAGCTGGACAGTGGTACTGCCGAGCTGGAAAGACTGGAGGAGGAGATGGTTTGGGTGCAGAAAGAGCTCGTTGGAACATGTCAAGTCTGAGTTGTCTATTAAAATAGGCTGGTGGAGATGGCGGTACATGAATTTAAAGCTCAGAGAACTGCAGCGAACTGTGGATGGAATCAGCTGGAGATTTAAATACGATACAGTAACTTTGGGGTTCCCATTTTTCCTAAAAGTGCGCCCCACCCTCTACCATAATTGGGGCCAGTGGTGGTTCAGATGGAAGGGGCAGGCAAAGTGTGAACACGGAGACATAATTAGAGACAATCTTCCACCTTCAAGTTATGAATAAAGGAAAATAAAGTTTAGCTTTAAAAGGTGATAAACATAGCACAGTTGTGACTTTAAAACTTTTTCATCAGATTATATTCATTGATTCAAATTTTTAAAATAATTTCATCAGCAATCACTTAAGCTATTTCTATAATTTCAGGCAGAGCAAGTTCAATACCAGGAGAAACAGAGTGGGATTTTTTTTCTTGTATTTATTTCTGTTTGATTTTGAATGCTTTGGAGCAAAGCTTTGGACCTTGTAGTTCCTATTTAGGACAGGTTCAGCTTATAGGTGATTAAAGAACCATTTGGCATATAAAATATAGATTTACCTTATCTGTAGGATTGCTAGATAAAATGCAAAATGGCCAGTTAAAATGGAATTTCAGATGAACAGTGAATAATGTTTTGGTATAAGTATGTCCCATGCAGTGTTTGGGATACACTAATACTATAAAGTATTTCTTGTTTAACTGGAATTCAGATGTTACTGAGTGTCCTGTCTGGTTATCTGCTAACTCTGACAACACTACTTACCTGAAATTATCCACGTTCTATAATCAGCATGACTTCTTGCTCCCTTGAACTCTAAAGTAAGAAAATAAACACCTATTTTCAGTCTATATAGTGGTTCTCTCAAAGGATACTGCAGTCTATCTCCCTAGCTGTCTATCTAGACAAGCAGAAAACATATCGCTGGAATTCTTTAAGCCCTGCTGCCAGTTTCATCCATGATTTTGCTTATTTTGTTTTGCCTAGGGGTTAGACCACCAAACAGAGAGGAATAATATATGCACCAGGCAATTTGTAGGTAGTAGAATTGAGAGATCTAATAATGTATTCCAGTCTGTCTTGAATTAGCTGTATAATAACCTCTGCTTCAGCCTTCTCACCTAAAATATGTGGAAAATATCTTTGCCCAATTCTCCTCACAAGAACCTTTGAAATTTCACCTAAATTATGTCAATAAAAAGTACTTTGTGTTCCTTAGGAGATGGAGGAACTATAGTTCTTCACAATTTTTGAGGTAATATTTATTAACATCAGAAAACTACAACCAGACACAAAAATAAAAATAGGCTTCTTTTTTTTTTTGGTCAAAAAGCTAATTATGAAATTAAAGTTTTAAAATAAGAGTCTTAGTCAAAATATCAAAGCAGGGCTTCCCTGGTGGCGCAGTGGTTGAGAGTCCGCCTGCCGATGCAGGGGATGCGGGTTCGTGCCCCGGTCCGGGAGGATCCCACATGCCGCGGAGCAGCTGGGCCCGTGAGCCATGGCCGCTGAGCCTGCGCATCCAGAACCTGTGCTCCGCAACGGGAGAGACCACAACAGGGAGAGGCCCGCGTACCGCAAAAAAAGAAGAAAAAAAAAAATCAAAGCAGATGATTTTGGAACATAATAAAAATCATTATGAAGTTCATTTAAAGCAAATAAATGAGAAATCAAATACATTTCTTTAAAAAGAGAGAAATAAGGGGGAAATGCCCTACCAGTTATTAAAACATAAATACACAAAAAGTAAAAGAGAGTAGTATCAGTGCAAGACGCAGACAAATCGATGAAGCGAATAGATAGCCTGGAACAGAACTGTTTTACTCACAAGTCAATAGTTGAAGAGAAAATTATTTTAGGAATATGTATTGTTCAAAAAGTGGTTTTAGAAGAGCTAACAAAGTGACATCCTTACCTCATACTATACACCAAACTCAATTCCGACTGGATTTGGGAAGAGAGAAAAAAACAAATACAACTGGAAGAAAATAAAATATATTCATCTAATTGCTGGTAAAGAGAGGACTGTAGAATCTATAAAACAGATGGAGGAAATCACAAAAAACTTTTAAATAGATTTGACTGCGTAAAAATAAAAATCTTTGGCATATGCTAAAAAGGAGAATTAGAAAGCAACTAATAGAAGTTATTTGAATTGTGGATAAAAGGTTAACATTTTTGATATATCAAGTTTGTCTATAAATCAAAAAACTGATAGATACCAAGACAATATGTGGTTTAAAATGGACAATATGTGGTTAAATATGAACCATTCATAAGAGAAAAAATGAATTAACACACACACTCAACCGTGTTAATTATCAAGTCAATAAACATAATTTAAAATATTCTACCATTTTTTACCTTAAAAATCAGCAAAAGTTCTCAGTGTTGGTGGGAGTGCCTGATGCACAATGCTGGTTGATGATCAGAGTGACCCCTTGGGAAGTCAAATGGACAATATGGGTAAAGAATGTTTCAGTGTTCATATTATTTTGACCTAGTAATTCCTTTAAAATTATCCTAGATTTTACTAGATTATCCTAATTCTAAATTCAGGAAATTTATCCTAAGGAAATTGTCCTTTTAAAAATGTATAAAGATGTTCAGCACAGTATTTTTTAAATATTTTAAAAATTTAAAACAGTATGGAAATGACACAGCAAATTATGGCACAACTACTCAGTGGAACACTTTACAGCCATGTCAAATTCTGTTTATAAAAATGTTAGTATTAGCATGCAAAATGTTTATGCTATAATGGAATTTGCAAAAAAAAAAATCACAGCAATTATATAAAAAAAAAATCTAAGCACAGAAACTTGAACAAAAAATAAACATGCTGGTTATGTTTTTATGGAGCTTCACATGTGACTACTTTCTCATTCTTTTCTTTTTCTCCATATGAAGAGTTCTTTATTGTGGAAAAAATGTGAAATTTAAAAAATTAAAATTTTACATTGTGTATGTCTGTGTCTATCTATGTATGTGTATCTGTGTATGTGTTTATGACCCTGTGTATATGATATGTGCGTCTGTGTATTTATGTGTGTCCGAGTGTGTGTGTGTCAGTGGCTGTGTCTGTGTGTGTACCCGTATCCACATCTCCCGTCCTGTGCGCAGGTCCTTCGGAGTGCTTCTGTGGGAAATCTTCTCTCTTGGATACATGCCGTACCCTAGCAAAAGCAACCAGGAGGTTCTGGAGTTTGTCACCAGTGGAGGACGGATGGACCCACCTAAGAACTGCCCCGGGCCTGTGTACGACTCTTTTAGGAATTTCTACAAGTTACTAAGCACAGTTTTCCTTTTCAAAGAATATCTGCAGCCACATATGCTTTTTTGTTTTAAAATGAAGAAACAGATGGCTGACCTCATTTAATATGCCCCAAGAGAGGAATATGTCTGTGGCTTCAATGGGTTAGTCTTCCAGCCCCTTGAAAGCAATAATGTCACACCTGAAAAGGTATCCATCGTCTGGATGGAGGCTGTGGACTCACCAGGCTCACACGCCTCAAGCACCTCCTAGGAATCTGTGTCCCAGACTCCGCCCCTGCTGCCCTGCACCATGGGTCTTGAGTCTCCTTTAAGTGTTTCTATTCCCTGCGTTTTCTGCTGTCCTGTCTGGCATCCCTCCTTCCCACAAACAAGGCAGATGGGAAATAGAATATTCTGTCCCAGAGGTGACTTTAATTCAGGAATGGAACGAGAGGAGCCATATGTAACGTAAACACCAGGATGTCCATGTTCACGAGCCCTATGTTATATACACCTTCACACTCTGCCCATCAGCAGAGGGCAACATGTGCCAGCACAGGACAAGATGAGTCCCCACCCTCGAAGACAGTGCCATTCCAGTCCCATTTAGAAAAGTGCTGGGGGAAAAAAACGTATCTTTCATCCTGTTTCTCTTGATTTAAATTAATGTGCTTGTTCTTATTTTAGATACCGGATAATGACCCAGTGCTGGCAACATCAGCCCGAAGACAGGCCCAACTTTGCCATAATTTTGGAGAGGATTGAATACTGCACCCAGGTATAAACATTTCCGCCCCCCTTGGCCAGCGTTTATATGGAAAAGTCTTGAAAATGGCAAATACCAAAATGGGAAATAACAGTTACACCAGCCAGGAAATATGAGTTACGATCATGAGGACGAATGTTAACTATCTATAAAGTAAAATGAGTAGTATCTCAGTTGGCCTGTTTTGTAGACAGATACTAGTCGCTGCCACTTAAGAGGAGTTGAGGCTTGGAGAGGTTTTGTCCAAGCCACACAGCTTCCCCGCCATCCCGCTGGTCCCTACGCAAATCCCGCTCCCATTTCCGCCAGTAAGGACTAAGTTTCTCCTCTTTTGATAGAAATGGGATACCATTTCCGCAGATGACTATGCCTCCTACCTCCTCAAGAGTGGAGGCCAAGTGAGAACCCCCGCCCCCTCCGTTTCCTTCGTCTCTGCATCTGCGCCGTCCTCAGTGGAGCCGCGTCCTCCTCTCCTTCAGGGCGGCCCCTCCTTCTGCACCACTGGCACCACTTTCAGGCCAACACTTACCTCCTCTCCGCTGTATGTGCTTTCTTTCCCTCTCTTGCCTCTCATTCCGTCAGGATATCTAATTCTGGAGAACATTTGAGAAGTCAGACAATAAGCCACTACCTCTCTAAACTCCCTCTCATCTTAGTTGTGACAATAGACATACCCGTTTTCACACTGTAGTCATTTCCTGTCCCCGTGATTCCATCTTTTCGGGTCCTTTGGGCTTGGAAGGCATTTATCCACACAGACTTCAAGTTATTCGGGGTTCTTTCAGGGAACTTTATGTTCAGTGGCTTTTAGGTTATTATGTTGTACTATTAATGGACTACATCCACTTAAGAATATATACTTTGGAGTAATTTTCTTCTCCAAAGTACATAAGATCCCTGTTAAAAGCAAGGAACTCTGTACAAGCATAGTTTGAATGACTCACTATAGAGATTAATGATTAACAGGGAAGGAATTAAGACTAAAGCAGAGAGAATTAGAAGATAGTTGTTTCTTATTCTTAAACTCTTTACTCATGAATACTGGACCTGTATGTTTTTCTGTTAAACTGAAGTAATGGTTTTTCCAATTTGCATAAAATATTACAGAATCAAGTTTCTGCAACTTTAAGCTTTTCTACCACAACTTTTCCTCAAATCTCTGGCAACTGCCTTCTACTTTTCTGTATTAGTCTGTTGCTGTAAAAATGATCTAGCACAGAGCTGATTCTGT
Source organism: Lipotes vexillifer (assembly GCF_000442215.2). Lineage (NCBI taxonomy): Eukaryota > Metazoa > Chordata > Mammalia > Artiodactyla > Lipotidae > Lipotes > Lipotes vexillifer. Next base: position 2,986,873 of record NW_006798707.1, on the reverse strand, counting down.
AAACGGTTTTCCTCTTAGCACTTCAGTATTTCCTGGGTTGCATCAGATACAAACTAGTTAAAGAACCACTGCATTGTGATATTGGCACGTGTAATGATACGATGACAACACCCAGAAATGTTATAATCAAGTGTAGCCCACCCAAACATGATGGAAATGGAAAGACGAGAACTAGAGGTTAACCTGTTAAGCCCACATAGTGTGTCTCTCCTCTCCTACCCTCCCCTTGCCCCCAACACACACACAAACACACACACACACGAAGTCAGACACATAGACTTTTTAGTTGAAAGGAATCATTTTTTAAAGTAATTCACAATCTTTTAAATCCATTAATCTGTAAGATTTGCCCAAAGGTGGTCTCTGCAAAGTCTTTCCTGACCCCTCTCCCCTGCCCTGGCAGTGGGCCACTTCCCGGCACCCTCTCCCAGCACCCTGCAGGCACTTCCGTGATAGTCCTTATCCACCAAGCTCTCCAAAGGTGAGGATGATTTCCCGTTTCTTATTCCCCCGTGCTTATAAATTAACAGATTCCCAATAAACACTGAATAGTCTCTTCATCTGTAAAATAAGTTAGGATGACATCCGCGCTAAGGGAGCTTCCAGATCCAACATGTTTGGCCCGTGGTTCAAAGTTTCCGTCCGTCCATTTCTCCCATCTGTAGGACCCAGATGTGATCAACACTGCTTTGCCCATAGAATACGGGCCCCTCGTGGAAGAGGACGAGAAGGTGCCCATGAGGCCCAAGGACCCTGAGGGAATCCCTCCTCTGCTGGTCTCCGCTCCCCAGGCCAAGCGGGAGGAGGGCCGCGAGCCAGCCGCCCGCACGGCTCTGCCTTCCGCCTCCTCGGGCAAAGCCGGCAAGAAGCCCGTGGCCGCAGAGGCCTCTGCCCGAGGCGCCAGGGCGCTGGCCGTGAAGGGGGGACACGTTAACATGGCATTCTCTCAGTCCAACCCGCCCTCGGAGCTGCACCAAGCCCAGGGGTCCAGAAACAAGCCCACCAGCCTATGGAACCCAACTTACGGCTCCTGGTTTACAGAGAAACCCACCAAAAAGAGCAATCCTCCGGCCAAGAAGGAGCAGCGCGAGAGGGGGAACCCAGGCGGCGAGGGCGGCCGTGCCATCCCGCCCCCCGCGGCCGCCGGCCACCGTCCAGGCACCTCTCTGCTCCTCGAGCCGTCCTCGCTGACCGCCAGCCTGAGGGACGTGCCTCTGTTCAGGCTGCGCCACTTCCCGTGCGGCACCGTCCACTACGGCTACCAGCAGCAGGGCTTCCCCCCGGAAGCCGCCGCCCCGGGCCCGGGCCGCTACGAGGACCCCGCGGCCAAGAGCCAGCCTGCGCCCTGAGCCCGAGCCGCAGCCCGAGGGCGGCGCGCGCCAGGAAACGGGCCCTCCGCAAGCCCCAGACCAAACGTCACTTTTCATTCTGTGCCAACTTGTTTTGAAGTGCCACATCAAAAGCTGTATTTTCAAATTGCTTCAAGAGGTTTTGAGCACGGGTTCATCCTATTCTTTCGAGAGGAGAAAATCTCATAAAGACGAGTGATAAACACGAGGCCCGAATGGGGCTGCGCAGGGTTTTGACGCACGGCTGGTGTCCACCTCCCCCCCCGTTTCTTTCCAATCCTGTGCGCTCCGCCTCCACGCGCGCAGAACTAGCGCTCATGTGTTTCCTCGTTGGAGTCATAGATGTGCCCTTACCTTGCTGATGTGGGCATGGACCACTTGAGGACAGAGGGAACAGAAATAAGGGAGTTCTCTGCAGTGAGCCAGCGCGGAGAAAGACATTCTTTACTTGGAAAAGAAAAATCATAGACAACTCGCTGAAACGTTACTGTGGATGACTTTTGGATGTTTTCAGTTGTGGTGATTCATCGACGATCGTAAAAATGTGGTAAATAGTTATGGTAGTAGAGAGAAAATGTGTATACACTCATCTAAATGAAACGCAAATACTCAAAGTGCTTTGAGATGACAAAACACGGGTACAGGTCGAGAGATTCCAACATCCAATTAATATACCTCATGCCTTAAGAGAACCCTCCTAACTAAAAGTGAACAACTGAGTGTGAGGTTTCCTACTGGGTTGAAAACTCAAGATTTAAATTATTAATTACTTATTTTAAGACTTTCCACTAAAATAAACTCCGATGATTTAAAAAGAAAAAATTTAAGCAGCAGGATACATGGAAGCATAGAAACATATCCATTCGTGGGCATTAGTGTCAAACCTTCCAACAGTTTCAATCATGAAGCTTCCCAAGTTGAAGTTTTTACTACTAGTGGTGGATCATTGGAGTAGCAGGCCCTCCGACGGTCCTAAGAAGAGGTACGAATGCGGTATCTATCCTTCCTTCTTCGGGCTTCACCCGAGTTTTCGCTCCCTTAATCATGTGATCCTAGCATACACGGAAACACAAATTTGCTGAAATACACATAGCATAATCTGTATACCTGTCAAATACAGGGTAAAGACAGAATTTTTTCTCTGGGTGGCAATGAGTAAAGGAACTAAGGAACACTTGGAGTGCTGAGGTTGGCAGTGACATATTAGGATGGGAGTTCTAAACTTGGTTTTCACGGACGAAATTTATCTCCATGCAAAGGAGTTGGGAATCTGTTAAACCTTACACATGTACATATGCAGTGATGTTTTATCAGTGTCTTCATCTCATTCTTTCTGCTCCCCTTCGTTCTCTTGCCCAGTTTCTTTTCTGGTGGTAGCTGTGCCAAAACATCACTTTGGGAGGAAAGCATCTTTTATCGCTTGTTAGGCACTAAGCATTCCCAAGCGAAAGGACAGTGTTTATCTACCTTTTCCCCTACCTTCTTAATTTCACATACATCAAAAGTCTCACTCTGGGGCATCCCTGGTGGCGCAGTGGTTGAGAGTCCGCCTGCCGATGCAGGGGACGCGGGTTCGTGCCCCGGTCCGGGAGGCTGGGCCTGTGGGCCATGGCCGCTGAGCCTGCGAGTCCGGAGCCTGTGCTCTGCAACAGGAGAGGCCACAACAGTGAGAGGCCCGCGTACTGCAAAAAAAAAAAAAAAAAAAAAGTCTCACTCTGGATGTGGGAAAGCCATTCTGTTCTAAGCCAGCACTAGACCAGTGAGTGTTGATTCCTCCTATGGCAGAGCCTTGCCCTAGTCAGTAGTTCTGCACATCTCTAGAAGCACTGATACCCTGGACACCACTTTTCCTTTGCCAAAAATATTTTCATCAGACACACATGAAGCTGAAACATCAATGAACTCATCTCTAAATGCCTGTATCAATAAAGTTTTAGCTCATGCCCGGTGCAAAGTCTAATTGTATAAACATTAGTCTAATTTGTAAACCACCTGAAGGGGTGCAAGAATCACACTTTGAAAAACACTCTCCTCAATGGATGACAGAGAGCTGTCAAAACTGAGAAGAACAATTTCATTTTATATTTGTAACACCAGTAGCCAGTGAAACAGGGAGCATGTTACGTGGTTAAATAGCCAACTCTTTCATTAACAAGGAAAAAAATCTTAGCCCTTTCTCTTCTTAAAAACTACAGATCCATTACATTTTCAGGTTGTGCCTTACTACCACTGAGATTGATTTGTTGATTCTCTCTAATCATCTTTATTGGTATCAATTTCCATGTAAATGATAGTCCAATCTTAAAAGCTTGTATACGTGGAAAATAAACAACTCCACAGAGATATGACGTCCTCAAGATGTTTTATTTAACTTGCTGTAAGCCCATGTATTGGCACGGTATTAATCTGGACTGTTGTACACTCAATATTGCTCCAGCCATATGGCTCCAGCAATTTGTACAAATGCTGTGGACTCACATATTTATTAATTATGATGCAAAGTCCCACCTAGAACATGAACAGGCACAATTAAAAGTCTGTAGATGTTATGTTAATTAAACCATAAGCTAGTATAATTATTCTTATTCCGTGTCTATAAAGAAGCTCATCAGAAGTTCACAATCGTTCCATTGGGAAATCAGCAATTTGTGAGGAACGACCAGTTTATTATGTGGCAC
>NW_006798707.1:2975084-2982683 GCF_000442215.2 Lipotes vexillifer | reverse complement strand
GCAGGAATGAACTTTATGTTTTAGAAAGAGTAAGTATACTTAGTAGTTGAAAGACCAGATTCTCTAGCCCGTTAGGATGTGAGTCCTGGCTCTCCATGGGTTATCAGACCTGTCAATACCTCAACATCTCCATATATTGTACAAAATAAGGATAATAACTTCCCTTTCTCACTGCCCCTCAGGAAGATTATAAATTGTGTGAAAGCACAAGCACTCCCTCTCATACCTCTTGAATTCCCAAGTGATTTGGGTTGGGTGTGGGGAGAATTTCAACAGTCAGCGTGCGTCTCTACACACCTGCCCTCCCCACCACTCCCGTCTGGCCCTCCCGGCTCCCCTTCTGTGCCACGTTGGCTTTGCCTGTCACTTGTTTAATGACAGTAGCAAGAACCCTACCAGAACCAAGTCCTTTCAGGGCAAAAGAAGAATATACAGACTCTCTACCACACTTAGTGTTAAAAAATAAGCATCAAAGGAAGATATTTAACCCATTGGATGAATTCTTTTTTAAAAATTTCTGGCCTCTCCATTATAGTGCTTGGTAAACTCTACAGCTGTAAGATATTATGTAACCACAGATTAACTTTAGTCCATAAAATATGAGGCTTTTACATCCAAATTCACATGGCACACCGCTAAGAAATTCTAAGGGATCAGGCTATTTTGCTAGATTTTTCTCCAGTAATAGTAGGATTAAAATTCACATGAGCTTTGTAGACCTAAAACATGATGCTTATGAATTTAGACGACTCTGAATAACAGACTTCCTATGACAAGATTCATAAAATGTATGTAGTGTGTTGTCAATCTGTCTTTAGCTAATGACTTTCTAAATGGGTCCCCAAAGAACATACAACTTGACTTTGCTAATTTCATTGCAGCAGATGGTTCCCTATGCTGTTGTGTGAACATACAAAACAAAAACCAGCATTCCCATAATCCTCCGCAAGATGCCCTAAAATAAAAGATAATTATCAAGAACAACTGGTAAGGCTTCTATTAAGATTCTGTTTTGACTTGGTATCCTGAGTAGGTGTGTTTAAGTTTTAATGCACCACTCAAGTACAAAGCTATTTTTAGCCCTAGCTTAACAGCTTTAGAACATTTGAAAACTCAGTGCAACAAAAGAATATGGCACGGAGTTGGGGGGCAGGGAGGAACACGGACTCTAACCACAGCACCAGAGCGATGACTCTCCCCTCTTAGGCTGTTCAGTAAATGTAAACAAGCGTGTAACCGAGAACCGCAGGTACCGGGTCTGCCAGCAGCGCCGTCCGCTGTCCATTCCTCAGATCCTTCTGCTTGACACGTGCTCCAGCGGTTGCCCCACTCCGTTCATCTGCTAAGGCCTACTGCCTCCTTGAAAGCAATTGCTCACAATTAGTTATCCCGCCATCACTCAAAGGCTCGTTGGGTAGGTGCTTTTCAGCCGATGTTAGCTGAAAGGCAGTCTTACTAAATGAACTCACTAAGCCTTAGCAACTAGTATATTAACGCTCCCTAGAGCATTTACATCTTGAGGTTATTTGCCAGTATAGATGACTATCAGACTATTAAAACCTCAGATGGTTATAATATGTTGCATGGTTTAGCACTCATCAATTATCTGAGAAACAGCAGGCAGACTGAGGAGTTAAGGGCGTAGGTATTACACAGCAATTACCTACCTACGTGACCCGAGCAAGTTAAACTCTCACTTTCTCATTTAAAAACATGAGCAGTTTGGTCTCAGAGGCCCCCTCCCTTTGATTCTGAAGTCTATGATTCTGTAAGACTTCACCTCTGTGTAAGGTAAATCCCAACATCTGGCCCACAGTTGGTAGGGCATGACCGGTGTGTGCGTGCGCACGTGCGTGCGTGTGTGTGTGTGTGTGTGTTTGACCCTTAATTCATTCAGAGGCAAAGCCAATTAATTCAGTGCACAATCCCAGTGAGCCAAATTATATTTAATCTTTATATACAAAAGCAGACCAGAAAGAAGTTTAGCATCAGTTCTCTGTTTATTGTTCTATTCAAAGATCTCTTTAACAAATCACAAAATCATTAACATAGCAAAATGAAGTTGCTATCTGGGGTGGTTTCCTGAAAGAAGCAAAGCTGACACAGGACTATGAGAATCATGTCTGTTTAATGACCTTCACGCTCACCGTGGCACCACTTACTTCTCTTTTATTACATTTGCTACAGTGGCAACCTTATTAGCAAAGTAAAAGCATGCAACTTATCACTTGAAGCGTATCTTTTACCACACCTAATACTCCATGACAGATCTGATGCACTTGCTGTCAGTGCTCATTCCCAGAGTAACAAAGCCCAGGATAAGCCACACGTTCAAGACCAGGCAGTGTCTGTGGAGTCAGGCATCTCTGAACAAGCATCATGGAACCATTATGATGAGGAATTCACTAACGACAGGAGTCTTCTCTCCCAGTCACCATTGGATTGGAGAGAATCCCTCTTTTCGGGTTTGTGGAGACACACCCACTGCCACTGGAGGGCAATTTTTGGAAACCTGTTCCGAATTATATAGCGTTACAGTGGATCTAGTAGTAGGGAATCCCCAAAAGATAGCCAACCCAAATGCCCACCAAAAGAGAAGATTGTGACAACTGCAGGCAACCGTCTACATTTTAGTGCATCTAACAGTTGAGGGGAGAAAAACCAGTTTAAATATTTTTGCATTATTTCAAAATAATATTTATGCGGTACTTCACAGTTCTCAGTAAGAAGTAAAGCAAGATCAAAGACAAATTCTTTTTCCTCATGTATGTACCAGTTAGCAGCTGGTGATGTTTTATAAAAGAAACTAAAGCAGAACATGACACTGAAGTTTCCTCTGTCACACCCCAGGGAGTGTGAAGTGAGACCTCAAGAAATCTCATGCTATTTCTTACTTCCCTAAGCCCTAGTCCCTTCAAGAAAGAGAAAAGATCGCTTGAGAAAAATCACCACATTTTTAACTGATACATATAATCTACTGGAATTCTTATTAGAAATCCATTTTTACTGGCAGGTTCAATAAAGGAGACTGAAAATTTTCACTTTAATCCTCTTCTCTATTGTGTATAATACAAAATCTACTTTCCCCTGTCATCAACTGGGACTTTTATGACTATTAAAATTCATTTTAAAATCCATTTTAGGATTTTTTTCCAAAGATATTGTGTAGTAACACCTATCCTCCATAACAAGAACTGTCAGGGACAGCCAATGTCATCAACAACACTGTTGACTGAGATTTAAGCTGAATCTCAGAAGTCGTATTAGAGAAAGAAGAAAAAGAATGGCTTGAAGCTGTGCGTGTAATTTTAACATGATTCATTTCCATGTCAGTCTGATTTGATTTGTTATGTGAAAAATAGTTAGTCCAGTCTTCAAGAAGGTAAGGGTACTTTGAGTAACACCTCTATCAGGCTGGAGTTGAAAGAACTTAACCTCTATGAGATCAACACAGGTCAAGGAGAACACAGCATCTGGATATTTAAACTTCCTAAACTTTAGGAATGCTTAAAATTCAAATTCAGTTCAGCGCAAGTAGCTTCCTGATACTCCCTATTTAATTTCATTTATCCAATTAAAACAACTCCGACTAAACATCCAATCCTAAGACCAGTTCCTCTGAGGACAGAGGCATACAAGGTGTGCCTGAGTTTAAGGACCTGCGTATCTACAGGAGCAACAAACTTGACACCTGGGTTCATTTAGGGTTTTAGAGCTGAAATTAAAACCATATTTATGATCATTTGTCAAATGACAGCAGTGATCACTAGGGACAGGTTATGTTTTAAGCTAATAGTCTCAATTTAAACACCTAGAGTGTCTTTACTAACATAACTCAGAACTTACTGCCCTGCTGCAGCACCACGACCACACTTCCCTATTTGAACTGAAAAATGATGAGACCTGCTGCTGCTTTATCGTGAAAATTCTGTTCGCTGTAAGATATTCTAAAGGGTCGAGAGGAAAAAGGTTCCCCACACTGCTTGGTGCCTTTCTCGTCAAGGGAAAAGGCTACAAGCAGAAAAGAAGTTTCATTTCTACCACGCATAATGAAAATATATTGTTGTCAGTAACATGTGCCCACCTACTCTAATTCCTCCCCATGAACTTCTTTTTCCCTTCTGTAAAAAGGAGCATTGGCAAAAATTTTGCTAGAAAAAATTCTTTTTGCCTACGCAAAGGCATCATATTCTGCTGGTAAGAACATCTTAACATGAACTACTTAACTTGTTCAGCCCACACACAGGCTCCACTAAGAATGTCTGTTGTATATTCAAGCAGCTTATGTGACACTGTTTGTAAATAAGGGCCTATGTACCAAGGGATATTACTAAACAATTACTAAAAATATATGTGATGTGAGTTTTGTATTACCTACTATGTTTGTATTACAAATAAGTATAGTGAAGCAAAGGGCATGAAGAAAAATAAAAAATAAATTCTCCTACTTGCTTGCCATGTGGTGATACATATTATATGTCTCTGAGTCAATCATTTAGATAACAAATATCCAGTGAACGGTTAAAATTACTAGATCTGTTTCTTAACTAAGAATGATTCCTAACGCATTAGGTCTCTAGCCTCAGTCAACGTGGCTCAAAAACTATTATCACATAGCCTAAATAGGCAGGTCCAAAATAAAACTCTGAAACAAAAATGCTTGGCACCAGAAACCAATGCTGTTTGTGCACACCTGGGTGAGCTCCAGTTCATCCTCTCTGTGTTAGACCACACATGTTACTGTGTTCCCTAAATTATCATCATATCACAATAGAAATTCAAAACCAGCCCCAGGGACAATAGATAGGCAGTTAGGTGACCCCACTGTGTCTTTCCTGCCCCCTTTTCTACCCCTGACACCCAACATCCTTCTATCTCCTTCAATGTCACTATTTTGGGGTAAAGTTGGGCTACCATGACTCAAACCTTTCTTGTCCTTTGTCCTCCCCTACCCAGCAAAATTTACCCGTCCCACGGCCTGGTCTCTCAAGCCCACCTCGCTGAAGCTGGCGAGACAACACCCCCTCTACTTTAAACCATCAACGGCCTCCACTGCCTCTGTTCATTTAACAAATGTTTCCCGAGCACGCAGTAGATGCCAAGTGTTATTCCAGGTGTTAGGGATGAAATGATGAACAAAACAGTCAAAACCCATCCCTCAATCCAGTGAGGGACAGGACAAGTAATGAGCAAAAAGTTGTAGCATGACCAAGGGTGGTAAATGCTAAGCAGAAAAATAACACATGAGAGGGGATAAGGAGTTCGGGAGAGGACAGTGCAAGGGTCTCACCAAGATTACAATGCCTCAGCTCAGATTCCACAAATGTCTGTATCAACACTTTTAAGCACTTAAAAAATACTCCCATCAAATTACCTGGAAATATAGAAACAAAGCCTTTTAGTAGAATGTAGATACTTATTTACATATATTTTGAAATCTATAAACTCAAGGTTTTCTATCTAACCCTAAATAAACAAATGAAATCCCACTGGTATAAAAGATAATTAAGCAATTTTAGAAAACCACAGAAATACATTCTTTTCTTAAATGGCTCTCTGTCCATCAAAACAATATAATCGGAGAGTAGCTAAAAACATAACTTCATTTGCTGAGTAGAAGCATGGTACTTTTTAAGACTCTCTATAGGACAAGGGTCCCCAACCCCTGGGCCGCACGGCAGGAGGTGAGCGGCGGGCCAGCTCACATTACCGCCTGAGCTCAGCCTCCTGTCAGATCAGCGGTGGCATTAGAGTCTCATAGGAGCGCGAACCCTATTGTGAACTGCACATGTGAGGGATCTAGGTTACGTGCTCCTTATGCGAATCTAGTGCCTGATGATCTGGGGTGGAGCTGAGGCTGTGATGCAAGTGCTGGGGAGCGGCTGCAGATACAGATTATCATTAGCAGAGAGGTTTGACTGCACAGAGACCACAGTAAGTCAATTCCTTGCAGACTCAAATCGAAACCCTATCAGTGAGTGGCAAGTGAAAACAAGCTCAGGGCTCCCACTAATTCTACATTGCAGTGAGCTGTATAATTATTTCATTATATATTACAGTGTAATAATAATAGAAATAAAGTGCACGATAAATGTAATGTGCTTGAATCATCCCGAAACCATCCCCCCACGCCGGTCCGTGGAAAAACTGTCTTCCACGAAACCGGTCCCTGGTGCCAAAAAGGTTGGAGACCACTGCTATAGGGTAAGGACGGGACAAATCCAAGTCATTACTGTAAGAAGAAAAAAAGTGAACTACAAAGCATATGTACTCTGAGTACCTGGGAAGAGAAGAGTTGCAGGCAGCGTCAGCGACAACATGCCACTCCAAACCAAAACAGCTTCCCTTTTTATTAATGCTCAAGGCATGAACTTTGAATGACATAAGCAAAACACAAATGAAAACACCTAATTTTTATGCATAGTATACGTAAACATACACATTACATGGATTTAATAATCCTAATCTAAATATGAGAACAATTGGTTCTCTGACCTCAAAATAAAGTCAGTGTTGGCATTACTGCTACTAACTTACAGGGTTTTATATTTAACAGGAAGAATTATGGACAACCAAGTTCAGTGTAGTCATGGACTCCACGGTAAGGTATAAATAGAGTTTTTAAGAAATAAACTATATAATAAAATAAGTTTACTTTTGACACAGTACAGTCACTTTCTTCAATCAAAAATATTCCTTGATTACAAAGCAGCCTTATTCTGCAAATGTATTTCAGGAAAATAGCTCTAGCAATATTTGAAATTTCACACCTTTTTAAAAAGGCAGCAAAGCAAGAGAATTTAGATTTTAAATAGTATACTGCAAAATAGTTCAATGCATTATTTCTAAAGCACAAAGCAAGCTCCATTTCGAAGGATGCTTTTTATCTTATATATAGCAAACTATTCCAACATTTCCGTGGTAGTTTAGAGTCTAAACATCTACAATAAAAGACATATCTTTATACAAACAGGACAAACTTCAATACATATCCACGACACAAATGTTCTGCATTATTACATCACTCTATTATGAAGCTTAGTTTGTTAACATGTGCTCAAAAGGAAAATAAAAACATGGTACAGTTCTGCAGCTTTATAACAGGCTGAATTCTGCAACAACTGAAAATATAAAAAGAGCAACAGCAGCAAACGCAACACCGGTTTTATGAATAATAACACAAAACATCAAGAAACCATAAACATTTAAATGAATAGCTACTACATTCTTCTTAACACATCTTAATTTGCTCTCTTGTCATAAATATAATTTTTTTAATGTTTTTCACATCCCTGGAGGAAATGATGGCCAATTCTCCACAAAGAGGAAAGTGCATCATGTTTTATCTTAAAAGTGCTTCATATATGTATGTTTTATAGATACGTCCCATAAGAAAGTTAATTAAGCACGTGCAAAAAATTCTAATCGTGACTTGAATTGATAAACCTAATCATGGGTTTTTGTGGTTCCTCCAGATGAGGCAGTCACTAACACAGAAGAAAGGTCTGAGATGACACGCTTTGTACAGCGGCAAGAGCCCGAGCCACAGGTCACGAGACCCACGTTCTAGTTGTAGCTCTGGTAACCAGCTAGCTTGTG
>NW_006798707.1:2964925-2975025 GCF_000442215.2 Lipotes vexillifer | reverse complement strand
AGGAATGCCGTACCTACCGTCCTAATGTACCTGTAGGTGAGGCATCCTGGAAGGGCAAGTAACTTGACCCAAAGACATGAAAAATACCTGGTCACCAGCTATCATTCGCTTACTGCCCTTATTAGTACAGGAAGAAATAAAAACTCCGAAAATACTTGACAGAAAAAGGTCATGTGAACGTCTTACGTTAACCAAAGCTAGTGAAAACCTTCACAGTTATGGCATATGGAAAATCCACTAACCTGTGCAAAAATGAGACAGAGTAAAGCAACATCAGTCACTCAATGGCACATTTTTTCCCAAGTCTCAGAATTCTCTTGGGTCTAAAGCTTTAAATCTTTAAAAAAAAAAAAAAAGAAAAGAAAAGAAAAGAAAAAGAAAAAAGGCTGATTTTGAGATTGTTTTAAGAGAACCATGATTCCCACAGTTCGTATTTCTAGCTTTTTCAAGGAGTCTCTCTGAATTGTTATAATGCTTTTCATGAAGATAGCTCTATTTTCAAATTTTAAATAACGGCTAAAAGCTAAATAAAGTACACCATTTGCCATGGACTCTTTATTTTACAGTGTGTGTGTGTGTGTGTGTGTGTGTGTGTGTGTGTGTGTGAGCTCATTTAACACCGTAGGAGTTTAACTCAACAGTTCTCATCCACAAGCTCCGACCCGTTTATCCCCCGGTAGGTCACCCTGCTGGGCCTCACCAGGACCCCACGGTTTGGCCTGCAGGTGAAGTAGCGTTTGCCCCCCACTGCCCCGTCATTCCTGCCCTTGGCGCTTCGAAGCTCCAGTCCGAGCCAGATCCCTGGGGCAAAGTCAGTGGGGCCCAGGTACCTAACGGTGCCCATCTCGTTGGAGCTGGTGAGGAGGACCTGGGAGCCCTCGTGCAGCCTCACGCGCCCCTCCAGGCCGCCGGCCGTGGTGCTGCTGCTCCAGCTGCGGCGCAGAGCGGGCTTCGACCTGCGCAGAGGGAACGCGAGAGAAACTCTGAAGCACGAAAGCCAGGTGATGCAATTCACCATATTCGTTTCCACAGCCAGGTTCACAAGTCATTCACAAAAGGGCATACGTCATGTTCACAACTTGATCTTTTTTATTCTAAATAGCAGTATTAGGATATACTTTTCTTTAACATTGAAACGTTTTTCTCTTCGGGCTATTTTAATACTACCCTAATCCGGATTTAAGATTTCACTAGCAATTTATATATGCGCATGCCCTCGATAAAATAGCAATTAGAAAAAATATACCTATACCTGTTTAACAAAGCAAAAAGAAAAGAACCTAGTATTCCGGCTGTGGTAACTAAAATTACATTTTGCTCACCTTTCAAATATTCCTTTACATGAAAACCATTTTTAAAAACTTAACCCACAACTTTAGAAACTACACACACACACACACACACACACACACACACACACACCTTCTATGAATGAACTCCAGTTACATTTAAGGGTTTGCCACTCTCCCTGTCACTAACATTAGGAAGGACCTTAGTTGCCTGGATCAGGATCCCTCCTCTTTTCTCTACAACAAAACATTACTTACAAGGCACTGCCTCCTAGCACCCGCCACCAGCCTGACCTGATGACACAACTACTGGGCACCCACACGTGGAACCCATCCAAGGCCTCATGCCAATACTGCCCAGGGCTTCCCGGGGCACTGTCCCCGGGAAGTAGCCAACGCTGCCCAAAACAGAAACATGCCCAGGAGCTTGTCCTATGACCTGAGACCTCCCAAGACAGTCATCCAGAAACCACCACCAGTGGAGCCTTCAACCCGCCGTCCACGCCACCTCTCCTCCAGGAGAAACCCTTCTCCCAGCCCCACAGTAGAGACAACTCGGAACCTGTTACCAAAACTGCACGGAGCCTGACTGCGAGCAGAGTCTGGGTCCTGCTTGGTTTCTATTTTATTCCACTCTCCGTATTTTTAAATACACTCTCACACACCGTGTCTCATTTCTTCCTATTAACGACCCCGAGAAGGGAAGAGCACTCTAATTTTATGGGTAGGAAAACTGAGGCCAAAGCCTGTCCTATGCCACATCTGATAAATCCTAGTTATAAAATGTAATGGAAAAATATATTATTTACCACGTCAAATGCACAAATACAAAGTTAACAAAGAAATACATAATAGCTGTAAGAAAAGTATAAATCTTTACCAAAGAATATACAAAAGAAAAATGAAAAAGCTTTGTTCCTGGATAGAAACATTATATATATACATATGAATCCTCCCCAAAATGATATTTTCTTTTGCAACCTGATCAAATTACTCGAACTTCACATAATGACAGTATCTATCATTTCCTGAGCACTTACTATGTGCCAAACACTTCACATATATTATCTCATCCAACCTCACCCAAACCAGGGAGGAATTTGAGGCTAAGAAAAATCAAGCTATTTGCCTAAGGTCAGAGAGATGGTAAAGAGGAGACCTGGGGTTCAGATCCAAGGTTGTCAAGCACAAAGGCCAGGCCCTTGCTCACAACCACAATGGGTATTAATAATTAAGAAAAGGTTGAAAAATAATAATATGGCAAAATTTACATTGCCATTATGTTAAATTATAAAATTACAATAATTAAAACAATGTGGGGACTTCCCTGGCGGCGCAGTGGTTAAGAATCTGCCTGTCAATGCAAGGGACACGGGTTTGATTCCTGCTCCGGGAAGATCCCACATGCCACGGAGCAACTAACTTACCGTGAGCCACAACTACTGAGCCCGCGAGACACAACTATTGAAGCCCGCGTGCCTAGAGCCCGTGCTCCTCAACAAGAGAAGCCACCGCAAAGAGAACCCCGTGCACCGCAACGAAGAGTAGCCCCCACTCGCCACAACTAGAGAAAGCCTGCATGCAGCAGCAAAGACCCAACGCAGCCAAGAAATAAATTTAAAAAAAACAAAACAATGTGGCCCTGGCATAAGAATGTACTTTTAAATGACACAGAGAAGATATTTTAGAAAAATACACGCAATTATTTCATATGTGATAAGAAGTAAAACTTCAAATCAGTAGGAAAGGAGTGAACATCCTAATTAGGAATGCTGTAAAACCTGGTCATTTATTTGGAAAAGAATATGATTCTTACCACACACTACATATTTTAAAACTCCCCAAGAGATTAAAGAGTTAAATGCATAAATTTAAAAAAAAGAAAGAACTAGGAAAAAATAAAGCTATTCATCTGAACACACACAGACATACATACATGGGTGGGGAGGGAGGGAGACGGACATGCATTTAAAAAGTATGGCACCTACTATTAGTTAATATGTTTTTTTTCACATATTATCATGCCATAAAAATGTTTCACATCACAGCACAGAACAGTCTTTAAAAACACTGCAAAAGTCACACTGCGTAAAATTATTAAAGAATAATAATAAAATTATTATTATGGGATATGTTAAGGGGAAAATCTTTCAAAGAGTATATAGAGTATGATTTGCCCAACTTCGCTTAAAAATTCAGATACATGCATTAGAAAAAAGTTGGAGAAGTATATGACAAAATGCTAACAGTGATAATCTTATCTAGGTGACAAAATTACAGACGATCTTTATCTGCATTTAATTTACTGTAATTTTTTCAAATTTTGTCCAATCTACTTTCATAATCAAAAAAATTTTAAAGAAAGAAATAAGTAATAAATGAACTCGATATCCAAGCCAAAACTTTATAGTTTGGGTAAAGATTTAACATTCCAATAAGAATGATTTGATTCACGTTATGCCAAAGCTCTAAAGGCCCAGGGAAGTGAGAAATTTATAAATTACACTACACTTGAGAGCGTTGCTTACTCATTCAAAAACATTAACGGATCACCTATGAAATGGCAGGTCCAGAGCTAGGTTCCAGGAACTTGTGCATAGTAATCTGTAAAACGTTACAGATCCTGCAATAAAGACGTGTACAAAGCAGAAGGGGCACAAAAGAGGGAGAAATCTATCCTCACTCAAGGTCCCAGGGAAGACACTTCGGTGAGGAAGTGACACTTGAACAAATCTGACAGATGAGCAGACAGAAAAGGGAAGCAGACATAGTCATGGGAGCAAAATATATTACGTATAACTTAAAAAAAATTTTTTTGAACAGCGCAGAGAGTTTAGCAAATTGTCACTTGTGAGGATTTTACCACGAGAGATAAGTCCAGAGAAACAGGCAGGCCTGTACACGCTATGCCAATGAATCTGGACTTCATTCCGCATTTGAGAATTCAAAAGCTTTATGGGACAGGCAGAAAATGAGAACATGTGACGTGAAATGATGGAACCTGCAGCCAACTGGGTTACATGAGTTCTACCCAAAGACATTCAAATTTGACCTGGCCAAATACATCATGTGGACAGGATGGGTTCCACAGAGAGGACCCAATGGAGACTCTCAGGAGATGCACTCTGAAAACACGGGGAGAAGCTAAGTTGGTAATGATGGAGATGAGATGTAGTGACAGGTGAGCTACAGATCCCAGGCTGGATGCAGACGGTGGGAGAGAGGATGCCTGTGCCTACCAGGTGGCAGTGACACCTGTGCTAACATCTCAAGCTCCCTGTGTTTATTACCCCCATGCTTGGTATTAGATATACTAAGAATTCTGAAGACAGAAGAATTGCTTCCAACACCCCCTCCATCATTTTTTCCTCTGAATGAAGGTGTTTGTCACCACCACCTCAATAAGCCAACTGGAGAAGTACATCTGCTCTTTCTCAAAAGCGGCGCAGCCGGCTGCTGCTTCCCTTTCCTCAGCCCTCTTTTGCAAACATGCCCTTTGCCCCAATTCCTTCCAGTTTCTTACGCAGGGATTTTCATCATCTCTGACTATATTTTCCACGTTTCTTCTGGAAGTATCTTTTATTTCCATATGAATAGACAAGAAAATGGCACAGGGTGTGATAAATGTCAATAAACTCATCTCTTCGACCCACATTCTTCAGAACACATCATGCTACCAGACTAAAAACAGCACAATATACAATCAACTCTGTCGCTTCAGCAGAAGGTCATCCAATCACTACCATGTTTCTTACCCCTGAGATCAGGGACAGGTTTCCTAGGACCTAAAGTCTAAACACCTAATGTCTTTCTTTTGTTTCGTATAACACTGATCACCAAACATCTGGTCACATATTGTTTAAGTAAAAACTAAGTAAGTTTTAAATTGATTATATATCCTCAATAAGAATATGTTTATTTTTTTAAACAGGTACTAGAGTCAATCTGTAGAAGTATCAGTAAAGCTTCATTTATTTTTATTTTCAAAGAAAACCAACGGAAGTACTGATACCTTCTTCTCATGTCAGCAGATCATCTTGTGCATATCCATACCTGCTGTATAATTCCCACGGTTCAGATTTCTCTCTCCTTCCCTTGCTTCTCTGTATCATGTTCTTCCACTCACCAACATCTTGACACTGATGTTGATACCCTTCCCCCTTCAAAATCCTTTATATCCTGCTTGCCTCTTCTTAGTAAATTCTTCCATTCTGCCTAAGAACTCTTGAATATCTTCAATAAACTGGAGCATAAAGTTATTGCCCTTAAACTCTTTCAGCTACTCAAGTGAGGAGACCAATTTTAAAATCTCAGAATTGGCAGAGGTATTGAGGGAGGGGAAAAAACAAAACAAAACCCACCCAAGTCTGCTAAACAGTACCTAACAGTGCCTCAGGACCCGTCAGGGTTCTCAAGTGAAACCTCAGATCTTTGCGAGGCCTTCCAATAACTTCATGCCAGACTATTATACAAACTACCTGCCTGTTGCTCATGTGATCGTCAAGTTCTCTTGCATGGGCTATGATTCCTAGTGGCTTCTAGGGCCCCACAACTAGTGCACTTCCCTACTGAGCTAGACGTTTTCCCCCCAGGGCATTGTTCAGATTAACTGGAAGGATTTAAAATTAAAAAAAAAAAAAAAACCCAAAAAAAACCACCCCCTTAACCTAATCAGCCTAGAAGAGCCTCATATTCCTCAAAAAGTTAATAAGTTCCTAGACGTCTCAGAAAACTATTAGGGGGAGTAAACTAGGTCTGAGGTCTATAAATAGCAATATAAATGAAAAAGAGAAAAGAAGATTCTCTCTACAAAGAAACAACAACAACGAAAAAGGGAGCAGTATATTCTACAAGAGGAAGTAGGAGTATTTTTTAAAATAATAATAAGATTACCTGATGCAAACAGGCCTGACATTTCTTTTATGGACTTCCCAAAATATTAAATCAATTCTCTGACTAATCAAGTACACAGAGTTTAAAATCAGTCCACCCTATTCAATGATAACACAGAATGTAAATTCCTCCAACTTTTATTAACAGTACTAAACCTCTCTGAAAATATATTCCGTATACTACTTTTAGTCACTGGTGACATTTTTAATTGAGCTTTTTGCAAAGGAGGGAGGAAGAACTCTTCTCACTGACACACTCATCACACCTTTCCTCCTAAGTGTTAAAATTCTACCATGCAATGTAAAAGATACAAAATCCCACTTTTATTTCTTCACAGAATCCTGTCATGTTCAGCTTGAAAGGCGTTTTTCTAAATCTTCTTAATACTCACTTGGCAAAAGCATTTCTTCTGTTAATCTCTTTCTGGGAAGAAGCAGAAGTTGTACTGAAACTTCTCCTAAAACCTAAATATGAAAGTTAAGGTCAGATGAGGAAAAATAAATCAAAAATTCACAGTCCTTGTTAAAAGTTATCTTTTATCATTTCTTCTACAGACGTTCTATTCTACCAAGTGTTTCTTTGGAAACAGAAAGCAAAGAAAATAAGTGCATGTAGATTAACAGGAGTTTAGATTTCTTGATGATTGTTACCTCACCTTTCTCATCAAACTATGCACTACATGAGTAAGTTAAGATCATGGCATTACTTTTGGAGGTTTTTATTATAAACTTTCCAGAAAACCAAATGAAATCGAATTACACATTGATAAAGCTTAACCTTTTTACTCTCCAATATTATAATCTTGATAAATCATATTTAAAAATAAAAGGATAAAAATGGTTTAAAAAAACACTATCACTAAATATACCCCATTTATAAAATTCTGAACAATGAATTTCAGAGCTTATGATTGTTGGCATCCCCAAATGACAGTTATTTAAAAAAAAAAAAGAAAAAGAAAAAGAAAAAGACTTCACAAAAGGTAAATTTTTTAAAAGATGCTTTTAAAAAAGAATGGGATTTCCAGTTCTGGCAGTTATGGCACACCAGATGTGCTGAGTGAATCTCTTGAATGAAGCAAGTATAATTTAAAACAACTACAATTTAAAAAAAAAAAAATACTGTTGACCTCATACAAGTGGCACAATTCCAAAGAGGCCAAAAACCAAAAAGAGAAACCATGGAAGGTTTCCCCCAAAGCAATCTAACCACCTTGTACCCCAGGACTACACTGCCCTCCAGAGAAGCTGGGGCCTGCCAAGATGGGGTCCTAACAAAAGTGAGGGTCCCGAGCAGCTCATCCTCCGTGTAGAGTTAAATGAGAAACAAAATAAAGCACCACTCAGATGAACACAAAGGAAAGCAGCTTGCATCAACCCCACTGTGCAGAAAGCAAAACTTTCTCCCCTCAAAATTTGTGATCGTTATAGCCAAATTCATTTTATCTGTGTAATATAAAGACAACAACAACAACAGTGCAGAGAACGTAAACTAAAGTTGGCAGTGCCTCTAGGCACCTGGCAGAAGTAAACACAGGCATACCTCAGAGAGACTGCAGGGTCGGTTCCAGACCACAATAATGAAGCAAATATCTCAACGAAATGAGTCACAAGTTTTTTGGTTTCCCAGGGCATCTAGAAGTTGTTTACACTATACTGCAGTCTATTAAGTGTGCGGTAGCATTATGTACCAAAAAAAAAAACAACAACAAAAAAAACACATACCTTAATTTAAAAATACCTTATTGCTAAAAACTGTTATCCATCATCTGAGCTTTCGGTGTCACAATCTTTTTGCTGGTGGAGGGTCCTGACTGATCAGGGTGGTGCTTGCTAAAAACTGGGGTGTCTGTGGCAATTTCTTAAAACATGACAGCAGTGAAGTGTGCCACATAGACTGACTCTTTCTTTCACAAATGATTTCTCAATGTAGCATGCGATGCTGTTTGATAGCATTTTACCCACGGTAGAACTTCTTTCAAAATTGGAGTCAATCCTCTCAAAGCCTGCTGCTGCTGTATCAACTAAGTTTATGTAATGCTCTAAAAATCCTTTATTGTCATTCCAACAATCTTCACAGCATCTTCGGAGTAGATTTCATCTCAAGAAACCACTTTCCTCGTTCATCCGTGAGAAGCGATACCTCCTCTGTTCAAGTTTTACGATGAGACTGCAGCAATTCAGTCACACCTGCAGGCTCCATTTCTAATTCTAGCTCTCTTGCTATTTCTACCACATCTGCAAGGTACTTCCCCCACCGAAGCTGTGAACCCCTCAGAGTCGTCCATGAGGGTTGGAATCAACGTCTTCCAAACTCCCATTAACGTTGATATTTTGACCTCTTCCCATGAATCACGAATATTCTTAATGGCACCTAGAATGGTGAATCCTTTTCAGAAGGTCTTCAATGAACTTTGCCCAGATCCATCAGAAGAATCACTGTCTATAGCAGCCATAGCCTTACGAAAAGTATTTCTTAACTACTAAGAGTTGGAAGTCTCAGAATTACTCCTTGACCCATAGGCTGCAGGATGGATGTTGTGTTAGCAGGCGTGTAAACAACATTAATCTCATTGTACATCTCCATCAGAGATCTTGGGTGACCAGGTGCATTGTCAATGGTAATATTTTGAAAGGAATCTTTTTTTTTTTTCTGAGCAGTAGGTCTCAACAGTGAGCTTAAAATATCCGGTAAGCCATGTTGCAAATATATGTGCTGTCCTCTAGGCTTTATTGTTCCATTTACAGAGCACTGGCTGAGTAGATATAATTCTTTTTTTAAAATAAATTTATTTATTATTTTTTTAATTTATTTTTGGCTGTGTTGGGTCTTTGCTGCTGCATGCGGTTTTTCTCTAGTTGCGGCGTGCGAGCTTCTCGTTGTGGTGGCTTCTCTTTTTGCGCAGCACGGGCTCTAGGCACACGGGCTTCAGTAGTTGTGGCACGTGGACTCAGTACTTGTGGCTCTCGGGCTCTAGAGCGCAGGGTCAGTAGTTGTGGCCCATGGGCTTAGTAACTCTGCGGCATGTGGGATCTCCCCGGACCGGGGCTAGAACCCACGTCCCCTGCATTGGCAGGTGGATTCTCAACCACTGCGCCACCAGAGAAGTCCCAATGTAACATAATTCTTAAGGGCCCTAGGATTGTCAGATGGTAAATGAGCACTGGCTTCAACTTAAAGTTACCAGCTGCATTAGCCACTAACAAGAAAGTCAGCTTCTCCTTTGAAGCCTCACACTGACTTCCCTTCTCTAGCAATGAGAGTCCTAGAAGGCATCTTCTTCTAGTAGAAGGCTGTATCATCTACACTGAAAACCCATTGTGTAGTGGTGCCACCTTCATTAATGCCTTTAGCTGTATCTTCTGGATAACTTGCTGCAGCTTCTGCATCAGCACTTGCTGCTTCACCCTGCACTTTGAGGTTATGGAGACGGCCTCTTTCCTTATATATATATCATAAACAAACCTCTGCTAGCTTCAAACCTTTTCTTCTGCAGCTTTCTCACCTCTCTCAGCCTTCATAGCATTGAAGAAAGTTAGGGCCTTGCTCTGGATTAGGCTTTGTCTTCAGGGAATTCTGTGGCTGGTTTGATCTTCTGTCCAGACCATTAAAACTCTCTCTGGATCAGCAATAAGGCTGTTTCTTACCATTTGTGCATTGGCCAGAGTGGCACTTTTGATTTCCTTCAAGAACTTTTCCTTTGCAGTCACACATGGCTAACTGTTTGGTACAAGAGGCCTATTAGCTTTTGACCTGTCTCTGCTTTTGACATGCCTTCCTCATTAAGCTTAATCATTTCTAGCTTTTGATTTAAAGTGAGAGACATGCAACTTTTCCTTTCACTCAGAGGCCACGGTAGGGTTATTAATTGCCTACTTTCAATCTTTTTGAGTTTCAGGGAATAGGGAGCCCGAGGAG
>NW_006798707.1:2960573-2964915 GCF_000442215.2 Lipotes vexillifer | reverse complement strand
GGCCCGAGGAGAGGGAAAGAGATGGGGTAATATAGCCAGTTGGTGGAGCAGTCAGAACATACACATTTATCGATTAAGTCTGTCATTTTATATGGATGCGGTTCATAGCGCCCCCAAACAATTACAAATACTAACATCAAAGATTACCGATCACAGATACACCATAACAAGTATAATAATAATGGAAAAGTTTGAAATATTGTGAGAATTACCGAAATGTGACCCAGAGACATAAAGTGAGCAAATGCTGTTGGAAAAATGGCACCAACAGGCTTGCTCAATGAAGGGTTGCCACAAACCTTCAATTTGTAAAAAATGTAGTATTTGAGAAGCAAAAAAAAGCAAAGCACAATAAAACAAGATATGCCTGTATAATCTTCTCAAGAGGCATCAACCCAGGCTTAAAAGTATTCCCATACATTAAATTCTAAGTAAAATAAGCATTTAACAACAATAAATTACAAAATTCACAAGGAAAGAAGGTGCCACAAGTTAGGCTCAACAGAAACAGATAGCAGAATCAGACTCACAAAGACTTCAGATATTGAATTATTAAACATAAAAAGTAACAATATTTAAATGTTTAATAGCATAAAAGAAAAACTTGAAAATGTGGGGAAAGAATAAGTGACAATAAGTAACAACCAAACAGACTTGCAAAAAGAAAAAAAAGTGAAAAATTTATAATTAAAAAACTGCGGCTGAATTAGGCAGTAGAATAAACATAGCAGAAGAAAGAATCAAGAAACAGAAAGATAACTCTGAACATATCCAGAATGCAGTCCAGAGAGACAAAGTTGTGAAAAATATGGACGAGGCATGGGAAAGTGAAAAAGTGGACTATACTCTACTCATCAGGGTTTTGGAAGGAGATAATAAAGAGCATGAAGGAAGAAATATTTTCAGTATATGGGCAAGAATTTTACAGAATTAATCAAAGATACTAATTCCGAGATCCAGGAAGACCCAAGATGCCAAACAGAATAAACAAAGGGAAATCTCCACCTAGACATAATCATAGCAAAACTGTACAACACAAAGGAAATAGAGAAGATCTTTAAAAGCAGTCAAAAAGCAAAGATAAACCACCTACAATGGTATGGATTAGACAGACTGATAGGTGATTTCTCAAAAATCTGACGGAAGACAGAAAGCAGAAGAATTATACTGTCAATGTGCAGGGAGAAAACAGCTTTCAAACTATAATAAAAATTGTACCAATTTTTACTTTTACTCAGTAAAACTATCATTAGAAAAGACAGACAAAAACTGAGTTTCCTACCAATAGACCCTTTCTAAAAAAATATTTAAGAACATAGATGAGGTAGAAACAAAATGATTTCAAGTGTAAGTTCTAAGGATTAATGCCAAGATATCGGTAAATATTGATATGTATGAGCAAATTAAGTAAATATCAATTATATAAAAACTATTATAATAATGTGAAATTTGTGAGGGAAACAAAATAGAAACTCAGTTTCTAAGGATTTCCTATTATTTGAGAAAGAGTAAACATAATGATTAACTTTAGGTTTTGCTAAGTATGTATGTCAAAGTACTTAGAGTAATTACTAAGAAGCATATTCACAGAATGTAATTTTTATACAAGTAGAAAATTAAATGGAAAAAAGAGGGGGTAGCAATATAACCAGAATTAAGTCAAGAAAGAAAAACATTTAAGTACAAAAAAGTTGAAAAATTAGAAAACAAATCAATAACAAATAAATCCAAATATATTACTAATTACAATGAATGCAAATAGGTGAAACTCAGATTAAAAGACAAAGGTTGTCTTTTTCTAAAACAAGTAAAATCCAGTTATATCCTATTTAGAAGATATTCCAGGGGCTTCCCTGATGGCACAGTGGTTGAGAGTCCACCTGCCGATGCAGGGGACACGGGTTCGTGCCCCGGTCCGGGAAGATCCCACATGCCACGGAGCAGCTAGGCCCATGAGCCATGGCCGCTGAGCCTGCGCGTCCGGAGCCTGTGCTCAGCAACAGGAGAGGCCACAACAGTGAGAGGCCCGCGTACCGCAAAAAAAAAAAAGATATTCCAAAAACATGAGAACATAGAAAGATTAAGGCAATGGCTAGAAAAAGATTTTTTAGTCAAGTACTTAACCACAAGAAGGCTGATACAAGGTAAAAAGAATTACTATAAAGCAATACCACTTATATTAACACCAAAAAAAAAAAAGAAAAGAAAAGAAACAGGTAGATATAAATCTAATAAAACATGTATAGAATCTATATTAGGAAAATTATAAAACTCTGATGAAAGAAATCAAAGATCTAAATAAATGGACAAGCATTCCATGTTCATGGATAGGAAAATTCAATACTGTTAAGACATCAGTTCTTCCCAATTTCATCTATACATTCAATGTAATCCCAATCAAAATACAGCAAATTATTTTGTAGACATCAATAAACACACTATAAAGTTTATATAGAAAGGCAAAAAGCCCAGAATAACCAGCACTACATTGAGGGAGAAGATCAAAGTCCACTACCTATAACTTGAAGAATTTCTATACAGCTGCAGTAATCAAGACAGTGTGCTATTAGCAAAAGAAAAAGACAAATAGATCAACAGAACAGAATAGAAAGCCCAGAAATAGACCCACACTAACACAGCCAACTGATCTTTGACAAAAGAGCAAAGGCAATTCAATGGAGAACGGATAGCCCTTTCAACAAATATGGTGGAACTAAACATTCACATGCAAAATAATGAATCTAGACATCAACTCACACCTCTCACAAGAAATAACTCAATGAATCATAGATATAAATGTAAAACACAAAACTACAGAACTTCTAGGAGATAACATAGGAGAAAATCACGGTACCCTTGGGTTTGGTGGTGACATTTTTGATACAACACCAAAAGCACAAGTCATGAAAGAAAAAATTGATAACTTGGACTTCATTAAAATTAAAAACTTCCACTCTGTGATAGACACTGTTAAGACAATGAAAAGACAAGTCACAAAACATGCAAAAGCATAATGGTTTGCTATTTTGACGACTTACAAATTAAAAACTCCTGCTCATCAAAAGATGCCAAAAAAGGAAGGGGAGGGGGTGGCAAAAGACAAGTCAAAAACTGGGAAAGATATTTGCAACAAACAAAACTGACAAAATATTAGTGTCCAAAATATATAAAGAAACCTACAAATTAATAAGAAAAAAACAAACAAACCAAAAGAAAAATGGGCAGTAGACGTGAATAGGCACATCATAGAAGAGGAAATGTATGTGGTCCATAAACATGGAAACAGGCCCAACCTCACCTGTAATCTGAAAAATGCAAATTAAAACCACAAGGAGATACCATTTACACCCATCAGATGGGCAAACAAGGCTACTGCTGGTGAGGTGAGGAGTGACCGAGACTCTCATCCACTGCCCATGTGAATAGTTTGGCATACCCACGAAGATTGAAGATATGGATATCCCATGCCTGGCAATCCTGGAGAAACTTTTGCAAATGTGCACAATGGCATAGTTTCTAATAGTTAAAAACAGGAGATACCCAAAAATCCATCAAATATAGAATGAATAATGTATTTTCATGGAACACTAAATAACATAGCAAACAACAATCAAAACTAAACTTGAGGACATGGGGAGGAGGAAGGGTAAGCTGGGACGAAGTGAGAGAGTGGCATGGACATATACACACTACCAAACGTAAAACAGAGAGCTAGTGGGAAGCAGCCGCATAGCACAGGGAGATCAGCTCGGTGCTTTGCGACCACCCACAGGGGTGGGATAGGGAGAGTGGGAGGGAGACGCAAGAGGGAGGGGATATGGGCATATATGTATATGTATAGCTGATTCACTTTGTTACACAGCAGCAACTATCACAACAATGTAAAGCAATTATACTCCAATAAAGATGTTAAAAAAAAAACTAAACATATATTATTTATTGACATATCTATGGGGGATAGACATAAAGAAAATCAAGGGAATAATTAACATAAAATTCAAGATGCATACCCTGAAGACAGAGTATACGAAAAGGGAGGCAGATGAGACTCAGGGGATACTCAGGGGTTTCTATAGGACATACAGGTAATCATCATCTTTGGCTATGGGGTGGGTAATAGATGTTGTTTATGATTACACGAACTATACAAATATATTTCATATACTCTTTTGTATACATATATACTTTACAATAAAAACTTTTCAAGGAATAAAAGCAAAGAAATAATTATTAGGAACATAAAACTGTGTAATCTTGATCCAGGGACAATTTCTCAGGGAGAACACACGGCGGGCCTCAGGCTGCTGCAACGTCACGCTGACTTCTGCCGCCGCAGGGCCGC
>NW_006798707.1:2931626-2954070 GCF_000442215.2 Lipotes vexillifer | reverse complement strand
ATATGTATATGTATAACTGATTCACTCTGTTATAAAGCAGAAACTAACACACCATTGTAAAGCAATTATACCCCAATAAAGATGTTAAAAAAAAAAGAAAAGAAAATTACCTGTCAATATCCCTGATTAACATACATGCAAAATTTTTCAATAAAATATTAGCAAGCTGCATTCAGCAACATGTTTAAAGGGTCATATACCAGATCAAGTGGGATTTATCCGAGGGGTGCAGGGATGATACAATATCCACAAATTAATCAACATGATACACCACATTAACAAAACAAAGGATAAAAATCATGTGATCATCTCAACAGATGCAGAAAAGCATTTCACAAAACTGAATATCCTGTTATAATAAAAAGTCTCAACAAAGTGAATATAGAGAGAATATACCTTAACATAATAAAGGCTATATATGATAAACCTAACAAAAAAAAAAAAAAAAAAAAAAAAACTGTGTAATCTTACCAGGATACGCATGATTCTGTTTATTTGAAGAAATTTCTGAAAGAGTATCCAGGGAATCTGTTACTCTGTGAATAAAACAAGTAATGCAAATCTCATTAGAAGTAGCTGGTCCTCAGATTTAAGACTGGTGCTTAACTGAGGTCTTCACACCAACGGTTATTTCTTATTTCACTCGTTCGACAAGCATTTACTAAGCATCTATCATGAGCCAGGGATGAACTTCAATCTAGCACCACAGACAGGCAATGTAAGCAGAGTAAGTACAGAGAAAGTCAACTTCAGGTGAATTCACTTCAAATAGGGGCCTGACTTTGCTTCTCTGGAGCTTTATTTTCAAAGATGAAACTAAAAAATGTGAAAATTTTATTTTATGTGAAATTTAACAAATGTTAGGTTATAACTGTAAAAACACCACATTTTTACATTGAAAAAACATCAGCTGAGTTTGTGTATATATGTGATTTTTCTGCTAAAACTGGCTAATACGATTCAACATGTTTTATTTTATACTTGACTCTAAGCACAAGCATAAAGGTCACGCTCCCGATAGGTCTGTTTCTTTGATACTCAAATCATTCTTTATTTTTAAAAAGCCAATCCTATAACAGTCTCCTTTTCTTCCAATTGTTTACTGACCTGAATCTGCAGTCTTCATTCTATCAATCACTTGCATCAGAACACTTTGTTACCATAAAGAAATCCTGCAACTCTTACAATATTTGCAGTTTCATCTTGCAATTCACATGCATCATTTTCACAAGATACATAACATACAGCAATCAATGAGAGACTAATGAAGGCAAAGAATATGACTTGATGAAGAGGACAGATACTTGAATTAAGCTGTGATGGAGAGTTGAGAACTTAATTCTAAAAGGGATCAGTTCATTAGAAATAAGTATGTAATGGTATGAACTGAGAATAAGAAAATTAATGCTATGCTGATAAAAACCACTTGAGCAAAAAAGAGAGAGAGAGAGAGAGAGAGATTAGATCCAGTCAGTGTCTTAGAATTTCTCTAAAGTAATATTGGTTGATATGTAAGTTAACAGAAGAAAAAGCATTAACCAGATGATACTTGGGTGATAGTAGAAAGCCATTCAAGCAGAGGAAAGTACCATGTGCATTCTGGGACAGGAGGCACATTTTTTAATGGAACCATTAAAATAAAAAATTTTAAAAAGGCCAGCTACAATCTGGGGAGGAGTACAATGCAAGGTGACATTGTGATTGGTCACTATGTGATTGACTGTTCTCTCAGGAGTCCCTAGTTTAAAATTCTTCCTTCTTGAAGATCAGTGTTATCTTTAAAAAGCTCCAAAGCTGGTTTAAATTAGAAACTCCTCAAAATCAGGCACCATGTCTGTTTTATTTACTTATAGAACGCCTAGCACAGCACAAAGTGCTAAAAGACACTTAATAGTATTTGATGATGATGAATGAGACAATCAGAAGATGACAGGAAGACAGCTGGATAGAGAGAGCAGTTCATTTAGAGAGAGAGCCCTGCTTCTTCTAAGATGAGGGGGCTGCTTTTAAATGAATCACCTTAAAGAAGACCAAACAGATGGCAAAAAAAAAGTAACAAATGTGTGTTCCATAAACAAAGCAAGAAAAAGAAGATAAAACCAGGAGAGAGAAAGAGGCTTCACAATATAACAGGGAAGAAAGCTGTTACAGCATAAAAAACACTGAACAAAATTTGATCAATATTTACTGTGCATACAACATGCCAGAATGTGTTCCTTGGGTAATCAAACATGAAACAGACAACCCCAGTCCTCATGACTAGGAGACAAATAAAACTTATGAGAGACTGTAGCAATGTGTTAATGAAGATTTGTTCAAAGTAATATGAGAACCCAGAAGACTGACTGGTGACTCAGTATGGATTTTATTCCCAAATCAATCATTTATAAGATATAGGTCCTAAAGAAAGTCACTGGGCCTCTTTTAACCATTATAGGGTAATGGTTAAGAGTACACATTCTGATACTAGACTACCTGAGCTCAAATCTCCACTTGGGAGCTGTGTACAACTGCACAACTCACTTAACCTCTCCGTGCCTTACCTTCCCCACCTGTGAAATAGGGATAACTGCAGTACCTGACACACAGGGTTGCTGCAGAGCAGTAAACAATACACACAGAGTACTTAAAACAGTGCCAGCACGTGTAAGTGCCACTAGCTACTACCTCTTTTTCTTCATTATAAAATGACTACCCAAAAAAAACCCCAGCAAACTGCCTAAAAGCAAGGGCTTAGGAAAAAAACAACAGCAAAATAACAAACCTGGGCTGAGTCCAGCTCCACCATTAACTACTGTGCGAGATCAAAATATCCCACCCAAAACATGCCACTCTGGTGCAAAGATTATTTTGAGCTAAAGACATTTGAGAATCAACAAATGCAGGAAGAGGCTTTCCCTGAACTCCCCTTATCTGCCTAAAACAGATCTTCCCAAAAAAGAACCGAATTGTCATAAATCCCCTTCCCGGGAGTTTCATCAAGCAGAGAAGACTGACTCTCATCACAGGAGAGGACATGAGGAGTTAACACCACACCCAGACAGACACTGTCACAGACTATCATATCCCCATCCATTTTCCTAAGGGCCCACTAATCTTTCCTAACATCATCTGCTCCCCAACAAGTGGCCGTTCTCCCCCTCCCTTTCCCCTACTGAGATGGTCTATAAACTCTCCAATCTCACCACTACTTTGGGCATTCACTGCTTTCTGCGATGCCCCCATGCATGTAACATTAACATTTAATAAGTGTGCATGATTTTTCTCCTGTTCATCTATCTGTTGTCAGTTTAATTCATAGACAGGACAAAGTTTTTCGTCCCCTACAGTAGCTATAGGACTTTAGCAAAGCCACTGTATCTCTTTCAACTTTTCTTCACCTGCAAAAATAGGAATAATATTACCTCATACCTCACTGGGCCTGGGGGAGATTTATGAAGTACATGGTACAGAGCCCACTGCTTACTAAATGCTCAATAACTATTTGTACAGATCCTCCTCAACTTACTACGGGGTTACGTCCCGATAAACCCATCTTAAGTTGAAAATGCATTTAATACACCTAATCTACTGAACATCATCACTTAGCCTCGCCTACCTTAAATGTGCTCAGAACACTTTCATGAGTCTACAGTTGGGCAAAGTCATCTAACACAAAGCCTATTTTACAATAAAGTGTTGAATGTCTCATGTAATTTATTGAATGCTGTACTTCAAGTGAAAAACAGAATGCTTGTATTGGTACAGAAGGGTCACAAATGTATTGGTTGTTCACCCTCGTGACCACGTGGCTGACTGGCAGTTGCTGCTGCCCTGCGCAGCATCTCGAGGGAATATTGTACTGCACATCGCTAGCTCAGGGAATGATCAAAATTAAAAATGTGAAATACAGTTTCTACTGAACTCTTATCACTTTTGCACCACCATAAAGTCAAAAAGTCATAAGCTGAACCACTGTAAGTCAGGGACCATCTGTAGTTATTCTTTTCCAGCTCACCTGACCAAATACTTATTAGGATCAAATGAAACAACATTTAATTGAAGGTATTTTGTAAACTGAAAAGCATTATACGTTAAGTGTTATAAAATCATAAACAATAAGAAAAGAATTATACTAAGTACATCATAGAAGAAGGAAAAGAATACAAAAATTACATGTAATTATTCAATAAGAAAAACAAAGTGAGAAAGAAAATGGATATAAAAACTGTTAAATCTGCCAGGAGGCAGTCACACAGTCTAGTTGGAAGGGAACAAGATGGGACTCCCAGGTTGAGATCACAAATCTATTCTCATGAATGTGACTATACCATACATGTTATTTCCTATTTAAAGATGAGTATCCCATTTCCCATCCACTGAAAAGCATACCAAGCCAACTTCTTTCAGCACATTAAGTCATTTCACACAATAGTACCTGGAATTTCATGAGGACTCACTTCTGCTCAGCTTTTTTTTAAAAAACCAGAGTGAGCTGGTACAAAAGTGTACTATCTTAAGAAGAAACACCGGGGAGGTATATTCTATATAAATCCTTGAAGCTTCACTTCCCCCAAAGATCTACTGCTTATCTATTTTTGAAAACTAAGGAAGTCAGAGGAAAAAGCCATTTTGGTTCCATTAGGTTTGTAGGAGAATGAATGGGGTGCCTGCTGGCAGGAAATTTAATGGAGTTAGGATGTGACTGAAGCAATCAGAGAGCATTTTTACTTTTGTTTGCATGACAGATTAAGCTTGCTGCTCTCACTGTTCAGAGCAGCAAACATCACTCCTAATAGCCTACACATACTCACAGGGTTTGCAAATGAGGAATAAAGGAGGTTTTTAAAATTGCAAATCCTCAGCAAAGCAAATTTAGCTTTCCATGAGCCTTCCCTCTGAAGAACGTGGTTGGTTAACCCCTTGAAAGAAGACATGGGCTACAGTCAGGGCATGTCTTTAATATAAAATTAGGGACTCTAACTATAACCCACTGCACATTACAAAAAGTTCTTGTGAATAGCGTAAATTTCATTGTTTCTCACCTTTGTACCCTGGATGGGGGAGCAAATATTCCATATCTCGGGGAACAACTAAAATACTGCACACCTCCAACTGAACCATCATTCTTGCCATGGGGTTTATCAAGCTCTATCCCGTACCAATATCCTAGAACAAGAACATGGGATTTTAAAAGCATCTGCACTTTATCCAAAATTGTTATGCTATTATACAAACCCAAAGTCTAGATGGTTTAACATTTTCACAAATGACCAAAATCCTCATGATCATTAAGCTTTCAAATGATAAAATTATAAAACAAAATTTGAAAATTTGAAAAATGAACTAGAAAAACATTTTACAAGCATAATTGCAGAGTTGTACCTTAGGGGAGAAAGATAAAATGTACAAACACAAATTTGGCAAGGATTAGCTATTATACCAGTAGCGTATGACCAAAATATATCTAAAAGCTGCAATAAGAAACTGTCCTTAACTTGGTAGTATGGTCTGTTTAACTTGAGAGCAGTGTAGCATGATACTGAGATGTATAAATCATAAAATGAATATGCAATCTTTTCATTTTACTCTTCCAGTATTAGAATACCACAAACAGTTCTGAAATAATTAAAGGGGGACAAAAATAATATGGAAAATATGACTAGACTTCATGGTGACTCTTCTTTTTCTTTCATTTTTTCCCTACCCAGGAAGGAAAAAAAAATCATTTTTAACCTAAATGAAAAGATTTAGGTTAAGTTAATAGGAGTAATTTTCTAAAAGGCTTTTAAGTGTTTAAAAGGACCCACTCTGAGGAGAGTAATAGGATTTCCTTTCCTAGAGAGCATAAAATTAAAATAGTGAGGTTGCTTTTAGTGTGGCAAATATTAGATAAATGGACATATACTCCTAGAGTAATGGCTCTGGATGAGGGTACCTCCAGTTCAGCTAAAAGTACCTGACAGTCCACTCATTTTTGTATTTAAAAGTAGAATACAATAGTAATTGTATGTGGTCTCTTAGAATCAGTATCAAATAAAAAAATATAGATATTGAGAACCTTATTACAAATGACAAAATACAAAAATGTTGTTCCCTTCAGATTAATAGTTCAAAGAGTCAATTATATAACCTCTAAAATGACAATCTAGAAGTTCTTAATTTTTTTCCTCTTACG
This sequence comes from Lipotes vexillifer, assembly GCF_000442215.2. Lineage (NCBI taxonomy): Eukaryota > Metazoa > Chordata > Mammalia > Artiodactyla > Lipotidae > Lipotes > Lipotes vexillifer. The sequence continues at coordinate 2,947,913 of NW_006798707.1, read as the reverse complement.
TTCAAAAAGATGATACCTGAGTCCATTCCCGATATTGGAGTTTGCGTTGAAAAGACTAACGTAACGCGTGTAATTGTCTTTTATACTTAAACAGTCCTACCCTGCACAGGTACAGAGTGAGGTATACAAACCCACTGCGCAGCCATACTAATGCTCAGTCATCGCATTTCTGAGTGTCGCTAACTGGGTTACTCTGGTTGCCATTGTTATTTCTGAGTGCCACGGTTATAATTTTCCAAGTTTTACTTCCTTCTGCCTTTGATGCTTTCCTATATAATTTTTGCATTTTCTCATTTTAATACACCATATCACTGCTACATGTTTACCACATAACTCCTGAAAGTGTGTAGCACACAGCAGGAAGGCATTATGGCAAGTGTGAGCAACAGTGACTGCATACTGTCTGGATACTTTCTTTCAGAGGCGGCACTGCTAAACATGCTGAAGGGGCTAAACATGCCCTCTGTCAGGTCTAGATCTTATCACCTATAACAAGCCTAGATATTACCACCGTCCTATAGAACTGATTGATCTAAATTTTGATGCCACAAGAAATACACGCTACTTCTTTCTGAAAGAGCAGGAGGACCTCAGTGAAAAATTTCCAACTTTTATATTTGCTTATTACGTCTCAAATTTCTAAATGCTCTACACTAGGAGTTTAAAAATTAAAAGCCAACCTAAAACAGCTGCATCCAAACAAAACAAACCGTTCAAGCCTTGTTTAATAAAACCAGAGAAAGGAAACTCAGAAGACATGGTGATTGTGGAAAAATACCCTACCTTTGGGATTCCTAGGTTTTTATTTGAGAACCATATTGAGAACATTCTAACTAATCTCAATTACTAGCTGGTGCCCTAAGAGAGACATGAATTATAAAACATATAGCCCATCTCCAATCCATTAGTAGTTGGACTGCAATTATAAATGGTACTAATGAAACAAAAATGTGTTGGGAGACAATTCTCCATGTTTCTACATGCCTTATGGACAGAGGCACTGACCGTCTTTTCATGGATGTTTGTAGAGAAGATGGCCTTGGGGGATGGAGACAGAGTCTCCCTCGGCACAAAAGACAGCCATGCTTATTGTCTAGTACAAAGGTTCAGATTCCTTAAGCTTGGGGCTCCTCTCCTACAGCATAAACCACTGGGTGTACAGGTGTCACCTGGCCCTCCCTATCTCACCCTCTGGGAACTGGGGCTCAGGAAACAGAAGAAAATGCTGCCACTTTGGCTACCACTATTGCAGAGAGCACTGAGGTCCTCTATCGCTGACCCAGGAGCCTACCATCTTCTGCCAGCATGTATGAAACCATGGCAATCCAACTTGTTAACTTGCAAGTAGGGTAAAATCTCAGATCCTTCAGAGTTCTTGACAGAAGGCTACAAACTTTTTTTAAAAAAATCAATGCTCTAGGTAACCGTTTCCTAAAATGCTGCAACGCCACCATGTGTCAAAACAGCATATTGCTATTTAAAAATAACAAACATGGTTTTATTCAACTGGCTTCTGTTTGAAATTACAATCACTGAAAATATAAAAGAAAGATAATCTTTACTTTTGGAAACACAATGTTACGTCTAGATTGGAATGAATATATAAATACACAAACATGCATTTTTAAGATCCCAGAGTACGCAAACGTTTTTCATTTTCCTTTGAACCGCTTTGTTTGCTTTTCTCTCCAAGCCACTCTGTTAAAAGCTGTATGCAGTAAACTCATTATCCACTCATTTTCAAGATTATGCTTAGCACAAATCTAATCTTAAAATGTTTTCTCTGTTATTTAGCACACTTGGCAATCAGTGAGAGTAAAACTGGAGAGTAACAACTAATTTTAACTTTAGACAATTTAAAACACAAATGGCAAGAAAAATTCATTAGTAACAATCAACCTGAGTAAAAACAGTCTGCATTTGAATCAACGTTTTCCATTTTCTGTGCCATAGCTACCACCCATAAGAACTATTAATCAAGAATTCTCTATAAGTTTTATTTACATGCAAAATTTTAAACCTTTTGTTATCTAAAGAAATCAAGTTGAGCAAAGACTATACAGATGAGTTACCTGGAGCAAAGTTTGTTGTCCCAAAGAACTTAACGGTACCAATTCTCTGGCCTACCACCAACACTCTATCTCCAAGGCGGAGTTCTCCTTCACAGCGTGCATTATTTGCTACAGATGTTGCTGAGGAATTCAAACCTGTTTTGGGGTTGGTTGGGGAAGGGGATGGGGCAGGAAAAGAGAAAAAACAAAGGGAAACTCAAAAAGCACATAGGCCAAAAAACTGCTATTTATTCTAACCAGTCTAGTTAGTTGGAGATTTCAATATATGCTGCCTTTCCTTATACACAGCATCTAAGCTGTGTTTCTCACATGTGAGGTAAAGCTACTCAAAAGAAGTTTGAAGGGTTTCCTGAGACAATCATTGCCACAGGAACTTACACTTGATTCCTGGCAAAGTATCAACTTTATCTGACTTCCTGGAGGCACTCTCTACTAGAACAGAGGGCAGCACACCTGTTCTTACTGAAGGGCTACATAGTAAATATTTTAGGCTTTGCAAGCCATACTACTCTGCACATCTACTCAACTCTGCTGTCATAGCACAAGAGCAGACAGACAAAATGGGCACAACGTGTTCCAATACAACTTTATTCACAAAAATAGGTGGTAGGTTGGATTTGCCCCATGGGCTATAGTCCACCAATCCCTATTCTAGTAAAATGCTAGAATCATAGTAGTTCAGTGGGACTCAGTGTAAATGATACACACAGAAATGTAATTTAAAAGTGAAATTGCTATAAGATTCCAATTACCCCAAATTGATTTCCTTATTAGAAACAAAAGCACTCCCTGCCCAGACCTTGACTCAAACCTAAAGCCTGCAACTCCCGCTACTGAACATCAGAAGTCCTGGAGAAACACTGTCTTGAAAGCTGTTCAATTATAACAGAGAAGAGGTGGGCCCCTGAGGCTTCTCCCATCAGTGCATGAACAGATTTGAGTGGCGGTCATCTGAGAAGGCCTAGGGAACCCTGCATGAGGGTGTGGGATAGAGGGTAAGTCAGACTGTTAACAGGGGGAAACTAAAAACATGGTAACAAATGAACACAAACTCAGGGAGAAGGAAGGTCTGGATCAAGGGTACACTAAAAAGTCCTTGGCCCTCAAAATAGCTAACATTTCCCAAGCACTTCACGGTTTACAAAGCACTTTTCATGAGAATTATAATCATAGGTAAGAAACAAACTCAGGAATTAATGAAGACATGGTGTTCATAGGAGTCGGTGGCACACCTGACTTAAAACCCTGACCTTGTGACCAGAAACTCTCACGTCTGTCCCCACGCTGCCTGCAGACGATGGACCAAGGACAGAGAGGTCAACGTGGACTACAGAGGGGCTGAGCTCACAGACGTCCTCCCCAACCTCTCCCATCCCCCAATCCCTTCTCTCTGCTCCTCTTTCTTCGTAATCCTCTGTCCTTAGCTTCCCCAAAATGTCCACCCTCTGCAGTCCACATCTACCCCAAATGCAAACCGACAGAGAAAGTGGAATATCTACTCACTCTAGCAATACTTTCTTAAGGAAACATCTCTGGGGTTCAGAACTTTCTCTCACACATCTCCCTCCCCTTTTAAAAGGACCTCCTTCTCACTCTAATTGATAACTCTCTTCATCTCTACTATTATTTAGGTCCACAAACCCCTCAAATTTATAAAAAGAAAAAAAGGTTAAGTATGTAGGCACACTAGAACTATACCCTTATATAAAGGGTAAAAAAGATAATTCCATATCCACACATAAATTTTAAAACCAAGTCAATGTCAAAAGCCCAAATTCCAAATGAAGAGGGCCTTAAAATGTAAATAAAATGAGGACAAACGGGATTGCTACATCTGCATCTTTTCACCTCTGTTCCTCACAGCATTAAAGAGAAACTGGTTTCAAGGGAAGAGGAATCTATTCAGAAAATAAATATTCAAGCAAAGTTTCCAGGTTCTCCACTTTTAGGGCCTCAACTCTTAACTTTATTACATCAGTGTTACTACTGAGGGTTTGGGGTTTTTTCCCCCATACAATAAAGTATCTTAAACAGAAAAAGAAATCCTGTCATGAACATTTTCTACAATAAAATATTGGTTCAGTACAAGTATTTACGGTATTAGACAAAGAATCTAGTAATTACTATGAGGCTCATTAAAAATAAGTTATGGGCTTCCCTAGTGGCACAGTGGTTAAGAGTCCGTCTGCCAATGCAGGGGACAGGGGTTCGAGCCCCAGTCCGGGAGGATCCCACATGCGGCAGAGCAGCTAAGCCCGTGTGCCACAGCTACCGAGCCTGCGAGCCACAACTACTGAGCCCGTGCGCCACAACTACTGAAGCCCCCACGCCTAGAGCCCATGCTCCGCAACAAGAAGCCACCGCAATGAGAAGCCCACACACCACAATGAAGAGCAGCCCCTGCTCGCCGCAACTAGAGAAAGCCCATGCGCAGCAATGAAGACCCAACACAGCCAAAAATAAATAAATAAAACAATTTTTTTAAATAAATAAATAAAAAATAAGTGATGCCAAAGTGGCTTCATTTTCTTTCTATGCAGGTAAATAACTGAACTGCAGTAAATTCAATATATATGTTGATTTCAACAAGAAAACGTGTTTTATATATCCTTACACATAACTGAAGAAATGTGGACCGAATGGGATCATGCAGGCTTCACAGCAAGTTAAAAAGGTTATCACTGTCAACCTCTCCTACACAGTTTTAAACACTGACTTGGCTAAAAATAGAGAAAGCATGCTTTTTAAATAAGAAGATAACACAAAAGTGTGTGAAAAAGCTATACACAAGATGTAAAAAACAAAATTCAGAGGGATAAAAATTCAAACATTAAATTAAATGAAAATAAATGTAAAGTCCTATGTCAAGCCACAAGACGAAGAGACTTAGCATAAGGCTCTGTTTGAGCCAATGACATAGCGTGGTCACCAAAACTGCATGAGTAGCCTCGGACTGGACTTGTACCGAGAGGCAGTGGTTCAGCTCTCTACCAGCAGGCTGGAAAGGGTCTGGGGACCCTACAGCATGAAGAAGAGCTGAAGGTACTTGAGACAGAGGCGGACTCTGGTAGCAGCCAAGCATCAGACAGACCTGCGGGTGAAGCCCAGGCGTGCACTCGGAAACTGCCACGGTGCACCAATGCCTAACCTCCCTAAGCCTCGGTTTCCTCATTCATAAATTGAAGATGATCATAGTAGTACCTACTCCATAGGTTTATTTTGAGAATTAAATGAAATAAGGTATGTAAAATTCCTTTAATAGTACCTGAAATAGTAAATAACATGTATTGACATGTTAGTTTTTATTATTAGGTTTAGATTAGAAAAGAGATAAGTAAAGAAAGAGACCAGACCGTATAGTTTCCAAGTATCTGAAGATCTACCATAAAGTTCTACTGTGAACCTTACAGGGGCTATAGAGCCCATAGATACATGAGGAAGAGAAGAAGTCAATGCAGACAAGGAACAATGGTAGGAGCACGAGGGAAAGGCAGAGATCCAGAGTATGCTGACGAAGGGGAGGGAGGTGGGGGGCTGGGCGGAGACAGGGAAGGGACAAGGAGTTCAACCTGACCGAAGTAAAGGGTTCCTTTGCTCTCTTAAAAAGAGCAAATCTACTTACAAACAAACCAAGATAAAAAACACCAAGAAAGCCTGGTTGAAAAAGCCATAGATACCGGCACTGGCTCTAGATGAGGCAGAAGGGCTTTTGCTCTTTGTCTTCTTGTTGTTGCCACTTGCGTTCAGTGTCTTGGAGTGACTCTGCTTGTGCTCCAGAGAAGATGTAGAGGAGGAGCTGCTGACGGATGCGAGCAGGGTAACTAAAAGGGTACAGGAAAAGAACACATCAGAGGGTGGGAAACAAGAAGTGAACCAATGAGATGCTTCTCCAGGTAAATCCTCTGAAACTCTCCACTTAGCTTCCTCAGTTGTGGATTAACTAGTGTTGAATTAAATGCCTGATTTCATCAAAATATACTGTAGTTCATACATACAAGATTTTATAGCCCAAGCAGTTTTAAGGATCCAAAGGATCCACACTACATGATGGCAATCTCATACAGGAGAGCGCCGTCATGTCACTAACTTAGACCAACTACCTATCCTAACCACCACTGTCTCTCACCTCTCACTTAAGATGAGTTAGTAGAATCACATCTTATTTATATAAAAAACATACTAATGTGTTTTTAAGGTAACAAAAGCTTAATATTAAAATGTTCTGAGTTAACCAGAAGGCAAGCAGGAATACTTTTGAATTTTCTATTTGTGCTCTATTCACCCAATGATTTGACAGCAAAAGGCAACTTTAAATGCTTTTATCAAGACATCTACACTATGGAATTTCCTTTCATTCTCTTAATCTAGTCCAGTAATTCTCTAAGTGTACATAAGAATCACAACACAGGATTTTATACAAAAAAAATATGTGTGTGTGTGTTTTTTACTGTAATGATTCTTCCCTTAAAAACTTTAAACTTTAGCCTCATATAAGCTATATCACTATACTATTTTAAAGTTCAATCAGTAAATTAAATTTTGAAAATAGAACTTATAAATTATATTACCATCTTTCTCTGCTCCAGTTTTCAATTCTTCACCAGGAGGCAATGAAAGTGTTGATTGTGAAGCACTATTTTTTTTTGATGGCATTAATCCTAGAACACAAACAAAACACTTTCAGCAAGAAAGAATTTTCTTTAACGTTAAACAAAAATATGTATTTGCTTTTTTTTCTAAATTTTATTTATTTATTTGGGCTGCACTGGGTCTTTGTTGCTGCGCGCAGGCTTTCTCTAGTTGTGGCGAGCGGGAGCTACACTTCGATGCAGCGCGTGGGCTTCTCATGTGCAGGCTTTCTCTAGTTGTGGCGAGCGGGAGCTACACTTCGATGCAGCGCGTGGGCTTCTCATGTTGCGGAGCATGGGTTCTATGCGCACCGGCTTCAGTAGTTATGGTTTACACGAGCTCAGCAGTTGTGGCGCACGGCCTTAGTTGCTCCGCGGCATGGGGGATCTTCCCAGACCAGGGCTCGAACCCGTGTCCCCTGCATTGGCAGGCGGATTCTTAACCACTGCGCCACCACGGAAGCCCTGTATTTGCTTTTTAAAGTACAGACATCCCTCATTATCTAAATCTTATCCTCTTCTGAGAACACGCTGGGATGATAAATTCACAGACGGCAGGGGCCAATGTTTCATTATTTAAAGGGGAAAGAAAAGAATGTATTCCTAAGCCCATCTGAAAACCCCGATCACCTTCCCCAAATAGCACTAAAGTATCTTTTCCACCTATTTAAAAATCCACTAAGGAATTCTAAATAATATAAAGAATTTAAAACACAGCTATCTAACTGTCTGATACTTAATGCACTCCTTAGTGTGTCTGTACAATGCTAGCATGTAAAGCAAACCTGATACAGCTATGATGGCTGCACACTTACTAAGACCTGCAAACAACTCATGATTTCACTGGTGTGTGCAGGCAAATTCATTGTAGCAGACTGTCTATTTAGATAGTAAAATTGCGGTAAAAATTTCTGCAAATCATTATAGCAATTATTCATTTAAGTCAGAGTCAGATAGTAAGAAACCCTGTACTCTCTGAATGACTACCCGACTCTCACTACACCCAACTCCCCCAAAAAACTGATTTTAAAAGAGAGTTCATGAATAATACTCTACTTAATATTAAGACTTCTGTTTCAATTCTACAGAAGCAAACTATTTAAATAAGAAACCTAATGGACTACACCCAGTTTCGAATTCCACCAAGCATCCATTCCAATTCTACTCACTTACAAAGCGTTCTGGGTGAAGAAATGAGCTTGGCACTCTGAGCGTCGCAAACAAAACAAGCCATGGTCCCAGCCCTAAAGGAAGACCTTTTCAATTTGGTGTGGCAGAAAGACATGAATAACCACAATGTGAGGACATGTTTGATATAAGCCCTAGCATAGAAGGAGGAGACAATAATCATGGTTATAAAGATAAATTAATGCCTCATCAAGAAGATCCCATTCCAATATGGGTCTTGAGAGATACGTCAGATTTCTTCCAGTGAATACTGGAGGTATGATCAGAAAGAACTGAAGGTTGCCATTACGGATGGATAAAAAGAAAAAAAAAAACCTTAAAGAAAGAAAGGGTCAGAGAAGGATGAGTAGCTTGGCTGGAATAAAATGGATTTTGGGGGGACACAGGAGAAGTAACCTGGATAGATGGGCCACAGCAAAACCTTAGAGGGTAACGGTGCCGGCAAAGGAACCGGAGCTCTTCAGTAAGGAATGAGCCTCTGATGGGCTTTGGAAAGGAGGACTGGCATGAACAGTCACAGGTGAATAACATTACCCCGACAGCAAAGTTTAGAAGGAACCAGAGGAGGAGAGACTGGAAGCAGAGGCCAGGAGTGAGGGCCAGAACCACAACAGCAGAAACTGGGCTGGGGGGTGGGGGAGAGAGACTTTGTGAAGTCAACCCACAGAGTAATTTCTTACTTTCAGTTATATTTTTCAGTCCTAAAGTATCCGTTTGAGTCTTTCCTTTTATTTGAAAATTTTGAGATAACTGGAAATTCATATGCAGTTGTAAAAAACAGTATCGGGAGATCTCTTGTACACTTTACCCAGTTTCCCCCAAAGGTGACCGTTTTACAAAACTACAGGATAAAAGCACAACCAGGATACTGACATTGCTACAATCCACTAATCTTAGATTACCTCAGTTTTACTTGTACTCGTGTGTGTGTGCGTGTGTACATGAATTATTTGGTTCTTTTTTTATACCTTCATGTCTCTGCTGAAATTTTCCATGTCTCAAGAGGGTTCACCCTTAATTCTTAGAGGGTTATAATATATTCTTTAAAACCTTTATCTGATAAATGTCTCTATAATCTCAGGGTTGGCATCTTTTGATCGTCTTTTTCCTTGAGAGTTGGTGAGATTTTCCTGGTTTTTCATATTTTGAGCAATTTTGGACTGTATCCTATACAGTATGAACATTATTTTATAGGACTTTGGGTCTTGTTTAAATTCTATGGAGAGTGCTGATTGTTTTGTTCTGTTCTGTTTTAGCAGGCATTCGACAGTTAGCAGGCGGTTAGTTTCAGGCTGGCAGTTCCTACCCATCTTCTGTGACTGTGGCTCCAATGTCAGTTCAGTCACCAAAGCCTATTTGGGATCTGTCTCATGTGCTGTGCCACACAGTAGTCAGTCTAAGACCTGGGCAGTGGTCTGCGTGGTCAGACGCAGGCACACACAACCTGGCAGTAAGCCCACCATTCTGAGGTCACTTTCTTGAGCTCCTTCCTCACCACGGTCTCCTTGACACTTTCCTGTTCCCAGAGGCACCCCTTCCTGATACTCTGGGTAGAATGCCTAGGCTTTAATTTCCATGCTCTGTTATATAACCTTTTTGTCTGTTTGTTTGTTTTATTTTTTATTTTTGGCTGCGTTGGGTCTTGTTGCTGCACGTGGGCTTTCTCTAGTTGCGGCGAGTTGGGGCTACTCTTCGTTGTGGTGTGCAGGCTTCTCACTGTGGTGGCTTCTCTTGTTGTGGAGCATGGGCTCTAGGCACACGGGCTTCAGTAGTTGTGGCATGCGGGCTCAGCAGTTATGGCTTAGTTGCTTAGTTGCTCCGTGGCATGTGGGATCTTCCCCAACCAGGGCTCAAACCCGTGTCTCCTGCATCGGCAGGCAGATTCTTAACCACTGCGCCACCAGGGAAGCCCCTGTCATATAACCTTTTGAGATTGACTCTGCCTATGGGGCCAAGCAGTAAGAAAAAAGAAGAAAAACTAATGAGGATTCCATCCCTGTTCTTGGGACCACAGTTTCTCTGGCCAGAAACAAGGGTTCCCCTCCCTTGGGGTTTTAGGTGCGTGGTCATCCCCTGCTGCTATTACAACATGCAGGACTGCCTAGGGACTGCGGTGGGAAAGAACCAAAGACGTAACAAAGAGCAATCAAAAAAGAAAACAGGGACTTCCTCCACTTTCTGTCTAGCAGGAGACCCCTTTCCTGCTCCTCAGACCACAAATAGAGGGCTTCTCTTTGAGCTTTCTTTCCATATCTGCTGTGTACTTCTGGGTTTCAAGTTCAAAGGATACCATTTACAAGAGCATCAAAAAGTATAAAGTACCTAGGAACAGACCTAACAAAACAAGTACAAAACATCTGTAGAGAAAATCATAAAATTTTATTGAGATATTTTTAAAGGACCCAATTAAATAAAGCAATATCCCAAGCTTACAATTACAAGACTGAATATTGTAAAGATGTCAGTTCTCAAATTGATTTAAGGTTTAAATGTAACACCAACTAAAACTTCAACGGATATTTTTATTTTTTATTCTTTGACACTAAAAATAACATTAACATAATTTGTTAATTTATCTGTCTAGAAGTTAACTTTCTATTAAGGAGCAAAAATAACTTTAATTTTGTGACAAGCACTTTGTTTGAGATATAATTCATTTGTACTTGCAAAATAATATTTTCTTGCCCTGGAGATATATTTATCGCCTTATTTATTTACTTTTCCTTTTTATTTTTCTAATTGAAGTGTACTTGACATAAATATTATATTAGCTTCAGGTGTACAACGTAGTGATTCGACATTTATATACATTATGAATTGATCATCACAATAAGTCTAGTTACCTCTGTCACTACAAAGTTATTACAACATTACCGACCATGTTCCCTATGCTGCAGGTTCCATCCCCGTGACTTATCTCTTAACTACAAGTTTGTGCCTCTTAATCCCCTTCACCTATTTCGCCCAGCCCCCCATCCCTCTCTCAACAGATTTTTTTTATAGAAACTTAACAACTTATTCTAAAATTTATAAGGAAGTTTGATGTATAAGGGCCAAACAGGCAGGACCCTGTTCAAGAAAAAGATAGGAGGCTTTCCTCTAGATATCAAGATTTATTTTTTAAAAAAACTATAGGGCTTCCCTGGTGGCGCAGTGGTTGAGAGTCCGCCTGCCGATGTGGGGGACACAGGTTCGTGCCCCGGTCCGGGAAGATCCCACATGCCACGGAGCGGCTGGGCCCGTGAGCCATGGCCACTGAGCCTGCGCGTCCGGAGCCTGTGCTCCGCAACGGGAGAGGCCACAACAGTGAGAGGCCCGCATACCGCAAAAAAAATAAAAAGAAAAGAAAAAAAAAACTATAGTAATTATGAAGTGCAGTACTAACACAGGGATATTCAAATAGGCCAGTGGAACAGAGCAGAAAGGCCAACCAAATTTGTAGACAAAATCCTTTAGTCGTGGTAGAGTGCCTTTCTGCTTCAGTTATTGATGAATTAGCAAGTATTTATTAAGCACCTATTCTGTGCTATGTGCTACAGTGAATACGAAAGTACAAAATGCTCTCACAGTCCATTTAAAGTTGAAGATTTTTCTAACAGAATCAAAGATCTGCCCAAATAAAGCAACCAGAGGACAAAACCCAAGATAACAAACAGCAACAGGCTGGTATGGATTAGAGTGTACACGAAATTAGAGAATGAAGAGATCGAAGTGAGCTGGGTCATCAGGGAGGTTTCCATGGAGAAACAGGATGTGAGTAAGGAGGTAAAGAATGACTCAAACCTCAGGCAGAAGTCAAATATTGCCCAGAGAGATGGGAAAGTATGACGGGAAGAGTGAGGACCACGTACACAAAAGACAGTGAGACGTGACAAACCACAGCTCAACTGCGAAGCAGTGAGAGACTCCATCAGAGAAAGGTCTCTGATGGCTAGTTTCAAGAGTTGAGACTTTTTCTGATAAAAAAAGTCACTAAAATTCTTGAATAGGTGAGAAACATAAAGCTAGTTGTGCTGCATAAATAGTTATCAGAGGTATGAAGTCTAGCTTTGAGGTTAGATTGGGGGTGATAAAAGTATGGAAATAGAAGGGAAAAAAAGGAAGGAACAAATCTGAAAATCGCTTGTCAGGGATTAAAATCATAAACCAAGAACTTTGCAGGTTTTATTAAATTCAGGTTTCACAGGCAGCTAACCAAAAAGTGTGAAGCAATTTAAATACAAGGCATTTCACAGATAAAAGTAAAACACGAACAAGATATCAAACTTTCTGGTTTGACCTACCAGTATTTACTTTTGACGTTACATGAGCTACATCGATTTTCTGGGACCTGATGAGAGGTACAGCTTTTGTAGAAGGAGTGTGTGCTGTATTCTTCCTTCGATCTTTTGCTTTACTTATCTTTGAAAGGGGTGCAAAAATACCTAAGAGAGAACGCAGAATTTTAGTGTTAAGCAATTAAAAGCACTTCAAATAAAAGGACAAGTACAGCCATTCAGCAATATAAATCTTTAAGTTCTTTTTTAGTGTCTACTAGGTGCCCTGTAGTGAGAGACAGAGAAAAAGTACATCTCACTCAGTACTTGCCCTCAGGGAGTTTACAATCTAGTTGTCAAGACTAACAACATACACAATAATTCAAGAAGCACATAACATAACGAGGTACTAAGTGAAACTCAGGGAAAAGAGAATTATAATTATTTCTAAGTACTGGCAAATAACAGTGCACTATATAGTACAAAAACTATTCCTCGTGTCCCTTTATCTACAGCTCCTTAGAACATATTTTTTCCCATATTATAGCTTTTTATGTTCATGTTTTATCTATCTTCCAGACTTTAGAAGACAAAATCCAATACTCATCTCTGCATTCCCCCAATGTACCTAACTATAGTGCCTTACACATAGTAGGGATATAAAAAATCTTTTTGAGTATAAAACATAATTTCCCAAGAGGCTTAGCCCTCAGTTTCTGACAACTGACAACAGAAACAATACAGTGTGTGTTGTGTGGGAAGGTATGTGGGGACAGGGGGAGGGGGCTGCCTGTTTGCTGCAGCTAGGAGTATAAAATTCCATTAAAAAAGAAATTTATCCAGGCATAAAATTACAGTATATATAAATATGCACAGACATTAGAAATAGTGAATATGGACTATAAATACCAAGATTATTTGGCTAAGACATTTAAGAAGAAAAAATAAAGACATAATATGTACATTATACACTACCATTCAGTGTTTATGCCTAATCTAACAAAGACACATTATGACTAAAATGTAATACATTAAAACAACTTGTTTTAAAATAGGTTTGATGAAATGCTCAAGATTACAAAAAGTGAGTTCTTTGTTTATAGCTAACAAGTGCAAACTACACTACTTTTCTGCTAATCTCGAAATTCTTTCCTCCATCAGATTGTACAATCCTTCCTCCTGATTTTCCTAGCTCTTTTGACTTCTCCACAATGTTTTCTCTCTTCTGTCTCCCGCCTATCAGATTTGCTTTCTATTTTTTTCTCTAAATTATTTTCCTTGCCAAATACACACACATGCACACACACACACGCACTCAAGCTTGATGATGATCACATCCAGTGTTGCCAAGGGTTTGAAGAAATAAATTATTTTATACTGTGGGATGTAGATTTGTAAAATCTTACTTGAAGATAAAAATTCTGACCTAATTTACTTTATGGCACTAATTATAAGGAAATACTTATACTTAAGATGTGTGAACAAGGTTACAAACACGTTTGCATATTTTAAGGAGAAGATAGACTTCAAGAGCCAAAGCAATTTCTAGTTTACTATTATAACCCAATCATACTTTTGGAAATTAATTTACGAGAAAATAATCCAAATAGGAGGAAAAGACTGCATACCTGAGTATATCATCACTGCAATACTATAAGTAGGAGAAAACAATTATTTAGCAATAGAATAAATGAATCCACTATGTTTATGAACTATGACATCACTGTTAATAAGTAAAACAATAAAGATTATGTAGAAATATAGAAATATATGAAAAGTAAATCAAGAGAACAAAAATTGAGTTGTATGTTTGATTACATTATGATTATATCTGTGAAAAGTTGTATGTGTGGATATAGGAAGGACTGTAAAAAATAGAAAACCAAAACATATTTGAGTGCAGACCATAAATTATTTTTCAAATCTGTGTCATTAATGTCACAATAATATCGTTCAATGAATGAACTACATAGCTCTTTCTCCTTGTTTTTTTTTTTTTTTAATTAACTAAATCATTTGGGAAAACTAAAACTACATTTAAAGCAATGACTGACTGGATATAATCAAAGCCCAAAGTGTGCACTGTGTATGGGTTAACCTTCCTGTTCAGAATCTCATGCTACTCAAAGTACTGATGGGACTCTCCTCAGATCTTGACATACAACGATAAGGCTTAACTAAAAATAAACACATAAGGAAGAATTATTTTTAAACAGAAGAGTAATGAATTTCTGGATAAACATGATCCATTTTGTTAAACCACAATTCCTCCCAAAACTCCACTAAAATTTTAGTAAGAAATAAAAATGGTATAAACGCTAAAGAAAAAACAAAATGATAAAAAAAAGAGAAAACAAGCTAAAGCTTCCAAAGAAGCTTCCAAAAACAGGGAAAAGGAAAAAAACAGAAGAAAGGATGACTCTGAAACTTCTAAATAGCAGCAGTGGAAGCTCAAGATGATAGCTGGCAAACTATGGCCTGAGAGCCACATCCTCCCGCCGCCTATTTTTGTACCATTTTGTTGGAACGCAGCCACACCCATTTGTTTACATAAAGCAGTAAGCAGTCTATGACTGCTTATTCACTACAACAGGAGAGCTGAATAGCTGCAACAAGGGACCGTATGGCCCATAAAACCAAAATATTTACTACCTGGCCCTTTACAGAAAAAGTTTGCCAAATTGCGTTAGACAACAGAGTATCACCTTCAAAATACTGAAAAAATATGAATTTCAACCTAACACTCCTTATCCCACTAAACTATCATATGAAGTGTAAGGGTAGAAAAAAACATATTTCTGGAATGTAAAGTCTCAAAAAATTCACTCCCCATGAGTCCTCTGTCAAAAAGCTACTGAAGGATGTGCTCCACCAAAACAAATAAGTAAACCAAGAAAAAAAAATGACTTAGTACGAACACCACATCTTTCTCTTCATAGTATGAAGTCAACAGATGTCTAAAATTGGAAAGATTCATATATTATTTAAAATATGAATATGAACATCAGAAGATACATCTAAAGAAGTCAAAAAAGTTCTTGCCTCTAAAGAACAGGTCTCAGAGTAAGGAAGGGCAAGCCAGGAGAGGGTTTAGCTGTTGCTTTAATAAACCTTATAATACAACTTAACTTATTAAACTAGGGATATGTGTTCACTTTGGTGATTATTAAAAGACATAAAGATAGTATTACCAAATATTAAAAATTATAAAAAAATTTTCATAACTGCCAAATCTTAGAAGCAACCAAGATATCCTTTAGTAGGTGAATGGAGAAATGATGGAGGACTGTGATACCTCCAGACAATGGAGTATGATTCAGTGCTAAAAAGACATGAGCTATCAAGCCATGAAAAGACATGGAAGAAACTTAAATGCAAATTATTAAGTGAAAGAAGGCATTATTAAAAGGCTATATACTGTATGATTCCAGCTATCTGACATTCTGGAAAAGGCAAAACTATGGAGACAGTAAAATGGTCAATGGTTGCCAGGGGCTGAGGTGGGAAGGGATGAACAGGTGGAGCACAGAGGATTTTCAGGGCAGTGAAAACACTCTATAATATGGCAATGATGGATACATGCCCTCATACACTTGTCCAAACCCACAGAATATACAACACAAAGAGCGACCCCTAAGGCAAACTATGGACTCTGAGTGATTATGATGTGTCCATGTAGGTGCATCCACTGTAAGAAATGTACCCTCTGGTGAAAGCATGTTGATAAAAGGGGAAACTGTGCATGTGTGGGTAGGAGGTACACAGGAAATCTCTGTACCTTCCTCTCAATTTTGCTATGAACCAAAAGCTGCTTTTAAAAAGATCTTTAAAAACTTATTATAAAATTTTTACAATCAAAACAATCTAACATGTGCTAGAATTAATAGATCAATGGGACAAAACAATCCCAAAATAGACTACAGCATTTATAAGAACTTAATTTCTATTAAAGGAAGTACAACAAGCCAAAGGGAAAATGACAGATTTAGAGAGAGGAAAAAAAACCAAGAAACTGTTGCTGAAAAGAGACAAATGCTTTGGCTTCTGCTTAGTCAGGGGGTTCTCTGCCTCTCCTGCTCCGCACACCTCAAGTACTGACAATTTAGCAAAGACCTGGCTCAGACTACTGAGCTGGCTCAGCAG
>NW_006798707.1:2913554-2931616 GCF_000442215.2 Lipotes vexillifer | reverse complement strand
CAGCAGGAAGGGCCATTCCCATTTTTATATAATCCAACACATGACCCTTGCCCCCCAACTTGCCGTAAAGTATGTAAAAGGGGATGGAGACAGGGTCCTTGCGTATCCATCTTTGTCCTAATCAAGCATGCCTCTCCTTGGAATGATGAGATTTGGGAAGCCACATGCATTCTGTTACAATCTAAGCATTTCTCATGGCTCTGATTTATACCTGCTCTCTGTGTTGCTAATGGTTTTGATCTTGCCCTTAGTCTGCTTGACAGTTGCCAAAATTAGCTAATAGAGTAAAACTAAACTTAAATTCTTATCCTTATACAACTAACCAAATAAACTCCAAATTAAGTAATGTGGTATTTAAAAATTAAAACATTCAAAAGAATAAAATATATAATCTATAATGAATTCTGGATTAGAAAGAACTATCTACCTTAGCATAAAAGCAGTTATAAGAAATTATAAAGGAAAAGTCTTTTAACTGCATAAAACTACATGTCCAAAAACACTGCAAATGAAGTTCAAAGGCAAATGACAAACTGGGTGAAATATCTGTAATAAATATAAAGGTTTAATATCCTAAAGATGCATTTATTTTTTAAAAACTCTTATCACTTTTTTAAAAAGCTAATATCCCAATTTTTAATTGGCAAATAATATGAATAATTATTTCTTGGAAATTGCCAAGATAACACAAAAAATACATGTGCTACAATAGAACATTTTAGGTATTTTATTTCACCACAGTCAGAATAACATGAATTTAAACAGAAATTGTCACCCATCAAATTGGAAAAATTAAAGGAAACTGAGCCATAAAAAATCACATTTTCAAACAATATTTAAAGATTTGAGGAAATTATAATAGGATGTCAGATAAAAATGCAGACTATTTAACTATATATAATCCAAATTTTGTGGAAAAAATAAACAGAAAATATATACAGGTGATTTTATTTTTTTCTCCTTTTTTATGTTTTTTAAATCTAATGTAATGGGCATTTTTTATAAACAAAAATTTTAATAGTATACCCCAAAATGAGACTCCATCTTAAGTGTATGACAAAAGGAAACTGGTGATTTTGATAAATTCATAACAGCTAGCAAATAGTTAACATTTTGGGGGTGCTTACTGGGAACCGAGCACTATTCTAGGTGCTTTATATATTTATCAACACATTTAATTCCCACATGAACTCTTGCGGTATTGCTATCCTCATTTTACAGAAGAAAACTGAGGCACAAGAAGAGAAAGAAGGTCCCACAGCTGGTAGGTAGAGCAGCTGATTCACACCCAAGCAGTCAGGCTCCAAAGCCCATATACTCTTCAACGCTGTACCATACTGCCTTCCCTGTCGAGCTACAAGATCAAATACTGCGCAACCAGGGAAATTAACGTTCTGGGAAAGTACTTCACAACAAGGAAAAATATTCACAACATAGTATGTGACAAAAGCAAACTGAAATCAATGTGTCAAGGTGTGTGTGTGCGTGTATACGAGAGAAACAGAGAATATAAAATAAAGCAAAAATTTGTCTGAAAAAGAAAGAATCATCCCAGCTCAGGAGCACAGTAATAAAGTTGGCCTCACTTGCTTTTCAAGTTTTTCAACCTCTAGAGCTCTGTATTTCCTTGGTAATAAAGAATAAAATCCCTCCTTCAGTCATGACACCACCATGAGCAGGATTTAGGAAGGTCTCCAGAGCTAGGTGCCCTCCTAGTAAGACACCCTCTCCCAAGCACAATATTGCTCACAGTAAGAAAAGGGCAGTCGCTTCATTTATTACATAAGTAACCAGGGAGAAAGTTTTATTTAAAAATAATAAAAGAGTAAAATTTTATTATTTTAACTTAATTCTCATTAAATTAGATAGTATCTAACTTACCATATTTGGGGGCACATTTAAAGTACTGGACTTTCCCAACACTTCCATTGTTTTTTCCTTCTGGTTCATCCAACTCAATGCCAGCCCACTGCCCACTTGCAAATTCAGTTGTTCCACAAAATCTTAATGTTCCAACCTAAAGAAAATATAAATCAGAGTAACTTTTGAGTATGACCAGTAATTCTAAGTTTCCCACTCTTGCAACTTTATCATGGAAGTCTTTCAAAAACATTCTCTCAGGGCTTCCCTGGTGGCACAGTGGTTGAGAGTCCTCCTGCCAGTGCAGGGGACACGGGTTCATGCCCCAGTCCAGGGAGATCCCACGTGCCGCGGAGCGGCTGGGCCCGTGAGCCATGGCCACTGAGCCTGCGCATCCGGAGCCTGTGCTCCGCAACAGGAGAGGCCACAACAGTGAGAGGCCCGCGAACCGCAAAAAAATAAAAAAATTTAAAAAAATTAAAAAATAAACATTCTCTCAAAGTAGACTTCAGAAGAAGGAAAATATTACCAGGGATAAAAAGAGACATAATGATAAAAGAGTCAATGGACCAAGAAGGCATAAGAATCCTAAATCTATATGTACCTAACAACTGAGCTCCAAGACATATGAAGTGAAAACTGATAGAACTAAAAAGAGAAATAGACAAATCTACAATCACAGTGAGACTTCAACACACCTCTCTCCATAATCAACAGGCCAAGAAGGCAGAAAACCAGTAAGGATACAGAAAAACTGAAACCTGAAACCAGCTATAAGCCAGTTTGACCTGATATTTATAAAATATTCCATCCAAAACAGCAATACAGGACTTCCCTGGTGGCGCAGTGGTTGAGAATCCACCTGCCAATGCAGGGGACATGGGTTCAAGCCCTGGTCCAGGAAGATCCCACATGCTGCAGAGCAACTAAGCCCATGCACCACAAATACTGAGCCTGCGCTCTAGAGCCCACGAGCCACAACTGCTGAGCCCATGTGCCACAACTACTGAATCCCACATGCCCAGAGCCCGTGCTCCGCAACAAGAGAAGCCACTGCAATGAGAAGGCCGCGCACCGCAACGGCCTTCCGCTCGCTCCGCAACCGCCCCCGCTTGCCGCAATTAGAGAAAGCCCATGCACAGCAACAAAGACACAATGCAGCCAAAAATAAATAAATAAAATAAATTTATTTTTTAAAAAAAGAGAAACACAGAGAACCAAACACACAAACTCTATCTATGCCTAGCACTCTAACCAAAAATTGACTCAGAATTAAATGTAAAACTAAATATAAAACCTAAAACTGTAAACATCTAGAAGAAAACATAGTAGAAAATTTCTCAGATATTCTCAACACACAATCCATAAAATAAAACTTTGATAAAATGAACTTCATGAGAATTTAAAACGCCTGCTCTTTGAAAGACAGTCCTAAGAGAATGAAAAGACAAGCAATAGACTGAGGGTAAATATAAATGAAACAAGACTGGCTGTGAGGTGACAAAGGTAAACGCTGCCGACTGATATACGCATGTTCGTTATGTGTTTCTACTCTTGTATAGCTTTAAATTACTCAAAATAAAAAGTAGTAAAATAAAACACAGAATAACTCTTCTCAAAGTCCATTCTCAGATGTAGGACAGGAATACTAAAGAAGCTGAATATTAATCCAAAGGGGGAAAAATGCTATGCGTTCATAATTTCTTGGTATTTTAGCTCCACAGACAGGACAACGGAAAACTAACAAATGTCCATGAATGTACTCTTGTGGAAGTTGGTAAATGTCATTCTCAGTGTAATAGTTTGTAACTTACCTTCCTTTTTGAAGCAACTTTCTTAGTAAATCAAATGTTCAAATTTCAGTGTTTTCTGAGAAAAGTGCATAACACTCCCCACAAACCCACCCAGATACTTAGCCGTAGCTATTTTAGAAATTCCACATGCAAGCGCCAATTCCCTGTCCCATTCTCCATACCAAGCTCCCAACTGGCCCCAAAAAGAGAAAAACAGCTCCCCCATATGAGGTCTTTAAAAACAGAGAAGGGCAACAAGTGAAAGCCACCTGGAAACTGAGGCTCTGGAAAAAGAGGTGTCCAGAGAATCTTCAGTCGGGTGGAGTTGGGAGTCCTCTTTCCCACATACATTTTCATTACCAGGTTGAAATCATATCTAAGATTTCCCTATTTGTGGGATCAAGAAGCCAAACACCCAGGAACAGTGAGGGTCACCTTTGCTCCGTTTCTATGCAGTAGTAGCTGTGGGAGAATCACTACTGAGGAGGGGTGCGAGCGGGGAGCTGCAAGGGAAAACCGGCAGGCTGGATGCCTCTAAATTCACTCGGCAGCTCCACTATGCTCCACTTTTCTCCCATTCCAATAAAGATGTCTTCGTTATTCAGTTTGAATAGTTTATATTCTTAAATTATGCTTTATTAGTAACCGTGCATCTAAGTTTCACGTTTTCCATTAAGTATCCTTCTACCTACATATGGAACTTAAAAAAAAACAAACTCAAAACCACACTGCACCCTTGGCACACAGGCCACATAATGATCGCTTTAGAGACTGCAGCTACTGACTATACCTTCTGTCTTGCAATAACGACACGATCCCCCAGCTTCAGGCCAAGTGACGTCAGCATCACCTTGCTAGTAACACGATCGTAACTTGGAAGCAAGGGCTTTGAGAGATCACATGACAGAGGCACCGCATCGAGCAGCATCTGCTTGATTTCTTTAGCAGTTGCCGCGGCATCGGCCATTTCTAAGGGCATTTCAACCGGGTCTGGGACAACGTCAGCGGGGATCTGTCCTTTGTCATTCTACAAATAAAGAGAAGAGAAATTTTTCAGTTCATATCTGCTCAGAGCTCTACACAGTCATATAAAAGTATTTTTGGAAAAAGTAAGTTAAATTCATCTATCATTTATTTATTCAAAAATATTTACTAAACTTCTACCACCTGCCAGACACCATTCTAAGTGCTAAAGGCACACAGTGAAGAAAACAAAAGCCCCGCCCTCAAAAAGCACACAGCCCGGTGACAGGCAGACTATAATCACACACACAAAACGTATGGTGTATCAAAGGGTAAAAAGTGGCAGAGAGAACAAAGCAGGTAAGGTGGACAGGGAACACGGGCACAGAGATGGCTATTCACACACAGGGGTCAGGGAGGGCCTCGCTGCTGAGAGGCACTGGTGCAGAGGCCCAGGGAGGTGAGGGAACACACGGCAGCTCAGCTGGTGGGGACCGAGGCCCAGGCTCAGGGAAGAGCAGGAAGGCGGTCAGTGGGAAGCGAGCCTGGCTGCACAGGCTGGAGACAGAAGTCACGGGACTGCCTGGCTTCCCAACCCCAGACCCGAGACTCCCTCCCCTCCCCCAGAGCTGCCACCTTGGCTCTGTGACCTCGACCCATCCCACCCACTCATGGAGTGACTCAGATTTTAAGAACAGAATCTATAGGTTTAATACTTCTAAAATCTGGGCTGGGATTTATCCTGCAGCAAGCAAAAATGGGCAGTCACAGGCCCACTAACACTTGCACAGTGTTTATATAAGCAAAATCCTATCATATAAATTATCTCATTTGGTTATCACAGCAAGAAAAAGCTTGTGAATAAAACAGATAAAAATTTTTACCTGTTAAGAGTTTGGAATGTGGCAGAAGACACCAACTAAACAAGTAAGATATCACTACCATTTCCAGTTTGCCAATTAGGAAAATTAGGCAAGGAGAGACGAATGACTCGCTCAGCATCATCTCCATAATTACTGCAGGGATGACACTGCAGTCCATGTCCAGCACCCACTGGACTCTCAGCCCTTCTGCTGCTCTGTGCTGTCCTAGCCTCAAACAAGTTCTCTTTCTTCTACGTTCCCTAACCAAAAACTCAGGCTTCATCAGAAAGATTCCAGACTGTAATCTTTTCTTAATAAGATGAACCAAGATTCTTTTGCTCAGAAACCTTTTTCCCTTTCCCTCTCCTCTAATAATTATCTTCAAATGATCCATACGGATAAAAGAATGAGGCTTCTAGAACACATTTAGTTTGCAAGTGCCTCACATCTTTTATTTTAAAATTCAAGTCAGTTTGGTCCTAAGTAAAAACATGGTAGGAAGACATATTATCAAATTTCTGGGACAGTGATGAACTATTTTGATCCCCGATTTCAAAGAAAAAGTACAAAATGTAATGAAAATACCTATAGCGCTAATCGTACTCTTGAGAAAAAGACAGAGGGAAAAAAACGTTTTTTTAATCAACAAACCTGTCATGATAAGTTGTAAATAAGCTATATTTACAATGAATATTTACTTCAGATTTTTAAGTCCTCACATTTCTAGAGTAAGTCACACACTTCTATCAATTCCTATATAAAATAAAACTTCTGTTTAAAAAATACTAAATAATAATAAAGTAACAATGATATCATGTTAACATAAGAAGGCTTGTTCATGATCAGTTACAGCATTCCATTTTCTTCTAAAGTAGTGGCTGTCACGGTCTGATCCAAGGGCTACTGCTGACCCACATGTTGACCGCTTTTTTTTCAAAGTATTAACCTCCAAAATTCGGTAATCTATTAATTCTTTGGGGCCTGAATTGGTAATTTACCTCAATGACACACTTCACTGCATCTTACTGGGTTCAAAATATTCTCTCCACTGATAGGGTCTTGTCAACAGCTGTACTAGCAAAAGCAAACACGAATCACCTTCACACTCCAGCCAAACTGAATTACCATCACCTAGCCTTTGTGCACGCTACTCTCTCTGCCTAACATGCCTTTCTCAGCTTCCTCCTGTACCTGGTTAATTCGTAACTACGTTTAAGCACTCAACATCACTTTTGCCAGGACACACTACAGTAAAACTGATTGCTCTCTTGTCTGTCCTCCCCTCTAGACAATATTCTCTTTGAGGACAGAGACGTATTTATTGTTGTATTCTCCCAGTGCCCAATAAACAAGAGGACCTGAAGGAAGGAGGGAGGGAAGGAGGAAGAAAGGGGCTGATTAAATAATTAATGGGGTTAAACAGAAAGAAAAGTGGCAAAGAAGTAGGGAGGGAAGGGAAAACAGGAAAGCAGAGAGGGAGCGAGGAAAAGAGGAAGGGAAGAGGCTTTTTCTAACATTGCCCACCCCTGCCCCTTCAAGAGAAGGCACAGACCCAATTAAGAATCCCTGCCAGAGCAAGTCTCTGCTATCAATATAACAGAAAAGAACACTGAGAGCCACTTTTGTGAAGACAACAAAATACCAAATGATTTGAAGATTATGAAATTCAATCCTGTGTGTTAACTCTGTAAATGTATAACATTACCCTGAAAAAATAAATTTTTCCTTTAAGTCGATTTTAAAGGTTTACTGCACTGTTAAATATGCATTTTTTAAATTGTCTGAAATAAAACTTCTATCCAAAAGAATTTAAAATATGATTTAATACAGAAATATAACTTATATAGGCGTTTTTATTTAACAGCTAAGGTTTTATAAATATACCAAAAGCTTAAATGAAAGATACTTTTAAACTCAAAGATGATGCTTTAAAGAGTATTTTACTTATCTGAATGAAGAAAGTAAGGTTTATAGAGCTTATCAATATAAAAGGACTGAAATTCACTGCTATGCCTTAAATTTATTTGAGATAAAAGTTTATCACCATTACTCTTTACATGCAGCACAAAAATATAAATTATTTACCTATATAAGAGTTCTACAACAACATCCAGATTCAACTCTTTCCTGGGAGATAATGTTAGATGTTTTTATTCTTTTAATATTTTTCACTTTTAATTTAACCTCTTACCCTAAATGCAGGATTTGCTCCATGCTCCAATAAGCATTTCACAGTACCTGCACACAAGTTATATGCAGCAATATGCAGAGCTGTTCCAAAATTAAAGTCACTGCAAGTGGCATCCACATCTGCAATTAAACGTCGCAAGCATATTAACAAAATTTTCAAATTAAGCTAGTATAATGTAAAAGGAGACAGGTTGGGTTTATTTGGGGGAGGAAGGGTATTAGCTATTTATGAGACTTAAACCAACCCACTAAAAGGACGATTCTCACAATGGAACAAACTCTTCATATTACAATCTACTTAACTAATTCTTTTCTTAGTACAGTAAAATTTCACTATCAAATGGACTGCTATTATCATGGGATTTCCAACCATCACAAACTAAATATATTTTAAAGCAATTAATGGCAATAATTCATATTTGTAAAAGTAACTATCTTAACACACTCTCTCATTAAACCTCTTGCATATTTGCCATGACAACTATGATGTAGTAGGGTTTAGGTCAGGGACTAGCAAACTGTGGCCATGGCCAAAACCAACTCACCATCTGTTTTTGTAAATAAAGTTTTATTAGAACACAGCCACATAGTCTCTATGGCTACTTTCACACCACAACTGCAGAATCAAGTAGTTGCAACAGAGATCATGTGGTCCACAAAACCTAAAATATTTACTATCTGCCCCTTCACGGAAAAAAACAGTAGGTAAAACAATGGAGAATTCTCAAGACAGGAATAAATTAAAGAGTAATTAAACATATGCATCATGCTTACATACTGTATTCATTCACAGTACTTTATTCAACAAATGAATTTGGACTTCACAATAAGAATGGGAATCTTGCAATTCTAAAAACATTTTAATAACTTTCAACAAATCATCACGATGCTATACAGGAAATACTCCAGATTTGGGGATCCCATTTTGACTGTTTTTTAGAATATGGGTTTAATATACCTCTGGTTCTGCCAATCCTACCTTAATCTAACTACAGCTCCACCATCCCACACCCTACCTACAATTGTAAACAAATTAAGACATGCTCAGGACACTCTCCTGAGCTATTAAAGACACTGTACTATCAAGAGAGGCTTTCTTCCTAACATCATTCAAAATGTGAAAAAGTAAAAAGGTAAAGAGGAGATGGACAATTATACAAAGCAGAGGTTAGAAACAGACATTCTGGGAAATTTATCTATGCCATCTCTAAAACAAGTCTTCTACAAATGGAGAAAACACTGCATACAACTTTTAACTTAAAGTAATACTACCGCACTTGCCCTCATTTTTTTCTCAAAAGAAAACTGACCCCCTGAGAGCACCCAGAGAGAATGTCTAAATACAGGACTGTGATTTAGACATTATGATGTTCAATTTTAGGATAGCATCATCAAGACAGGAAGAAAAAAAAAAATGAAAATCTATCCCTTAATGGAATCACAGAATTTCAGAACTGAATGCCACCTAAAATAAATATTCTTCATGATTTCAGTGTTTACCTCTGAACGTTTTATGGCTCTATTTCTGGCTACACAAGTAAGATAAAAGAAGTATACATAGATTCAATTACACTTCATAAAATCCATGTTATACTGGGGGACTTGAAGAGATATAAAAGGCCAGAGAACACTTTCTTTTGTTTCTCTTTGTACTAAGTCTTCTGTGAAAGGATAGTAACTAATCTTCAATAAAGAAAAGTTAAACTGTTTCTGAAAAATAAAATGGGATTGGAGGTCACATGGAACAAGATGGATCAGAAGTAAAAGTATCTCTGAATTATAATTTTTATGCCACTAATAAAGTATTCAATTAATAACATCTAATGGTGATCTTACAGTACTTGCCTTTTGGTTTAGACGTCTTCAAAATCACTCTTATAAGTTCAGGGACATCAAAATAAGCAGCATAATGCAAAGCATTCATATTTGTCCAGCGACTCCGCAAACTAACATCTGCTCCCAGATCAATAAGTTGAGTTGCAAATTTTACAGCTGTATCAACATCACCTAGAGAAGGTTTTCTAAATTATTTTTCTTCAGTACAAATTCCAGTGGATGGCCATCTACTACCTCATCTAAAAAGCCAGTGCAAACAGCGTACTGAATATACACTTACAACTCAAAAAATGTAACAAGGAATTTATTCTAGGAAAATAATCAAACCCAAGGGTAGATAAACACTTGGCTGTAAAGATGTTCATCACAGCACTTTTTATTATGAATAAAATTTTGAAACAACCTAAAAGTACAATAATAAGACACTGGTTAAATAAATTATGAGACATCCATATAATGCAATACTACAGAGCCATTAAAACCAGGGCTACACAGAGTGCACTCTGGGGACCACTGATGGTCCCAAACTGTAATTCATACTTTTTATAACTCTTTTCTTTTTCCCTATGTAATCATTTCTTCTGAATAAATTAACTGAAATATAATTTTATGCTTTTGAAAAATACTTGGGCTTGTATTTTATGTCTTTATCTCATTTTTCTATTACAAACTCATTTTTATTTTATTTTACAAAAGTATCACTCCATGATGGATTGCAGAAAGAAAAAAAAAAGTCCTTCACTATCAAGTTTAAGAAGCACTGTATCAGACCATTGAAACAGGGAGAGATGTTCACAGTATATAATTAAGTAAGAGGCAGGTGTAAAAAATAGTAAAGAACAGGCGAATACCAATTTTGGAAACTATGCACATATGTTATGTATGTAGGAACAGACCTTAGACAGACCTAAAGACCAGGTATGTAGGATTGGGACT
Organism: Lipotes vexillifer; assembly: GCF_000442215.2. Taxonomy (NCBI): domain Eukaryota; kingdom Metazoa; phylum Chordata; class Mammalia; order Artiodactyla; family Lipotidae; genus Lipotes; species Lipotes vexillifer. Next base: position 2,921,175 of record NW_006798707.1, on the reverse strand, counting down.
GCCTGGAAAACGGAGCATGGGTTGTCAAACCTTGCCATAAACTCTCAAGAAGGTTCCAGGTGTTACCAGTTACACTCACCTAGCAAACAGGCTGGCATGAAGCCTGTTCCAGAAAAGTTGGGAGGTACCAGGAGATTATAAAGACTCCCTTGAGAAAATGGAGGAAAGGCAACAAGGTGTGTGGAAGACCTAACTGAATCCTCACCTATTCAGGGAATATTATCATCATCAGCCAGGTGCCCTCCCAGGGACTCTGGTTGGCATAAACACAGTTATACAAGCACAAATACAGATGTCTTAAGCCATTAACAGATTCACCACACACTTACCAATACCATGAGCTCCAGATTTGCAAGTATAATGTAAAAGAGTCATATCTGTCAATCCATCTCTGTCATTCACGTTGCAACCTCTCTTAAGAATCTGAGGAAACCAAGGAAGATATTATTACAACATAAAGTCCACTGATTTCAAACCAATGCTGGGAAACCAAGTTAGCCTATCTTATTAAATTAGTTCTCAGTAAAATGAGTAGACAGAACTAGCTTCTCTTAAGGATAAATTTTAAGTCTGTACCCTACAACAAAAATGAAAACTGAACTTGTCACCAGACGGAAGGAAATTCTTAAAGAGTATTCCAAAGTAATTTGGCACCCCAATATGTTCCTTAACCTCTCAAAGGACAAGCAAATTTCCTTTCTAATGGGAGTAATGGTATTTTAAAAAGTATAAGCTCCCTCTCCTTACAACATGACAGTATGCTGGTCAAGAAACCCAGCATTATTCTTTTATCCCTCTTCCAAAAAATCAAATATTTTTTAAAACTATATTTAAGCCTAGATCTTTATCAAGCCACTCCAAAGTATAGATAAATGTGACAGTAATCAAATCTCCTCATGAACGTATATTTTTAAATTTACAAAATCAACTTGTACAAGGAAAGAAGGCTCCCTCTGCTCCCACCAAGAGTCAGATGTCAGAACTCCAGATGCAAGGGAATAAGGAGCATGAGGGAATAATGGAAAGAACGTACTAACTCACTGCTCCATGAAAACCTATGAAGAACAAGCATCAGCATCTTTAAAAGGTTTCCCCTTTATCACCACCTTTCCATTCAGATGGGGGAAAAAAATCTATACAATTAACAATCCTAACAATGCAAGACTTAACAACATAAGAATTCCTTACCTCATTTCCAATAACGTCAATATTCTGCTGGACCTGAGGAACCCACTGTCTTAAAATGGCAAATAATTCTGATACAGAAGTTTTGGGATCGAAGAGAATTTCCTGGCATGATGTATCATTAGGATCAAAGAAAGAAAACTCTGTTTGAAATATAAAAGGTGTAAGTTAAATTTATTAAAATTTCAAAATAAATATATTGAAAATAATAAACAAGACCAGGACTCAAATGACACAAAGTATTTTTAGGTGCAGAAAAAGCAGATTTACCTAAAGCAATTCTCAAAACCAAAGTCAGGATCACCAAAAATTATGAGGCATTTCTGAACTGCTATGAGAATGAGACTTCCATGCATCACACCACATCTTATCACAAATGAAACAAAAATCTGAGCGCACTGATCTTAAACGCTGAACCTTCCAAGAACTTCTAAAGCACAGAAAATCTGCCAAATTTTATAGGTATTTTCACCTCTCAAAACATAAACATGTCATGAACAGTAGATCCACATCCATGATTAAAACATACATAATAGGGGCTTCCCTGGTGGCGCAGTGGTTGAGAGTCCGCCTGCCGATGCAGGGGACATGGGTTTGTGCCCCGGTCCGGGAAGATCCCACATGCCGTGGAGCGGCTGGGCCCGTGAGCCATGGCCGCTGGGCCTGCGCGTCCGGAGCCTGTGCTCCGCAACGGGAGAGGCCACGACAGTGAGAGGCCCACGTACCGCAAAAAAAAAAACAAAAAAAAAAACATACATAATAGAAAGAAATATGCCAAAATCTCAACAGTGTACTAGAACAATGTGTAATTTTAAGTATTCTTTTTACTTCTCTGTTTTCCTTATTTTCTATAATAAACAGGCATTACTTTGAAGCCTTGGGACAGAGTGATTAGGTTATTTTGGAGTATGTATTAGTAAAGAAAGACATGGAATACTAGACACAACTGAACATGATTTTAAAATCTTTTAAAACTTCCTTAAGATTCAGAGAGAACAGATCATCCTATGGCTAGAGAATAAAAGAGAATAGAAGAAAATCAGATTCTACTATCTTGAACAATCTATAAGAAGGTAGGGAATCTAAAAAACCAGAAGCATCTATAGAAGAGAAGCATTAGAGAAGTAATATTTGCTGAGTGCTTACAATTTACCAAACACCTTACAAATCTTCCCAGACACCTTACCTGACAGGTATCATTATTCTCATTTTTCAGATAAGGAAACCAAAGCTCAGACTAAATAATACTTGCTCAAACTCACACAGCTAGTAAGCGGCAGATTTGGGGTAGAAAATCAGGTCTGCCTCCAAAGTCTATCTTCTTTCCTCTATTATGCTGTCTCCCCAAGAGAATTCACTAGTGAGCTCAGATTTTAACAGCATACGTGAGTAGCAGGATTTGTGTGGGTTTTTTATTTTCTTCTTTGTGTTTTTATTTATTTTCCAAAATTATACTATGTACACACAGCTCTTACTTTTAGAATCAGGGTAACTGAACGATGAAAGGAGAAGCACAAAACCAAGGACATGTATAAAAGTAGAGCAGGCCGGGCTTCCCTGGTGGCGCAGTGGTTGAGAGTCCGCCTGCCGATGCAGGGGACGCGGGTTCGTGCCCCGGTCCGGGAGGACCCCACATGCCGCAGAGCAGCTGGGCCCGTGAGCCATGGCCGCTGAGCCTGAGCGTCCGGAGCCCGTGCTCCGCAACGGGAGAGGCCACAACAGTGAGAGGCCCGCGTACAACAACAAAAACAAAAAGTAGAGCAGTCCATCAGAAGAGAATCAGAAAGACTAACTAAGAGCATATACTATTCAAAATCTCAGAGGACAAAATGGTCCTCTACAAACAGAAGAGTATCAATATGCAACACAGATACCAATTTCTCAAAGATTTGGGTGTGTTTCCTATAAACAGCAGTTTACTGGAATTTTTTTCTTTTGGTCTAATTGATTCAGCCATTCAATAAATATTTATGGATCAGTGACTTTTCTAGGCATTGGGCATTTCTAGTAGAGAAATTCCTAAATATATACCTAAACAGACTCTTCTGCATGTGTCTACAGGAGACATGTACAGGAATGCTTATTCTAGCACTGGTTATAATAGCAAAATAACTGGGAAACTGAAACATCTCTCCATAGAGGATGTACAGAAAGTGGTATATCCATAGGATGGATTCGATGCTTTCTTACAACTAAATAAATGAATTCGATATCTACATTATGAATTGATAAGGATAGGTCTCAAAAAAACATACTGATCAATAAAGTAAGTTGAAGAATAATATACAACACCTATCATTTCCATAAAATTACAAATACACAAAACAATCCTATATACTGTTTATGGATGCTCACATATGTAGTAAATGTAGAATTAAATGGCCTGCAATATTCACACTAAATATAAGATGGTGGTTGCCTCTGGGGAGCAAGGAAAATGGAACCAGAAAGGAAAATGGAGGGAATTTCAACTTTAAGGTTTTCATTCTTATAATTGAAAAATAGGAGCTAAAGGAAATAAGATACTATGCTAATAATTATTCTTTCTGATGGTGGATATGTGTGACACATGTTTGCTATCACTATATTTTCTGCATTTTTAAATGACTTCCCATTTTTTAAAAATGAAACACAATGGGAAAAGAACATAATAACAATAAAAGTGCCAATAAATGTGTAAGGCTTATTTAAAGAAAACTGAAGTGGTGGGTGACTTAAATGGAGAGACACATCATGTTCCTGGACTGGAAGATAAAATATTTAAGGCTGTCAATTTTCCCAACAACAATTACTTTAAATAATTTCAATTCTAATCAATCAAAATTTCACCAAGATTTATTTGTGGGAGGAGACAGACAAAATCATTCTACTGCTCATCTGTGCCAGAGCTTCTCAAACATTAACGTAGATAGGAATCACCTAGGGATCTTGTTACAATGTAGATTCCAATCCAGTAAGTCTCAGGTGGGGGCAGGGACTGCATTCTAACAAGCTCCCAGTGATGCCAATGCTACTAGACTAAGTACCACATGATGAGAAGCAAATATCTAGACAGTAAATGTAAGAGAAATAAGCAAGAACATTTTAACTAAGAAGAATAATGACCAGAGTAGGGGGTAGGGGACACTAGCCTAATAAATACTAAAGCATATAATAACGCTTCTGTAATTATATACTGAGATAATGAGAAACAGCAGACAGCTCATTTATATACTAATGATAATATGTTATAAAGCGTCTAATAGGTGCCAGGGACTGTTCTATGCACTTTACATATATTACCTAATTTAATCTTCATGACAGCCATATGAGGTAGGTACTTTTTTTTTTTTGATGTAGGTACTATTATTGTTCTCATTTTATCAAAGAAGAAACAAAGGAATAGAGAAAGTAAGCCATCTGCCCAAGATCACACAACTGTTACGTGTGTGACCCTGTTGAGTCAGGACTGACCTATAATCCAAACTCACCTATAATCTTAAACTCTATGCTATACTACATATTAACGAATCTAACTACACCCAAATTTTAAGCTTCCACACAGAAAAAAAAAAAAAAAGTTTTAATCAAAAGAAAGGAGGTGAAGGGTAGATGGGGAGGATACCCCACCAGGTCAAGATGGAATAACAGGGACCATATTTGTTCTTATATCTGAAACCACCAAAAAACAATAACAACAAAGGAAAGAGATGAAATGAGGTTTCCAAGACACTGGACATCAGTTAATGAAAGACACAATCCCTAAGAGACAGTATACAAACAAGTGAGTCTTACAACTGCCCCCATGTCTCTGCCCTGGGACTTTCCAGATTTCAGCAGGGAGAGAGGGAAACCAAGAAAAAGCCCAGCAGACTCCTTGAGTTGTGGAGACAAAGCTGAGAGCCCAAGGAAATAAGGCAGCTAGAGTTCACAGGGCAGTGTATCAGACAGGTGAGAGATGCAAAGCAAGAGAACCCCAAAGATCTGAAGAGAGTCCCCCTTGAGTATTTAATATGTGCTTGTGAGGAAAAACCTGAGGTAAGGGAAAGAACCATCCAAAAGAATTAGAGGGATTAGTGCCCAGTGATCATATGGAGCCTAGAACTGTGCTAGTTCCCGCTAAAAAGAGTGAGAAAAAAAATTCATCAGGCTTTGGGTAGACTACTCAGTAGTGAGGAGTAATTAGCCCCAGATTAGCATTGCTCCAGAACCACCTAACAAATCATAAAGGCAAGATCTGAAAAGGTCAAACAATTTCCAAGTAATTTCACTGCATCCCAGAAGAAAGCTCAAGAATATTTACAGAAACAGAAAAATATCCAGCACCCAACAGGTAAAATTCACAACGTCTGGCATCCAATCAAAGACTACCAGGCCTGCAAAGGGAAAAACGTGACCCATAATCAGGGGAACAGTCGATCAAAACAGATCTAGAGTTGACACAAATATTATAATTAACAGAAAAGGACATTAAAACAGCCATTATAACTGTATTCCAAATGTTCAAAAGGTTAAACAGACCCAAATCAAACTTTAGTGATGAAAACTACATCTGAGATGAAAACTACACTGGATGAGATCATCAGCTGATTAGACACTGCAGAAGAAATGATTAATGAACCTGAAGACAGGGCAACAGAAATTACCCAAAATGAAATACAAAGAGAAAAAGAGTTTTTGAAATATGAAAAAAAGGCATCAGTGAGCTGTTGGAAAACTTCAAGTGGTCTAATATTTGTGTAACTGGAGTGTCTGAAAAGGAGGAGGGGCAGAAAAAGTATTTGAAGAAATAATGATTATCCAAACTTGATGAAAATTGAAACCTACAGACCCAAGAAGCTTAACAGTCCCCAAGCATAAGACCATAAAGAAAATTACACCAGGGCACATCACAGTAAAATTATTCAAAACCTATGATAAACAGAAAATCTTAAAAGCAGCCAGGAAAAAAAGATCATTACATACAGAGAAACAAAAATGACAGCAGATTTCCCATCAAGACAAGCGGGAACACAGTGAAGCAACATCTTTAAGCACTGAAAGAAAAAACTATCAACCCAGAATTCTATACCTAACAAATATATTTTTCAAAAGAGATGATGACATAAAGATGTTTTCAGACATATAAAAGCTGAAAGGATTCCTCACCAGCAGATATGCACTGCAAGAAACAAAGGAACGTTAAAGGAAGCCCTTCAGGCAGAAGGAATGTGGTATCAGATGAAAATCTGGTCTGCACAAAGGAATGAATAACACTAGAAATGGTAACTATGTGGGTAAATAAGATTTTTTGTTATTATTATTGCTTAAATCTCTTTAAGAGATAACTTCACTGTTTATGTAAAACTAATAACAATACACTTGGGGATTTTTAATACATGTAATGTGTGTTCTGTGTAAACTGACTCTGAAGACATTCAGAGCAAAAGAGTCCAAAAATCTTTGTAGTCTTGCAGGGTAACCACCTTGAGGGTTGACACTGAGCTGAATGTCTAAGCTCTGGTTTGTGTGGGTTGGTTTCTTTTTCTTTGTTCCTTGATTTTAATCTCTGTCTCAGTCTCACATTCAATGGCTCCCATTACATTTAGGATAAAATACAAATTCCCTACCAATGATCCTGCCTGGTCTGGCCCCCGCCTTCCTCTCCAACTTCATCTCCTGCCATTCTGCCCTTCAACCACTTTGCTTCTCAGCCTCAAAGGCCTTCCATTATTTCTTAGGACACACCAAAGTTTTTTGCCCAACTCTGTGCCTTTGATTTCCTACCCTTCTGCCTGGAACACTTCTCTCCAGGCTCTCCTCTCAACCAGCTGCCTCTATTCTCCGGATGACCAGCCCATCTAAAACAGCCTCTCTGCTCCATTACCCTCTACCACAGCACCCTGTTGCTTTTCTCCACAGAATTCATTATAATCTATAATATTTATGATTTGTTTCTTCATTTGTTTGTTTATTGTCTGTTTTCCCTCCTAGAATGTCGGTCTTGGTCACCATGCTATCCCCAGCATCTAGGACAGTACCTAGCACAATACTTACTCAATAAATACAACCCTGGATGCCACATTTTAAGGGGACACTGACTGACTACAGCATACTAAGAAGAAAACAACTAGAGTGAAAAGGGTCTAGAAATCCTGACAATGAGAGACTGGTGAAGGAACCAGAAATGTGTAGTCTAAAGAAGTACAGACTAATTTAAAGTGTCCAAATTATCTTCAAATATTTGAAGCTCATCATATAAAGAAGTGTTTGTTCTACATATCAAACCAGTTATAGCCAAAGTTCCAAGGAGACATACTTTGAGTCCATATACAAAAACAATTTTATCACAACTAAAACTTTAACAATGAAATGGACTATTTCATTAGTTTCCCACTATTGACAATATCCAAGTAGCTGAATGGTTATCTATCAGAGAACCTGAAAACATAATTTCTATACTGGGAAGTGAGTAGGG
>NW_006798707.1:2898116-2913542 GCF_000442215.2 Lipotes vexillifer | reverse complement strand
AGGGAAAGCTGAACTATAGGTCCATTCAGATTCTAAGAATCTATCGTTCTAAGAATACAGGCAATTTTTAATTTCACTTATACAAAGGGAACAATATCCATTATCACCTTTCATTCAATGTATTTACTCAACAAACACTGCACAACTAATATCAACAAATGACTACATTAGCCCAATGAGATAAACAAAAACAAAACATGATTCTACTCCATCCAAAGAGCTATAGTCTGGGAAAGGAAATAAGACAGTTATGACTCAAGACAGAATGAGGTAAGTTCCATAAGCAAGGTACAAAGTGCTTTTCAAGGTTTTTCCCGCATAACTGATTTTGCTATATCTGAAAATCAATATCCAGTCAATTTTTGTAAAAACTGCAAATAACTCCCAAGATCTCGTAGGCACAGGTTTTATGTAACACCTTTGATGACTGCAAGGCAAGCTGCTATAGAATCTGAACACATAAAATAGCATACCTGGAGATGAGTAGTTATTAGAATGGATATGACTAAAAAGACAAATTCACAATCCAATCATTTTATATTCACTAATATTTAAAAATTGCATTATCTCTACCTCCAAAGACAATTTGAAATGGTGGCCCAATATTTTACTTGAAAAACTCTAACTAAATTAGAAATGTAACACATCCATCAAGCTTACCTCCTGGTTTTCTTTTATTCCTTTATCAACTACCTGATAAAATAGGGTCCTGGGGAAATAAGTCTAAATAGATTAAAAACTAGAATACTCCTAAATTTACATTTTACAAAGAACATTTAAATGAACCAATTTAAATATGAATCAATCTCACACCACATTCCAGGGAAAGGTCTCACCCTCTCTGTCTAAGTACAGGGCTTTTATTGTTTTGTTTTACTATACTTTATTTGTGTATACACTGATAATTACAATGGGAGACAACTGAAACAGGATCCAAATTAGGCTTGCTTGTGTATTAAAACACATCACTTATTGTTACATTGTCACCCAAGTTTGGATCATTTCAGCAGTGATTATTTGGTTTGTTAATTAGAATCCCAGTATTGCAGAGACAACAGGGCCCTTAAAGATGGCTAGCGCACAGTGCTTTTATGTCTTTTTTTCTTTTTCAGTACATGGCTTTTTAAGCAAGTCAATATATTTAACCAAAATAAATACATCAATAGCAGAAGAATGCTAGATGTCTAAGCACCACTGTATTCTAAAAATAAAATCCTCTGAATCCACCGTGGTGCTTAAAATGAACGTTTTTACATAATAAAAATGCTGAGAGCAGAAATAAAGCGTTTAGCTTAAGAGACAGAAAAGGCAATAAGCAATTGTTATTTCTGAAAAAGGAAAATTTAGCAATTTTATGAAAACCACAACAAATGGTTTCATGAAAAATTAGGAGTACAAAAAGGGTGTAAGACAGAAGTCAAGTCACCAGTTCACAGAAAATAAACACAGCAACTTAACGTACCACAGTCTGAAGGCATTGGTGCTGCAGAAATGGAAAAGATAACTGGTGTATCAGAACCTTGAAATAAAAATGGGTATCTTCCAATCAACGAACTTCCTTCTAATGGAAAATCCGGAAGGTCCTCTATGGTCATCTTCTAGAAAGCCACCTTTAATGAAAGGGGGGGGGGAAAGCGTATCTATTATATTTGTATGCAACTTAGAATAATTGCCTTCAGTCACAAAAAGCCTATTTTTTTTTAAAATATCTAATCTATTGACATTTTTAACTTCAACCTTCAAAGATCTATTTTAGAGAAAAAGGGAAAAAACTTCCTTTTAGCGAACTGTTGTTAAAGAATATACATTGCTTAACACTGTCTCTCAGGGTCAACAGCATATGTTATCTTTTTAGGCAAAGCTCGGGAGTAATAAAAAACTACTACTATATATTTCCTAATAATAGGTGAAAACATTTCTTACACACTGAGCTACTCTAAATGGGTGATGTTCTCTTTACTCGCAGTAACAAACGAGATGTTATCCCTTGCAGGTGCATCTCTAACTTCTCATAGGATCTGACACAGGTTCTATCATCTGTCATCCAGTAGCTCATGCCATGTGCTCATCACATGAAAAAAAATCTAGTTTAAAATGTTCTCATTATTTTCCAACATCCCAGAAAACTTTACTGAAAATTGACCATATCACTTGTACAAATCTAAATCTAGGAGCTTACCGACATGGTTTCACTTAACAATGCAGAGGATCTGTCTAGTTCATCCCAGCAGAAGATGGAGGGCCATGCCTCTTAAACCACATCACTTATACTACCTCTCTTTTCCAGGAAACATGAGCACTCAGAATAAATATGCTCTAAATTAGACAGCTGCTGCACCCCAGCACACATATCAGACATGACACAGAATGCAGAGAAAATGTCAGTAAAACTGAACTATGAAGCTAAAAACCTTCCAGTTTCTTTTGCACCAAATCTTTGCAGTCTGAAATATTATGAATCTCTATATCTGTTCAAAATATAAGCAGAAAACTATATTACAAAACTAAATAAAGGTGATTTTAGATTATTTCAGTAGAAAGAATAGAATAAGTAAAGATGGTTAACAGATAGCTTACTCTAGCGATAATGCCACGCTAGGTATTACTCAATGTGTGCTCTATTATACTTGGTAAACCAACTCTATGTCTATCACCTTTACCTATCATGCTTACCTACCATCACCACCCTGCTCCAAAGAAACAGTCACCTTTCTGAGCTAAGAGGTTTGTTTCCAATTAGATTCATATGTTTTCTGAATACCAGCAGAAACTGGTAAAGAGTAAGGCAATTTCTTTTTTCTCATAAGGTAAATGTTTACATGGACATGGATATTATATATCAAATAACTTAATACAGTGTTACTATGTTAAAGGTATTCAAGGTTTCTTGGATGCTAAAATTACTCGCCACCCAATACTTTGAATCATTTTGACATTACCCTGGCCACATAAATAGGGAAAGTTGTTGCCATACAGCATGGTGAACTTTCTCAAATACTAACAATTTCAAAAACTAGCGCCTACCACAAAGACAGCCCTCCTTCAATACTACAGCTTCTCAGTATTCAAAGTCAGTCAGGATTTCTACTTGTTGGCTTCTACAAATTACCTACCTGGCAGTAAATTTGAGCACAATAGTCTATGCCAAGTAAGAAACATCCTTTAAAGTCAAGGACCAGAAATAAAATTTAATAAATATTAATATGCACAAGGCACTACACTATTCTAGATGTTTCAGAGAATACAAAAATGAGTAACAGATGGTCCATGCTTGTTAGGTAGCTTACAATCTACTAGGGTGAATAAAATAGTACTAATAACTATAGACGATAAAACTGAGTGAAATATGTTCCATAACCTAAGTACAAGGAACATTTGTTATGGGAGTTCCTCAGAATCAGAAATGGTGCAGTGAAAAAAGCATCACTGAGATGAGTCTTGAAAGATGAGTAGGCAGAAACAGGGGCATAAATTTAAAAGGGGAGCCCATTAAAGGAACAGCAGGCTGGAACCTGGGCACATTTAGTAAGAGGTAAGGCTGTTGTGGTTTTTTAGGACTCTCCTCAGTAATGCTTTATATACCTGATCAAACACCAAACCACTTAATTCCATGAGCACTGGAAACGGTTGATTTTTTAAAAGGAGACTGTCCTGATTCAAGCTGTTTTGGGAAGGTTAATCTGACTACAATCACATTTTGGGACTCAGCCATGTTTTTAATGCTCCAGCAAAATGACTAAGTGGTTTTCTTTCTGAGCTGGTTAAGAGGAAGCCACCTTTCAAAACCTCCCTTTCAAAGAGTGGGGTTTCCCATTCAAAACTATTTTTTAAAGTGATCTTCAGAGTGTACCTTTCATTTTTTTGTAGACTTGAGATCCTTAAAGATAGGAACTGTATCTTACACGACTATCACTTGCCACAGGAGCTAGATTAGTGTTTTATACACATTTAATAAATATTCAAATCCTAGATTTGACGTGGAAAGATGATTCATTCAACAAGATGTAATCAACTTCACTTTACATATTAGATATTTCAAACCCATAGAAGCTACTATATTACCTGAACAATGCAGTGAATATTCTTCATATTTTGTGTCTGCACTGCATTTTCCCCTGGTCCCATTCCCTTTCTTTCACACGAAAAGCCCAACATTCTACCTTTTGTCCCACTTAAGAAAGCTATACACCTCCACAAACTTCTGTATAGTTTTAGTTTAGAATCCTTTCCTAAAAGCGATTTCTGGATATAAGGATCTGGGAATCTTGGTTAAACCTAGAGATGTGCTTAGCTGGATTGAGTATATACTTTCATTTCAAATCCTACTATGGTTACTTGGTGAGAATGGATCATGTAAAGATATCCAAGATTAAAAGTTGGCCCCAATTAACTGTGTACATAACAGATGCAATAACAAGAATCAACTTCCCCAAAGTTTGATTTACATATGAATCCCATCACCCCGAATCAGCTCTGAGTAAATGCAACTCGTAACATGGCTCTAATATTTTGTATTTTTTTTTCAGAGATACCTGGTCAATGCCCTAACATTAACATAAGTGCTAAAAACATAAGTGCTAACATAAGTGCTCAAAAGCCACATGTGTCTAGTGGCTACCATACTGAACACTGAAGAAAGAACACTCCCCTCATCTCAGAAAGTTCTACGGAATCAAACTCTAGACAAGAAAACAATATACAAATGCCTGAAACAACAAGGAACAAAGGCTAACAACCTAAGTAAGCCCATGGTAGCACACTTAATTATACATAATTAACAAGAGAACAGTAAGCCTAAAAGTAACCAGATGTTCGCAGATTTACACTGGGATAAAGTGTTAAGTTGATTCTGTAACAGGAAGATCACTAGCATGTTTCAAAATTGGAGTTGTTATAAGCCATAAAAGACATCATATAAATATTTTTCTAAAAGCCTTGCTGATAGGGCTGTTTCTGGTAAATCTGAAACGTCCGAAATAAATCCTGCAAAACACTATACCATGTGCCAAATCGTCTATAAAACAAATAAACACATTCATTCTATTTCAAGATTCAATCTTACAGCCCAGGTAGTCCATATCAAACAAGAGTATTTCAAAATGCATATTTATGTTAGCAAAATAGGATGGAAACCAGGATGGCTTTGCCTCATAAAAATGCAGAAAGCTAGACTTCTGCCAATTTCAATTATCTGCTTTCTCTGCACAGTTGCTACATGTCCCGCACCACGTGATCTTCTGCCATTTAGATGACTTTAATTCGTGCAGAAGATAACATAAATGACAAATGTCAATGTGAACGTGAAGTACAATTAAAGTATTTGGCGGATGTTTCAAAGGAGGGTGTTTCTTCATTGAAATATTTAAAGGGCACCAATTTATACTATGACGTTGCTGCAATGTGAAGCACAGTCTAGCTGGGAACATACAGCAAGTTATCATCCCATGAGAATATCCTCCTCTGATACATATCAAAACACTGTCTCAGAGTTTAAATCCAAATTGCCTACATAGTCTCTAGATTAATGAACAACCTGACATCTAATTCAAAAGAAAGCTGACGTTATAAACCCATCAATTTAACCCACAAGGATGAGGCGTCTCTGTTTAGCAGTCTCAGCGCAAGTGTTTTTCCTAACTTCCCTTCCCGTGATTTAGAATTAAGGAATCTCGGGGTAGCAAACGACTGGAAGCAGAGTCATTTGTCTTAGCTTTGAATTCTCACCGGCAAAAGGTTTCTCAAACAGCTTAATAAGCAAGGGGAGTAATGAGAGATGTGAAGAGGCCCCTTTCAGGAAAACCACGAAGGGCTGCGTACAGCACGCTGCCCATCGATGCGCGCGAGAGGCTCTCCCAAGGGCGTCGGGACGGTCAAAGCTGGAGCTGCGGAGCGGGGGCCGGAACTCAGTTCCGCCGGGGGTCCAGCCCGTCCCACACACCTGGCAGCATCTCATCCTGAAGTTAAACCGGCGGTGAGGAACAGAAACCACAAATCCGGCTCCCCGCCTGTGGGCCGTTCCGACCCCGCCCTCGCCCCAGGGAGGCCTCCAGAAGCCGGCGACTCCGGCGCCCACTGCAGGCGACCGCGGGGCTCCCAGCGCCTCCGCGCTGCCCTCCCCGAACCGCCAACCGGCCCTCGAAAACCCGCACCCCCGCCCGCCTTGCACGTAGCCCCCGCGCCCTCCCGCCCCACCTGCTTCCTCCGGTCCTCTCCGGGCGGCCGACGGGGACCGCAGGGGCGCGGAGAGAAGGCTAAGAGGCGCGCTTCTCCGCCCCGCACCGGTCTCCGGTAGCCGGCCGCGCCACGCTGCGCAGCGCAGCTCCGCGACCTCGTCCGGCCCCTCCCGCCTGCCGCCTCCGCGCCGCGCGCGCCGGAGCCGGGCCCCACGCGGGGTCGGCGCGCGCGCGCGCGCGCGCGCAGTGCAAGCGCCCCGGCGGCGCGCAGGCTCCGGCCCAGGCCCGCGCACGCGCCGGGGAGGGGAGACGGGGGGTGGGGGGGGGAGCGCGTGCCTTCGCCCCCGGAGCCCCCCCGCAGAGCGACGGTTGAGGCTCGAGGTTAGGAAGGTCTGGTGGGCTTCGGGCGTCAACCCTGCGAGGATGGGGCGCCACTGTGGTATTTGCACCGCAGCCGAGGCAGTCTTTCGGCGGAACCCCGCCTGGCCTTAGGCCATGCTTGGGGAAACAGCCCATGGCACGCTGAACTGACGCTCCTCCGTCAAAGCCCTTAGCTAGAGCAGTCTGACTGGCCTCCCAGTCTCACATCCCTGGGCTGGAAGCACTCCAACACCTTCTTAGGGGCAGGCACCACGTCTTACCGTTTTTAGTCTCCCCAGTATCTAGCCCCGTGCATGGCCCAGAATAGGGCCATCAGTCAATTACCTGTTTGCAGGTCTTGCTGTAAAAAGCCTAATCAAGGCTATAGCCAAGTTGAATGATTACACCAAAGGGTGTCAGTGTAGAGGCAGAAGAGGATGCATGAGTAGTCGTCCCAGAAGTTTATTTCCCCTGATGCTTTGCTCCCTTCTCACCCCCTTCTCTCCTGGTCCCCTTCTCCATCCCCCAAGAATCAGAAAGTGGTGATGAATGCTGACATCCTGGTCTGTGGAAGGAAAGGTGTTACTTGACACTTAATGAAGGGACTTAATGAGTCCGTTGTTTCCGCATGACTGAAGTTTGTAACACGGAGCCAGTAGTGTTCAGCTGTAACAACTTTCTCTGAGGCCTTTTTGTTCTGGCTCTGATATACCAACTACTACACTGTACTTGCACGTTCACCAAATGCAGTGCCTGGCAAGAGCAAACGTTGAATGAATTAAGGTCTACCACGACTCCTCAAGAGCAGAGGTAAGTGCTCGGGCACTCTAGAGCATCTTTTCCTGTTAGAATAATTGATTCCAGACCCTGGAAAAGGTCCCCCTCCATTTGCTTGAGTCCCCCTTACGATATCCTCCCACCAAGTTGAGCACCTCCAGTAACCAGGAATTCACTTCCTTTGAAAGCAGCCGTTTTATCTTTGACCAGCCTTGTTGAAAAGTTCTTCCTACCTTGGAAGCTAAAATACAGTTCCCTGCATCTCCTCCTTATTGGGTTCTATTTCTACCCTGAAGACTCCAGATCATGTCCAACTCCAGGGAATCCAGGGAAAGCATTCTCAGTCCTTTAGGCTGCTCCTTATAAGACATGCTTAAGATTCCACTCACCAGCATTTTAAGGGTCTCTTTATGGTGCATCCCAGCTTGTCTAGAGCTCTCTTAAATGTGATGCTCAGGAACGAATGGGGTGTCCTGTTGAGTGCAGAGAGGAGAGAGACTGCCACCTGTTTCTTGGCCCTATGGTTCTATTAGCATAGCTCACAATATCGAAATACTCATTTGCGACAGTCACATCCCATTGTGGAATCGGGTGGAACATACTGTCAACTAAAATTCATAGCGCTTATGCAACGTTTAAACACCATGACCATCCCACAGTCCCTGGTCAGCTGCCAGTTTCTCTGTCCCTGCAGGTTCAGCACCTTATGCACTCTCAGGGATGATGATGTGACCCAGATGCTTCCTCCTCCCTTCGGGGGTTCCGCCTCCCTCTCTCTGCTCTCATCACACCCAGTTCTCATCTGACCCCACCCACCTCTTTAACTGGTTAAAAGAAGGAAAATAATCTGCTGAAGCAACTGTAAATAAGCCCTATTGTCGGTAAGCCACAGAAATTCATAAAGATCTATGTGTAACAGAAGGTGCTGTTGGCAAACTTTCCACATATACAGTTCACTTTATTGCTGATTTAAATTATCCCTCTGAGAAACCACTGTTAGTGGTTGACAGCCTGTGGCCGGCTGAGTTGCTTTTCACTATAATGAAAGTCTCTGTGAGAACCAGCCAGGCCACTAGCATTTTCTGCTACACCCAAACACTATACAGTACCTTGGCAAATTCCCAGGATACCAAGCCATTAGAGAGAGAATCTCCCACTCACCTGCTTACATTTACTGAAAAAACTGAAGTTACTCCCTAGACCATCATCAAGAATGCAAGCACTGATTGGAGTCATGCTTCTTGGAACACCCCATGGGTTATACAATCCTCAGACCAGGAGTTGGACTGGGTAATGATATGGGGCCAGAACTTGGAACATGAACCGTCCACTGGGATGGGAAGGCACATGGGGAAGTGGTCCAGCTGCAGCTGCTGAGATTCAGTTATATCTGAAGGCACAACAAGGTTCCTGGACAATGTAGCAATAAGCCACAGTCCCAGGAGGTGACCAGCCTCAGTGGTCAGCATCCATGTGGAGAAGGGGACATTACTGACTGCCCACAGTTTGATTCCTACCCATGGGATCTTACTTGCCTTCACTTTGCCAATGAAGAATCAGACTCCAGGAGGCTGTGGAACTTGCTCACTGTACCCTGGGACAGAAATAGGATTCAAACCCTAGTCTGTCTATCATGAAGGCCTGTGTTGATCCACAATTTTGTATTATCTACACAGGGTGTACTTTGGGGCATTCAGGACACAGAAATGCTGCGTTGAGCAGCAGGGATCATTGAGAAATTCAGGTAGCCAATCAGAATGTCAGCATCAGGAAGGTCTGTCAGGGGCTAACAGGACCACAGTCCATGAGAAAATGGTTAGGGGAAAAAAATCAGAAGAAGACAGTGTCACTGCTAGTACATGGACTGAGGTATTGGGCAGGATATGATTCACGGGGGAGGAAGACAAGGGCTTGTTTCCAGAATGTGAGTGTACAGGAGACATCCAGCTGTTAGAATTGGGGTGCCAGATTGGAGACCAACTAGCAGAGGTAGTTAAATATAGACTATCAGAGCACTGGGTAGAACCCCTAAAATCTTCCTATCATGTTTGCAGATGATATAATCATCACCATAAAAAACCCAACAGAATCAGCTATTAGACATTATACGTGAGTACAACAAGGTTGCCAAATACAAGATCAATTTCTAAAAATCAATCGCCCAGGAAATATAATAGATTGTAAGAGACCATTCACAATATCAATAAAACTCTAAAGCACAATATTCAAGAATTAACCTAGCAACTTGCAAGAACTTTATGGAGAAAATTTTAAAGTTCTATTTAAGGACATAAAAGAAGAGTGAATAAAAAGAAGACATACTATGGATAGGATGACTTTACAGTGTAAAAATATCCATTTAATCTCTAAATTCAATGTTAAACCAAACAAAATTCCATCAGGAACTCAAATTTTAAGGAACTTCAATAAAGTTACAAAATAGATAAGGAAAAATAAAATTTTAATAGTTAAATCAATTTTGAAAAACAAGAGCAGAGAGAGGAAACCTACCCTGCCAGATATGACGTCATTACTACATAGTGATAAAAATAGTATGCTGCTAGTACAGAAACAAATGGAACAGCCACACAGAATAGAACACTCAGAAGCAGACCCCTGGGACCTCAATATATGTAAATGTGGGGCTGCAAATCGATGAGAAAAATATAAATTATTTAGAAGATGGTTTGGGGGAAACTAGATTAGTTTAAGAAGAAAAAATAGAGTTGGATGCCCCATGTCTACCATATTCAAAGTGAACTCCAGATTGATTAAAGACCTACATTTGAAAAGTAGGTAGAATGTAGGAGAAAATCTGTATGAATAAGGGGTAGGGATTTACTTCATAAAACAAGACTGCAAAAGTGAAAACCTTAAAACAAAAGACTAGGTGATTTGACTATATCACAGTGAAGGTTTCTCTTCAATGAAAAATACCATGGAAAAAATTAACAGGCAGCTGACAAATTGGGAGAAGATAGATATTCAAAAGCAGCTAGGGATTCATATCTAAAATATGTAAGTAACTTTTGCAAATCAACAAAAAGAAGTCAGAGAATCCAATATAAAAGTGAGAAAAGGATAGGAATAGGTGATTCACAGAAGGGAAAGCCAGGATAGCAAGCACACAGAAGAGATGCTCAAACTCACTAGTAATGAGAGAATGGAAAGACAGACAGTGTGATACTGCCGATAGCCACTGGTTTGCTGGTATATATCTTAAAAACAGCTGGGAGTTGAGGGAAAGTCCTAATTTGTAGTGTTTGCCAATTTCCATGGTACAGATACTCTCACCCCTGCTGATTTCAAGCTACCAGTGTGAAGTCACTGAACAAGAAATTGGGAAGAAATGTGCTCAGTCAGCTCTCATGAGTCAACTCCAACACACCACTACTTTACCCATCAGCCTGGCAAAAGTCAGAAAGATAATCCCCAGTACTGGCAAAGATATGGGGAAATGGGAATCCTCATGCACTGCTGATGAGAATTTAAACTGCTAAGTACATTCTGTAGAGCAATTTGGTAACATTTAGTAAAACAAACAAACAAAATTATCAGCATTCTTTATAACTCAGCAATCACCTTCATAGACATGCCTCAAAGAAACCATTACAAGGGTCCTATAGGAATCTTCATGTGGCTTCCAGGAAGCCAGTTTCTCATTTACTAGGTGATCTCTTCCAGTCCCTGGCTTTAAATACCATCTCTGTTTTCATGATTCCAAAATGTCTGTCTCCAGCCCTGAACTTCAGACATATATTCATTTGTCTACTCAACATCTAATCTAGAGTATGCTCTAGATTAATAGACATCTGTTAATTAATAGGCATCTCATATATAACATGTTCAAAATAGAACCCTTACCCATAACCTTCCCATATCAATAAAGGGCAACTCTACTCTTCCGTCGGCTCATAGAATCATCCTTTCCTTCTTTCATATTTCTGAATTCCACAAACTGAAGTCCCTTCCTCATTCTTAAAAAAAAAAAAAAGTTCATGACATAATTTATTAATGAAGAAATTTCATCAATACCACTGAAATCCTTACAAATCAATAGTCACCAGAGATCCCAGGAACTTCCTACTGATGCTACTTGGGCTTGCCTTCCCCTGACCTATCTCCTTTTCTTTCTCAGGACTTCAAATAGGGACTGCCTGCTGAAACGGACTGCAAACTGAAGACCTCACAAGCCTTATCATCTGAATCTGCGGTTCTCATTCCTTGGTGCACATTCACATCATCTGGATATCTTTCACCAAATACGTAAACCCTAAAGACTCCCTCAGGTATTCTAATTCAACTTATCTCATTTAGATTCAGCCTATTCTATGAGTTTATCCTCTCTCATTAGCCTGCTTCCAAAGAAGGCAATAACAAATGAATTTTTCAGAACCACCCGTTCCTGTGCGGGGGCCCTCCAGTTGGCGCCACTCACAAACATCTCGTGACATAACCACTTTTAATCGTCTTCTTTACAGTCCGACATAAAAGAAGAAGGAACAAAGGGAATTGTTCATGGCATCAGGATCAAAACTGCCGCTGTTGTATGAGAGCTCAGTTTTTCATACTGGTCACTCCAGTTTTGGGGCCACCAAGACAACTCCAGAAACACCTCTAGCACACAAAGACAGCATCAGGCCAGTTTCCAGTAGGATGTTCATCCCAGTACTGCCGCCCCCCGCCCCCCGCATTGAAACTGACTCTAATCAAGCCTCTAGATATAACTATCATTCTATGGAAATTGTGAGTCATAAAGGAATATCACAGACAACACCAGGAGGATGCCGTCAGCCAAATCCAAAACGTGGGAACTTCTACAGGGCAAAGAACCAATTCCAAAAAAACAGCTAAGGGGAACGGGTATAAATCAAAAGAGACATAAGAGCTATCTCCACAACCTGTAATATGCACACCTTGTTTGCATCTGGATTCAAACAAAGAAACGTAAAAAAACCTCTTGAGACAATTGGGGGAAATTTAGTCCAAATTGGATACCAAATGGCACCAAGAATTTTTTGTTGATTTTGTTATGTATGATAATGACATGATTTTGTTTTTATTTTAAAAAACCCTTATCTGTTAGAGATTCATACTAAAGAATTTATGATGACATGTTTAATATCTGGAATGTGCTTTAATATGCTCCATTATTAAAAAGAAGTGTGTGGTGGGAGGGATAAATGAAAAGAGAATGACAAAATATTGATAATTATTACAGCTAAATAATAGGAAAATTATTTTCTCCTTCTGTGTAAATTTGAAAATTTTTTCCCAATTAAAAGTTTTAAGCGAAGAAACTCCATGAGGACAGAAGTTCTCGTCTATTTCTGTCACTGCTATATCCTCAGTAACTAGAACATATCTAGTATCGGGCCCATAGTAAAAATTTAATAAATATTTGTTGATTGAATGGGCCTGGTCCTTTAAGATTTCAGTCTCAGTAAAGGTAGATTATTATGTCCAAGGAATTTAGAAATCACAGAAGTTGTCTTTGTATCACATGCATGCACACACTCTAAAGTGGGAGGCGTTCATACATCACTAAAGCTACATCAAGTTGTCTTTCCAGCAGCCGTTTACAAAACCAATACAGCTTCATCTCTGTTCACTGGAAATCATCAGCTGCTTTAATAACATCTTGATTAGGGGTTGAGAGAAGGTCAGACCCACTGGAGCTTCCTGAGAGTGGGTAGAGAGCGGCTTGCACCTTGTCAACAATGGATCAAATGACTCACCTAACAAAGAAAGCCATTGACAGACCAATTAGCTGGTACTGAGTCATGAGAAAGTCTCCTTTGTGACAAAAACAGCATTGATAATAAGATTGGTTCTGACATTCCATACCTAACCATATTTGCAACAGCAGGGAACAGTTAAAGTAAAAATAAGTGTGAATTGCTTTTTTAGATTTACACGGGGTTCAACCCAAGAAGAAGTTATAGTCTCTTTTCAAGGCCCATCAAAATATATCAGGCAATATCTTTATCATCATCAAGGTAATCACAGCCCTAATGCACTACTGAGGAAAAGCCACCTGAGTTTCTAACGAGGGAAGAACGAAGGAATCTGTCAGCACTCTTCAAAACGGAAACCCCGCCTAACCTTTATGTCCCATATCTGATATACTCTCTCAAGAAAAGCCTGAAACAAAAGCATATTTTAAAATTCAAGCATTTTAAAGTGAAATTAAGCACCTAAGAATAGTTAACTTGAGTCTTAGCCTTTATCAATTCAATTTCTATAGATTTTTTGAAATAGCAAATGATTTTTATAAATGATTTCTCCGCAGGCAGCTTAGGTTTTATATTTAATATGTGCTCAATAATGACCTGCATTCAAAATGGAGCTGAGACAAGTTTTACAGATGCCTCTAGGGGATGGAAACCTACTCTTTCTGCTTTTCACATCACACTTCATCAACGACTTTGCGGCATAACAGTAATGCGCGTATCATCTTTTTAACCACTTGGCTATTACGTAGTAATGTAAGAATACATTAATTTTTTGGATATGTGCCCATTGCACAAAAGCGCAGTCCCAACAAAAAAAACCCAGCCACTCAGCTTTCTTGGGTGCTGTCCATCCAACAAGGTGCTGATGTTTCTCCAGCTTCACCCATGCCCTAACTCAGAATTCAAAGCAGGGAGTCTCTCAAGGTTCAGCTTCTCAAGTGAGGCAGCACACGCCTACTAAGGAGCTGCATTTCACCAATTTAGAGGAATCGTTGCTAGTAACGATAGCTAGCCTAGCATCTTTGCAAGCAATGGCCAGAGACATCATGGACACTGTGTGTCTCTGTTGCAAAGACTACTGGCCACGCTCAGGTCTCTGATGCATCTGAGATCGGGCACCTCCTAGCACACTGGTCCACACAGTCCTCAGCTCCTGCCATCCAAAGAGGCCCAAGAAAAGAGGTGTGACCTGTGAGGGGAGCTCCTGGTCCTCCTTTGTCAAGCATGTACTAAATAATTCTAAGTATCATAAATGCCATTAGATACTGCCCTGTCCTCAGGGAGCTTATAGCCTAACTGAGAGGAAAAAAATTAAAGTTCTGCAAAAAATGGGAAGCAGGATAGAATCCCGGGCTTTGAAGTCAGACATATAGGGTTTGCCTGGAACCAAGAGTGTTCCTGGGTTATGGCACTTTCAGTTTTAAAACAAGAACGGTGCCAGGGATACCAGAATAAGTTGGTCACCCTACAGACAGATGAAAGTTCAAGTTTAGTTACCTTTGGGACCTTAACAAATAAAATAACTTCTCAAAGACTCGGATTCCTCATTTATAAAATGGGTATCAGAGTAGTACTACCGCACCACATATTTCTTCTAAGAATTCAATAAGCTATTGTATAAAGAGAACTAAGCACAGGGCCTACTATTGAATAGTTGATCAATAAGTGTTAATTCTGTATATACAATCAATAATACAAGATAGCATATAGTGAAAGACTGAATTAGATGTCTGTGGAACTAAAAACAATGGGATAAGAGATAATTGGATCATTAAGAAAAAGTTCCATAGTGATAAAATCAACAGAAAAAATATAGATTGCCCAATTCAATTTGAATTTCAGATAAACAACAACTAATTTTTTAAGTATAAGTGTGTACTGTACTTTTAAAAGTTATTTGTTATTTATCTGAAATTCAAATTTAACTGGCTCTCTAGGTATTTTATTTGCTTAAAATGGCAACCCTACATAGAGGAGGTAGAACTTAATTCGTCCTTTAGAGGAAGAGGGAAGAAAGAAATGCCAGGCAGAGGGATAGACATGAGCTGCAGTGGACCAAAGACAGGAGCAATGCATGGGATGCCTTGTAAGTTTTTAGAGCAAACACTGAGATCCAGGCTAAAAAGCCTAGATTTAATGCAGAATATACGGGAGAGTTAGAGGTAAGGTGCTGGGTCCTGGGATAAGGTGAGAATCAAAAGGAAGAGATGCTTCACAGAAAGAATGAATGAGACATTATGAAGGAAAAGAGTGGATTCCATATTTTGAAACCAAGTCACTTGGAGAGGGACTTTGTAACCAAGGAGATCAAGTATGTGGCTATCATTATAGTTAGGTAAGTGGCCTGAATTCAGCCACCTCACTCCTGGTGGCAGCAGGAA